>NC_085141.1:92737447-93060629 GCF_024139115.2 Armigeres subalbatus
TCACCCGATGTTCGTTCAAAATCGAGCCAATCTAAAAAAAGAACACCGATTTTTGTTTTCAATTTTAAAACTAGTTGAAGGCTTCAAAACATATGGGTTTTGGGAAAGTTTACCAAGCTAAAGAATCGACTGAGACATTAAAACGAGATACATTTTTTGACGGGAACGGTCCATTATTTCAGCTTTTTTTTTTCAAAGGTTTAATCAGAAAATAATTGGGGTGCCTTCTCCAGGCAATCTTCGGAAAGGCTCTCCAAGAATACTTCCCGGAATTCCTACAAAAATTCCATCAAAATTCCTTCAAGAATTCCTCAGGAAGTTTCTTGAATAAACACATCGGAAGTTTCCTCACGAATTCCTTTCGAAGCTCCTCTAGAAGTGCGTCCGGAAGTCCCTTCGATAATATCTCCTGAATTCCTCCAGAGATTCCTGCAGGAATTCTTTCGTAAGTTCCTGAGGCATTTCCTCCAAATTTTCTTTGAAAATTTCTCTGTAGTCCGGAAATTCCATAGGAGCTATCACGGAATTTCCCCGTGGATTTGGATGCCTGGATGCCTGGATATTATATAGATTTTATTTTAGATTATTATCCGAACATTTTTCCAAGAACTCTTCATAAATTTCTTCGAGAACTCATCAGAAATTTACACTGGATTCCTTTCGTATCTCATAAAATTTCTAAGCTAACTCCACCCCACCCTTGGAAATTCTTTCACAAAAATTTCCAGGAGTTTTTGTAGGAATACTTATGAGCATTCGATTGCGGCTTCCTCCAGAAAATTCTGATAATCCATATCTTCTTCCAGAAATAAACCCGGAATCCTCTTCACTTATTTCCCAAAACATTCCTTCAAGAAGCCCCCGATCAAAACGATTTTTGCAATTCTTCAGTAATCGCCCTGGATATTCCTAAACAAATTCCTGTGGAATGCACACGAAAATCTCTTTGGAAGTCATACATATTTGAAATACTCTCAGCAATTCCTACAGAAGCCTTAACAGAAATTTCTTCCAAAGGTCCCAACTTATGTTTGATATTGTCACCCATATTTCTCCCTTGGAAATTCTTTCACAAATTATCCTACCTTCTCTTCCTCGAGATCCTCCAGGAGTTTCCGCTTCCGAGGCTTTGAATGGAGGCTCCCAAGTGTCTTGAAAGGAGGCTCCTGGGCTTTCAGAATGAGGCCTTTTGTGAGGAGGTTCCCTAGTCTCTAGAAAGGAAGCTTGAAAGGTGGCCTTTGAGCCTCTTCGAAAGAGGCTTTTGAGCCTCTTGGAAGGAGGCTTCCGAGCCTCTTGGAAGGAGGCTTCCGAGCCTCTTGGATGGAGGCTTCCGAGCCTCTTGGATGGAGGCTTCCGAGCCTCTTGGATGGAGGCTTCCGAGCCTCTTGGATGGAGGCTTCCGAGCCTCTTGGATGGAGGCTTCGAGGCCTCTTGGATGGAGGCTTGAGGCCTCTTGGAAGGAGGCTCTGAGCCTCTTGGAAGGAGGCTTCCTGAGCCTCTTGGAAGGAGGCTTGAGCCTCCTCTTGGAAGGAGGCTTGAGCCTCTTGGAAGGAGGCTTCCGAGCCTCTTGGAAGGAGGCTTCCTGGAGCCTCTTGGAAGGAGGCTTGAGTCTCTTGGAAGGAGGCTTCCAGGCCTCTTGGAAGGAGGCTTCTGAGCCTCTTGGAAGGAGGCCTGAGCCTCTTGGAAGAGGCTTCCGAGCCTCTTGGAAGGAGGCTTCTGAGCCTCTTGGAAGGAGGCCTGAGCCTCTTGGAAGGAGGCTTCTGAGTCTCTTGGAAGGAGGCTTCCAAGCCTCTTGGAAGGAGGCTTCCAAGCCTCTTGGAAGGAGGCTTCCAAGCCTCTTGGAAGGAGGCTTCCAAGCCTCTTGGAAGGAGGCTTCGGAGCCTCTTGAAAGCAAGCATTCGAAGATTTTGAAAGGAGGCTTCTCAGTCTCTTGCAAAGAGACTTCCGAGCTTCCTAAAGTTACCAAAACTATTAATAAGTTTTTATTGGAATTGGTATACATCCGCCATTACGCATTCTTGTCCGAGGTACCCCCTGGGGCCAACGTAGGTACCCCCGAGAACCGCTGCTCTATAGATTCCATAAAGAATCTCGATGGGCTTCCAGAAGATATTCTCGAAAGAATTACTAAAACAACTTCTGAAGAAATTCCAAGAGAAATTCAAGAAGTTGAAGTATTTTCATATAGAGTTTACAATTAATCATAAAAACATCTTTTGAATTTTTCAAACTAAATTAATTGAACTTTTAAATGAAATTCTAAAATTGAATTAATTGAAAATTAAATGAAATTCAAAAATAATTTCAGTAAAAAAGTTCTAATAGGAGTTTTTTAGGAGGAATGAAGGAAAATTTTCTCGGAGAAATTCTTTAAATTCCTGAAAAACAATAGATTTCTTGGGCTGCGTCTCATTTCCTTTCTTAAAATCAAATTAAACTCGAAAATCAATAATCACCCGCTCATCAAAATTTCATTCAAATATCTTCATTTTTGCACAGGGAACTAGTTGAAACATGCAGAACAACATTATTCTTTTGAAACCAGCGATGGAATTAGCAGCGACATTGATTTCAGATCAGAATTCAAGAAAATGTCACCAGGAGGTTACGCAGCCTTAGAAAAAAAATGATCATGTTTGCCTGAGCATACTTCATCAGCAAGCTGAATGCTAGTGACAGAAGAATCCGGAAGAATTTTCCATTGAAATTTAGAAGTTGCCGAAAAAATTTCGATTAGAATTCCGACAAAAAATCCCATGTATACAATGCAGAAGAATATCTAATCGAAGTTGAGCAGAAAGTCCCATGGATATTCAGAAGCTTTTATCATGAAAATTCAATACATTGTCCAATAGGATCCCTAATCTGAAGTGCATTGTCTTCAAAATGTACAGTTTTTCTCCTGATAAGCCAAGGCACGATGTTATGTGGGTGCTCTAATTTTGCTTAACTATCGAGTAATTTTCAATATAGTGATCATACGTGATCGCATTCGACTAGTAGAAAAGTTCAGGAAAAATATGTTGAGAATTACTTCCGGGCTTCCGAGCCTCTTGGAAGGAGGCTTCCGAGCCTCTTGGAAAGAGGCTTCCGAGCCTCTTGGAAGGAGGCTGAGCCTCTTGGAAGGAGGCTTGAGCCTCTTGGAAGGAGGCTTGAGCCTCTTGGCTGGAGGCTTCCGAGCCTCTTGGATGGAGCTTCTGAGCCTCTTGGATGGAGGCTTCTGAGTCTCTTGGAAGGAGGCTCTGAGCCTCTTGGATGGAGGCTTCCGAGCCTCTTGGAAGGAGGCTTCGAGGCCTCTTGGAAGGAGGCTTTGAGCCTCTTGGAAGGAGGCTTCCGAGGCCTCTTGGAAGGAGGCTTCTGAGCCTCTTGGAAGGAGGCTTCTGAGCCTCTTGGAAGGAGGCTTACGAGCCTCTTGGAAGGAGGCTTCTGAGCCTCTTGGAAGGAGGCTTCTGAGCCTCTTGGAAGGAGGCTTCTGAGCCTCTTGGAAGGAGGCTTCTAAACCTCTTGAAAGGAGGCTTACGATCCTTTTGGAAGGAGGCTTGAGGCCTCTTGGAAGGAGGCTTCTGAGCCTCTTGGAAGGAGGCTTCCAAGGCCTCTTGGAAGGAGGCTTTGAGCCTCTTGGAGGAGGGCCTCCGAGCCTCATGGAAGGAGGCTCTGAGGCCCTCATGGAAGGAGGCTTGAGGCCTCTTGGAAGGAGGCTTCCGAGCCTCTTGAAAGGAGACCTCCATGCCTCTTGGAAGGAGGCTTCCGAGCCTCTTGGAAGGAGACTTCCGAGCCTCTTGAAAGGAGACCTCCATGCCTCTTGGAAGGAGGCTTCCGAGCCTCTTGAAAGGAGGCTTCCGAGCCTCTTGGAAGGAGACTTCCGAGCCTCTTGAAAGGAGGCTTCCGAGCCTCTTGGAAGGAGGATTCCGAGCCTCTTGAAAGGAGGCTTCTGAACCTCTTGGAGGAGGCTTCCGAGGCCTCTTGGAGGAGGGCTTCCGAGCCTCTTGGAAGGAGGCCTGAGGCCTCTTGGATGGAGGCTTGAGGCCTCTTGGAAGGAGGCTTCTGAGCCTCTTGGAAGGAGGCTTGAGCCTCTTGGAAGGAGGCTTCCAGGCCTCTTGGAAGGAGGCCTGAGGCCTCTTGGAAGGAGGCTTCCGAGCCTCTTGGAAGGATGCTTCCGAGCCTCTTGGAAGGAGGCTTCCGAGCCTCTTGGAAGGAGGCTTCCGAGCGCCTTGCAAGGAGGCTTCCAAGCCTCTTGCAAGGAGGCTATCGAGCCTCTTGCAAGGAGGCTTTCGAGCCTCTTGGAAGGAGGCTTCCGAGCCTCTTGGAAGGGAGGTTTCCGAGCCTCTTGTAGGGAGGTTTCCGAGCCTCTTGTAGGGAGGCTTCCGAGCCTCTTGGAAGAAGGCTTCCGAGCCTCATGTAGGGAGACTTTCGTGCCTCATGTAGGGAGGTTTCCGAGCCTCTTGGAAGGAGGCTTCCGAGTCTCTTGGATGGAGGCTTCCGAGCCTCTTGGAAGAAGGCTTCCGAGCATTTTGGAAGGAGGCTTTCGAGCCTCTTGAAAGAAAGCATTCGATGCTTTTGAAAGGAGGCTTCTTAGTCTCTCGCAAAGCGACTTCCGAGCTTCCTAAAATTACCAAAACTTTATTAATAAGTTTTTATAAGGATTGGTATACATCCGTCATTACGCAGTCTTGTCCGAGGTACCCCCTGGAGCCAACGTAGGTATCCCCAGATGTACATGTACCCCAGGTTGAGAACCGCTGTTCTATAGATTCCCCAAAAAATCTCGATGGGCTTCCAGAAGATATTCTCGAAGGAATTACTAAAACAACTTCTGAAGAAATTCAAGACTTGAAGTATTTTCATACAGAGGATACAATTAATCATTTTTTGAAATTTTCAAATTAAATTAATTGAACTTTTAAATGAAATTCATAAATAATTTCAGTGCTAAAGCTGGGTAGTAGTGTCGGTGGGATGGTTCCTTCTCTTCTATATAGAGCGGAAAGATACACTTAAAATAAATCGCCGAATTCGGTAAAATTTTACCGAAATCTCAACAGCAGAACTGTTCGGTAAATAATTTAACTGATTTTCGGTGATTTTGACAGTTGAGCAATGGAAAAATTTCAAAAAATCTGTGAAATTAATTACCGAACAGTTCTGCTGTTGAGATTTCAGTAAAATTTACCGAATACGGCGAAATGAGGTAAGTGTGTAGGTTCAGTGTACTATATTTAGTTTTACGTATGTAGTTTACGTCGATCGGTCGTGTCTTGTATACAACCCCAATTTTTTTAAAATCAAATTAAACTTCGAAATGATAGTTCGAAAATCAAAAATCACCCGCTCATTGAAATGGCATCAAAATATCATAATTTTCGCACAGGAAACTAGTTAAAAAATGCAGAACAACATTATTCTTTTGAAGCCAGTGATGAAATTAGCAGCGAAATTGATTTCAGATCAGAATTCAAGAAAATGTCACCAGGAGGGTCCAAAAGCTGTAGGGGTCAAAATAAAGCTACCCCACACAGAGCCTTTGAAAAAAATATGTTCATGTTTGCCCGAACATACTTCTTCAGCAAAATCAGCTAAATGCTAGTTACAACTGTGAGTAGATCGCCATCTAATAATTTCTGCATACTTGGAAGTAAGTAAATGTGATATGAACTTGACTGAGAATATGTATTTCCGTTTTTCAATTAGTAAAAATGCTAAACAAAATGTACGAAACTGGCTTAATAGTCCTCCAATAGCAAGGGCGCGCACAGGTAAAATTCACGAGAAAATTTGAACAAATGGCACAAAAAAATTTGGATGGATTCGGATTAATTAGCCGAGGAAATTTGAATGACTTTCCGAATAAACTTTGATAAATTTCCAGACGATATTCAGAGGGATTTCATGAAGAAATTCGAATGAATTTCCCCAATAAATTCGGATAAATTGCTCAAAGAAATTTGGAAGATTCAGATGAATTTTTCGAGGAATTTCGGATGAACGTTTACGAGGAATTTTGAAATAATTTCCCGAAGAAATACGGATGGATTTAACGAAGATGTTCGGAAGAATTTAATGAAACTCGAATTAATCGAGATAAATAGATAAATCGAATTATTTCCTGGGGAAATTTGAATTATTTTCCGATGAAATTTGAAAGAATCTTCCGATGAACTATTAAAGAACTTGTCGAGGAAATTCGGAAAAAAGTCCGGTTTAAATTCAAGAGAAAGTCCCGTGAAAGTTCGGAACGAGTTCCAGAGGAAATTTGGAATAATTTCCTAAGGAAGAATTCTCCATGAAATATTAAAAAAAAATCCTGAGGGAATCCGGAAGAATTTTCCATGGAAATTTAGAAGTTGCCGAAAAAATTTCAATTAGAATTCCGACAAAAAATCCCATGAATACAATGCAGAAGAATTTCTAATCAAAGTTGAGAAGAAAGTCCCATGGATATTCAGATGCTTTTATCATGAAAATTCGATACATTTTCCAATAGGATCCCTAATCTGAAGTCCATTGTCTTCAAAATGTACAGTTTTTCTCCTGATAAGCCAAGGCACGATGTTATGTGGGTGCTCTAATTTTGCTTAACTATCGAGTAATTTTCAATATAGTGATCATAGGTGATCGCATTCGACTAGTAGAAAAGTTCAGGAAAAATCTGTTGAGAATTACTTCCCCAGGGGGATTTATTGTGGTTTTATAGCATACTTGAAGAGTGGAGTCTTCAAGAATGTTTTCAAGTTTCTCAAGTTCAAGACTACCATTTTAGATTGGAATCCATCAACTTCCTTCCGAAGAAATGGTTAGTTCCCTAAATGTGTTCAAATGTTCCATACACTGTAATTCCAATTGAAAAGAAAGTGTGCTCAAGTTGAGAAAAGTCGTACAACTCGAATCAACAACCCGAAGCGGAACAAAATCTACACGTCGAAAAAAAGAAGAAAAAAATCAGACCAACTAAACATCCAAAACAACAACCAGATATCTCGCAGCGCAGTTGAAGCAGAAAGAGGAAAAAAATCAAACTACTAATACCATCTAGGCCCGGTGGTGTTCGCTATTACTGCTGCTGCTGCTGCTACTGTTGGTGATTCTCTTCTTAGTTATCGTCCCTCTCCTATCTATTGGGGCTGAACGTGAGAAGAGAGTGAAAACATTTGGAGCAAAACGTCTGGAACGGGGTCACATGTATCTGTGCTACGCCAGGCAGTGCCCACGAGAAGAAAGCGAACATCCAACCGAAGATCCAAATCCCGCGACATGCACACGGTACTAGGATTTCTCCGCTAAACTATCGATTGATTGTTCCTAAGGAGTTCGGTGAATTCGGTGAAGGATTCTTCAATTTTTCACTAAACCCTCAGATGTTGATCCTTCTCTAAAATCTGACAGCAAAAAAAATCAGACCCGTGATTTATGAATTCTGCGCTAAGTCCCAAAATAAGCAGACCAAGGTCGCGTTTGATTCATGTGCAGAACCAAGCGACACCCGCTGAGTGGGCCCTGCTGCTGCTGCTGCATGCTGCATCCACCTCCATCCGAGGAACAGCACCACAGTTCATCAACATTTTACCTTCAACTGAAGAGACTTCAAACCCCGGACCACCGTCGATGAGTCATGATCGTTGTCTTCATTCGCGCGCTTGCATGCGGCAGACCTCCTCTTTCGCCAATCCCCTCGCGGGTGCATCGAGCCTCCACGTCGTCGCAATCATCATCAACTCTCGTCTCGTCGTCGTTTCGTTCAGTTTCCCTTCCCAGCATGTGTGTACTGCCGGTCGATCGGTCGGATCTCTCCATGGTCTCTATACACTTCCTTTCTCATTTCGGGCTTAATCTGCTGCAGTTAAAAACTTCTTTTTTCGAATGTTTTGTTCCACCAGTGTTTTTTTTTTCTGCGGTTTGTCGGATGATGTTGGATGACGAGAGACGACTCCCCCAACATCCTCTGTGTCTTTTTTCTTTTCTGAACGAAGGGTATACCGTTGTTGGGGAGCTACATGCAGAAAGGATTTGAAATACCATTCTGAGCTGGCGCCTCAATTGAGGTAACCGAATCGATAATTTGGAGCAGCTACTAGTGATCTTATTACTTGCAATTGTTATTTTAGAGAGACATGCCATGAACGAAATATTGACGTTTAGTTTGTGAAATATTTTTGAGATAATAAAGCCAAGTTAGTGACCCAATGTGACCACCAAACTAACGAGACTTCAGCTAACTTTTTGTATGTATACCTAAGGGGATCTCCAGTTAGCCTTGAGAACAAAGACGAGTTTGATTTTGGGTCTAGGATGTAAAGCCAAGTTAGTGACCCAATGTGACCACCAAACTAACGAGACTTCAGCTAACTTTTTGGGTGTATACCTAAGGGGATCTCCAGTTAGCCTTGAGAACAAAGACGAGTTTGATTTTGGGTCTAGGATGTTTTCGGGTTGGAAACTTTCTTGACACCCTGGGCATAGTGTATCCATTGTGCTTGCCACACAAGATACATACTCATGCAATGGCGGGTATAGAAAAGCTTCCAATTAATAATTGAGAAAACGCTAATAGAATACCTAAGACATTGTGAAAAATCTTTAGAATAATTTTGATAATTCCAAATAGCAATTAACCAAAAGCAGTGTTTTTTATTGTACAAAATGTGTGGCTTTACATTTTTTTGTAATGGTTAACAAACCCAAAAGGTACTACCACGGATGATGAAAAAGTCATTTGGTAACGAGTTGCAATGACAAGATATAACTTTTATTTGAGTATCTGATTCTGTAATACTCCTGAGCTCTCCTAATATTGATGGTTCAAGAAATAGGATTTGTTCGAAAGACATTGCAATCAGTTAGTAAGTGAATTAATCCTCACATTTCTTCTCGTTGCAATTGACCATTTTCTAATAATTTCCAGTCGCGTTTCGTGTTTTCCCTGCATAGGCTTCACAGTTCATAAACAGACCATCACTCCAGCTGACGGCACCGACTGACTTACTGGTTGAAAGATCCACTGCTAAAAGCGGTAGCAGCAGGACTTACACCATTGCATACGTGGTACCTACAGAGAGGCAGACAGTGAGCACCATATTTAGCATTACTATACCAGCCAGCATCATCAGCCGATGATCCCCACGCTCATTCGCTCATACATATAAATATAAATGAAAGCACCAGTTGCGGTTTGGCATTGAAAGTACGCATACGTATGGGATCCATTCAGGCTGTCGTCGCTTACCAACTGGTGAACCAGTCGAACCTTCCCCCTTAATCGCAATGGCAAAAGACCCTGGAAGCTACCCACATCTTCGAATCGGATTCGTATCCAATATCGGATGGGTTCGTATCCAATATTGGTTCCTATTTAAAATGTTCAATTTGCACATGGAAATGTTATACAAATTCAGACGATTGTTGATTCTTTCTTTTTGTACAATTTACAACTAGGGACGATCCGATATTTCAAATATCAATATTTGATTCGATACGATAAACGAAGGTAAGTATCCCGACCAGTAAATAGTAACAGATTAAAATCAGAACTTGTTACAGGCCGGACTCGATTATCCGGGGCTCGATTAACCGGAGAAAAGGGCTCGATTACCCGGAGTAATATTTTTACCCATCTTACAAAAATAGAAATATTATCTTTGTGTATCCTTAGCGTATCCAATATGTGCAAGACACCTAGTAATGATAGTGACTTTCTTTCTTTCCTAAGGGACTGTTCACAAATTACGTAACGCTTTAGGGGAAATAAGGAAGTCAGACCAAGCGTTACGATCCGTACAAAAAAATAAACCTTCCATAAATTATGAGAGGGAGGGTGGGGTATCAAAATTATCAAATTCAGCGTTACGGATTTTGTGAAAGAACCCTAAGGGAACGGAAATCAAGAACATTCATAATTGGCCATTTTATGAATTTCAATTCAAAGCACCGATATTTTTTTAAGCATTCGTATGTACATTCTGAGTATAGCATTGACATTGTGATTCATACCACCAAACGGTCCTTCGGAATATCCGGAATGGATTTATTCACAAATAACGTAACGCTAAATTTGAAGATTTTGGACCTCCATCCTCCCCCTCGTAACGCTTTTTATATGGAAAGTTTAATTGGTTTTTATGAATCGTAACGCCTGACCCGCTCCCTCTCCTTCCAGCGTTACGTAATTTATGAATAGCCTCAATATTTATATGACAAAATAATTATTTCATCAACGGTGGTCCATGTTCTATATTCATAGTAACATCAAATGGTTTTTATTTTTTGGGATCCTCCAGATTTTCCAGAGGACCACATGGTGGTTAGAGGTGTGCACCGCCGACAGTTTGTGGCAATCCTGTTGAAACTCCCGACTAACTAACACTTAGCATTAGACAACGGACAGGACATTCACACAGCACCCAGTGAGCCAGCGGAGCGTTTTCCGCTTCACGAAATGTTTTCTCCTTACTAGGGCGGGAATCAAATGCACACTCCATGGCTTGCAAATACGCTTAGACGACTGACGCCACTAACATGTACATGTACCCCTGGGGGAATCTTTGATGGCCCCAGGGGGTACCTCACACAAAAAAGCGTAATGCACGCAAAACAAAGTGTTCATGAATTCGTGAACTAACAAGTTCACGGTGTATTTTTTCGTGAACAACAGCCACGGATTCTAGAACAAAGTCACGTTTTCTGGAACGTTCTGGAAACCGTGACTGGTGTTCCCGAATCCATGAATTAAATCACGGTGTATTTTTGCTGGTTCACGGGGAACGCTTTTTTTTGCGTGTAGCGGATGTAGAACTAATTCAATAAACACTTATTGATAAAGTTTTGATAATTTTTGATTCTAAAATTTGGTATTTTACATAATATGCATGTCGATCAGTAAATCAAAGACATTTGAATCCTTCCAGCACAGTGTATGAAGAAGTGCTGTGGGACAAAAGATCGAAAAGACAATACGTCAAACGATCAAATTTAAAAAATGTAATCTTCCTGATCGAAACAAAATGTTGAATAAGATGTTAAGAATATGCTTCTGAACAAAAATCCACATTATAAAAGATTGGAAGTCTCTATTTGAGATACATGAAGGCCTTCGTCCGTAAAACTCAATACCTTCGTTGAAAGTAGCCTTCTTCTAAGTGGCTCAGAAGTTTCGTTTCGAAAGACTCCGAAGCCATTTTTCCAATAGACTCAGCCTCTCGAAAGCCTCCTTACAAGAGGCTCGGAAGCCACCTTACAAGAGGCTCGGAAGCCTCCTTTCAAGAGGCTCGGAAGCCTCCTTTCAAGAGGCTCGGAAGCCTCCTTTCAAGAGGCTCGGAAGCCTCCTTTCAAGAGGCTCGGAAGCCTCCTTTCAAGAGGCTCGGAAGCCTCCTTTCAAGAGGCTCAGGCCTCCTTTCAAGAGGCTCAGGAAGCCTCCTTTCAAGAGGCTCAGGAAGCCTCCTTTCAAGAGCCTCAAGCCTCCCTTCAAGAGGCTCAGAGCCTCCTTTCAAGAGGCTCAGGAAGCCTCCTTTCAAGAGGAGCTCAGAAGCCTCCTTTCAAGAGGCTCAGGCCTCCTTTCAAGCTCAGAGCCTCCTTTCAAGAGGCTCAGAGCCTCCTTTCAAGAGGCTCAGGAAGCCTCCTTTCAAGAGGCTCAGGAAGCCTCCTTTCAAGAGGCTCAGAGCCTCCTTTCAAGAGGCTCAGAAGGCCTCCTTTCAAGAGGCTCAGAGCCTCCTTTCAAGAGGCTCAGAGCCCTCCTTTCAAGAGGCTCAGAGCCTCCTTTCAAGAAAGGCTCAGGAAGCCTCCTTTCAAGAGGCTCAGAGCCTCCTTTCAAGGCTCAGAAGCCTCCTTTCAAGAGGCTCAGAGCCTCCTTTCAAGAGAGCTCAGAAGCCTCCTTTCAAGAGGCTCAGGCCTCCTTTCAAGAGGCTCAAGCCTCCTTTCAAGAAGGCTCAGAGCCTCCTTACAAAAGAGGCTCAAAGCCCCCTTACAAGAAGGCTCAGGAAGCCTCCTTACAAGAGGCTCAAGCCTCCTTACAAGAGGCTCAGAGCCTCCTTACAAGAGCTCAGAGCCTCCTTACAAGAGGCTCAGAGCCTCCTTACAAGGCTCAGGAAGCCTCCTTACAAGAAGGCTCAGGAAGCCACCTTGAGGCTCAGAAGCCTCCTTACAAGAGCTCAGAGCCTCCTTACAAGAGGCTCAGAAGCCTCCCTACAAGAGCTCAGAAGCCTCCTTACAAGAGGCTCAACCTCAAGGAGGCTGGGAAGCCTTCTTACAAGAGCCTCTTGAGAGGAGGCCTGCTGAAGGCTGAAAGGCTTCCAGGCTGACTCTCTTGAAGGGAGGCTGGGCCTCTTGTGAAGGCTTCGAGGCCTCTTGAGAGGAAGGCCTCTTGGAGGCTGAGCTAGGCCTCTTGAGGGCTCAGGCAGGCTGGGGGCTTGTGGAGGAGGTTGATGTTCAGAAGAAGATGGATGGAGTCCTGTGGGCCTCCTTTCAAGAGAGGCTCGGAAGCCTCCTTTCAAGAGAGGCTCGGAAGCCTCCTTTCAAGAGAGGCTCGGAAGCCTCCTTTCAAGAGAGGCTCGGAAGCCTCCTTTCAAGAGAGGCTCGGAAGCCTCCTTTCAAGAGAGGCTCGGAAGCCTCCTTTCAAGAGAGGCTCGGAAGCCTCCTTTCAAGAGAGGCTCGGAAGCCTCCTTTCAAGAGGCTCGGAAGCCTCCTTTCAAGAGGCTCGGAAGCCTCCTTTCAAGAGGCTCGGAAGCCTCCTTTCAAGAGGCTCGGAAGCCTCCTTCCAAGAGGCTCGGAAGCCTCCTTCCAAGAGGCTCGGAAGCCTCCTTTCAAGAGGCTCGGAAGCATCCTTTCAAGAGGCTCGGAAGCCTCCTTTTTAAGAATTCCGAAAGTCTCCTTTCAAGAGGCCCGGAAGTATCCCTTCAAGAGGCTCGGAAGCCTCCTTCTAAGAGGCCCGGAATCCTCCTTTCAAGAGAATCGGAAGCCTTCTTTCATAAATATACTCAGGGGCCTCCGTTTAAGAGGCCTGTCGGAAGCCTCCTTTCAACATGCTCGGAAACCTCTTTTCATGATGCTCTGAAGCCTTTTTTCAAGAAGCTCGGAGTTAGTCCTTCGTCGGCGAATACCAGGCAGGTTTTCGTGAGGGCCGATCAACGACGGATCAGATGTTCCACCTGCGGATGATCCTTGATAAATTCCGGGAGTACAACTTGCAGACTCACCATCTGTTTATTGATTTCAAAGCAGCGTATGATTCAGTGAAAAGAAATGAGCCGTGGCAGATAATGTACGAACATGTTTTTTCGGCGAAACTGATTAGACTGATACGTATTCGGATTGCAGAAGAAATGTCAACCTCGTTTGTGACCTTTGACGGATTGAAGCAGGGTGATGCACTTTCGAATTGATTGTTCAACATTGCACTCGAAGGCACTATTGGGAGATCTGGCGTGCAGAGGAACGGCACTATCATTACATGGTCGCATGTGCTCCTGGGATTTGCGGACGACATCGACCTCATTGGAATCGATCGCAGAGCAGTAGTGGAGGCTTTTGTCCCACTGAAAAGGGAGACGGCGAGGATAGGCTTCACCATTAACTCTACCAAGGCAAAGTACATAGTGGCAGGTAGAGATAGAGGAAGACCTAGTGGTGTTGGTGATGAGATGGTGCTCGATGGGGATGTGTTTTAAGTTGTTAAAGAATTTGTTTACCTTAAAATCCTTGTGACATGTGACAATGACGTTTCCGGTGGAGTGAAAAGACGTATTGCTGCTGCGAATAGGGCCTTTTACGGATTACGTAACCCACTTAGGCCCCCCATGCAGACGGAAATGAAATTTGCTCTATACAAAACTCTGATTCTACCAGTGACCCTTTATGGACAATGGCCATAAAGCATGGACGTTAAAAGAGGTGGACCGGAGAGCTTTCGGGGTTTTCGAGCGAAAAGTGTTGCGTACAATACTCGAAGAAAAACTAGAAAATGGTGTGTGGCGCAGACGCATGAATCATAAGCTGTATCAAGTATACATATAAGAAAATATTGTGAATCGTATAAAATACGGCAGACTTCAGTGGGCTGGTCACTTATTGCGAATGTTGGAAGAAAGAATAGCGAAAACAATATTCAACAGAGAACCGGAAAGAGGCCGGCGAACATGCTGGCTGCACGGGGTGGAATCGGACCGGTGGACCCTAAACGTTCGGGGAAACTTAAGGAACATCTCCCAAGACCGATGATTATGGAGCTCTAGCATACGCCTGGTATAGGTGTACCGACGTTGGAGCGAATCAGGTATCCAGATAGGTAAATTTGAGAAGATGGAAGAAGCCTACATTAGACTGAGAAGGAAAGCAAAGCGGATCTGACTAGTCATCAACACGTCGAAGACGAAGTACATGATAAAAAGAGACTCTAGAAAAGGAAATGTTAGCCATCCACCACGAGTTTGTATCGGTGATGACGAAATCGAGGTGGTTGAAGAGCTTGTGTACTTGGGCTCACTGGTGACCTCCGATAACGAAATCCGGAAATCCGGAGACGCATCATAACAGGAAACTGTACGTACGTACGCAAAACGCTCCGATCGAATAGAGTTCGCCGCCGTACCAAACTGACTATCTATAAAACGAAACGCTCATTAGACCGGTACTGTCTGTGATCGCATATGAGTCCCATCTTTGCTGGATTTCCTATTCATATGGGATAAATATGCAATTGTAGGCAGGGTAGTCCTTTACAGACACGAGACCTGGACAATGCTCACCGCGTACAATGTACATGGACTTTTCACCGCAAAAATCTGAAGACTGCGGTGGGCCAGGTACGTAGTCAGCATGTCGGTCAATAACCCGGTGAAAATAGTTCTCGACAACGATCCGACGGGCACAAGAAGGCGAGGTGCGTATCGAGCAAGGTGGGTCGATCAGGTTTGCGGACCCCCCGCAAACTGCAGGGCTGGCGACGTGCAGCCATGGACCGAGTTGAATGGAGAAGACTTTTATTTACTGCACAGGTCACTCCGGCCTTAGTCTGAGAAATAATAAGTAATACTGCCTTTCTCGCATTTAGCCAAGACACCAACTTTTTTGGTTTGGTACACCAAACGACGCAATGACTGATCGTTGTAAAATTCAATAGCGACCGACAAGGCTTTACCACCTTTTGAATGCAACTTGTTGTGAGAGATTTGGTTAAGGATTACTATACGAAAAGTTGTCGGAGTGGAATGATAGCCTTCCAGTACAACTTTGTTGTACGAGAGAGGCAACCATCAGACCTCTGTAGGTTAATTTAGCAATGTATCAATCAAATTAACTTATTTGAACTCATCCCATACAAAAACTTTGATTCGTGTGGTTTTGATAGAACAGCAGCTCTACGCTAATTTCATAGCGGCAGTTTTTGCTTATTGATTGACCTATTGGTTAGAAAACATACCGATTACTTAATTTGCATAATTTACTGACCTTGATCTAAGTAATGACTTTCCCTTTCTTAACATTTTACACCAATATTTATTTCTCTATCAGATGACTGCAAAGACGAGCCACGGCGCTATTGATTCATCAAAAATTTAACTTTCGAAACGTGTACATAGAACAAGGAGTGTTGATTCCAAGTTCTGTTCAATTCTGTTCTAGTCAATCACGGAGTAGCTACTACGAATTGTACTATTATCTAACTTACGCTCATGCTTGGTTTGTTGAAAATATCACAACTTAATGTTGTGATTCTTTCTGTCTTAGGTTTAAAGCTCGTTCCAATTATTCAAGGTTCTATCTAGACTTTATAAATTTGATCATGTTGGAAATCATCTGACAAATATTTTCTCCCCTATCATATTACAGTTTCGTACTAGAGCATTACTGTTGCAAGAGGGAAATAAATGACGTTCGGCTCCCTGCCCCATTGTTTACTACACATTCCGGTTTCAATATCCAACTTTCTTCAGTCGCCATATGCTTCACGTGTGCGGATCTACTGGCAATAAACCGCTCCTCGGTAGTGGAACCTTATTAGGCAAATTTCCCACGTACGCGCTCCAACTGTGGTTGGCAAAGTCCAAACACGGAGAAAGTATGCCACACGGATGAGCAGCGGTCGGTTGGTAGCAGACAGCAGCCTTCCTAACCACCAAAACAATACTCGAAAAGATCTGCGCTGCTTCTGGGCTGAGTGGCGGACGCACGCGTACACCACCGCCAAAACCGCCACCGCGCACCGCCAGTTAACGGCGACGATACTTTTGACAAGTGACGTGAAGACGACAGCACGGCCGTTCAGCGTTGGACGTGCAGCATTTTAAAACAGTTAACACATTGACTAGCCTCCGACTTTTACCCGGCCGCGCGGGCCGGCTGCTGGTCGATCAACAGCGTGCACTTCCTTCCCCGGGTCTTGCAATCACATACCGCCGTCGTCAATTGCCAAATTTGCTTGTTTGTTGGGTGTAAATGATGGTGATCGCGTTGTTGATTTCGTTACAGAGTGGGATGTTTTTTTTCAGGACATTTTTTTTCAGGCCAATTTAATAAAATAAAAAATTGTAACAATAATTTACAAACAAATAAAAGTATCGTCTATTCATTCAGCATAGCTGCAATGTATATCAGTCAGAAGTTATACCCAGCTAGGAAAGACAAATGCTTCACTGCGTATCGCCGGTATTGTCGCCGTTTGGCGTGTAATAAAATTGCTGAAAGCGTTCGATGGACGCAAGATTTGAAAAATGGTTTTTCACCGACATCATAGTCGGTGTTGCTGTTGATACTCATTATTGCGCGTCTTCGAGCCCAGAGAGGGAGAGAGTGAAATTGGAAATAGTATTTTTAGCGGTAAGCACACACGCACTGTTGTCTCATTAATGTCCAACAGCTGCCGTAGGTGTCGAATTTTAACGGGGTTGCTTCTCTCTGACTGTAATGGTCATTTTGACGGGCTCGCTTGGGCTTTACATGGAAATCTGTCAAAAAGCAGATATTTGGCAGTTCGGCTTTAGTTATTTATGAGATTCAGTGAATGCATGCAAAAATCTAATACAAAACGTTTAAATAAAAAGGAGAGAAGAGGAGAAAGTACTTCATAATCTCTATGAAACATTCTTAGAAAACGGATTGTGAATAGCAGATACAATAACTAGAACTAGTTCTATGCATAGGTTATGGGAAAATTAATCTTATTCACACACTTTAAGATCAACACCACCATATCTTACTTTGATTGGGTTTTTACAGTTATGACTAGTGACTAGTGACTAGTGACTCTAATTGAAGCACTTGGAATAAGTTGGAATCTGCTGGTTCATGCACACCGAGCATACTGATCAGCCACCTTCAGCTTGCCCTTATCCAGCACTTTGTGGTATCCACCAAAGATATTTGGAATGAGGCAACCTGTGTTCCCACGTAGCCTTCCCTCAACCAAATCGCTGTGGCCGGTTGCATTCTTTCAGTCTAGGAATTCAGCCGTCACTTAGACCCCATTGCCTCTTCAAGGCGATGACTATCTCGCCCTTCTGCGTTCTACGAATGCAGTTGGCATGCTTTCCCTTCTTAGCCACAATCTCTTTCGCACTTTCCCATTTCTTGCGGCTTTCTTCATCAAAGTTTTCACCTTGTTGAGTTTACGAGCTCCACCCATAATAGACCCTCCCCCGGGAAACTTCAAACTTCCGCTGTTCTTTAGTCGGAAGCCTGCTGGACCTTCTTCCCGGCGAATTTAAGTGGCATTTCTTTTCAGAGGTACTGTTTTGGCACTCCGGGTCGGCCACCTGCACGACCTTACTATAAGCTTATGGGTTGCTCCGGTAATAGCCATGCTTCTACGGCTTTCCGAAATCTGACATTCTGCCAGCAGTTTTTGCCTTTCTCGTACAACAAAGTTGTACCGAAAGGCTATCATTTCACTCCAAATTCGAATTTTTGATAGAAGTCCCGGAGACCCATAGTGTTATATACCATTCGACTCAGCTCGATGAGCTGAACAAATGTCTGTCTGTCCGTGTGTGCGTGTGTGTGTGTATGTGTGTGCGTGTGTGTGTGCACAAAATGCCATAAAAAACATTAGCCAAATTTTCACATAGAAACTCTTAACCGATTTTCTTGCAACAAGTTGCATCCGACAGAGAATAAAACGCTGTTGATCACTATTGAATTTCATAATAATTGCAAATTGCAAAAAATAGATAATATTAAAATAGTGATGAGACATAGTCACATAGAACAATAATGTGTTATGAAAAATGCCTTGCATCTATGAATATTTTTGAAGTTTATCCGTGGCTTGCTCCCATTAAGAGTTTCATCGTACTATAAAGATGCTAGTGTTGCACGCATTTAGGCGTCAGTATGATCTTCGTTCAGTTTCATAGTACCTTGAAATTGACCGAAAGTCAAAATTCGAACATAGGAAATTCGAGAAACTTTTGGCAGCGCCATCTGTCGTCTACTAGTGTAAATTTTCTATCATAATATTAGACGGTGTAACTGTTTTGCCTTTCTTGTACATCATCGAGGTGTACATTTATTACCTTTTTACGCGAGAAAGGCGCCATCGCCGCTAGGTTGATTAATCTGGGTTTTTTTAGTAATTGTCACCGCCAACTCCTTCTCCTCAGTAAAAAGACGAATCCTGCGTGTTTCCTCATTACTGGTCTCCAGCAGGGACATCCATTCCTGCTTTGCCCCCATGACCGTGTCAGAGTGGGTCAGCATGGCCTGGTCGTAATCCCTGCTTTAGTTTCAACGGTTGTCCAGGAAGAACATAATCATATCCGTGATGTCTATGATCTCCTCCATCTTCTGGCTACCGTTCCTCCTCATGGTTGGTCATAACCGTTTTGATGACCCTGGTCAAAGTAGTGTCGTCAATTTATATACCGACCGGCATCTCCACCGAACCACCATTAGCTTCTCCTTCGCCTATTCCAGGCCTCCTAGCGAAAGGATCTTCTTGCCACTAGCCCCACTGTTTTTCTTTGATTTTTTGCCGTCATTGAAGTTCCACGAGATTTGATTTATCTTAAACCTAACAGTTTAAAATAAGAGTTACAACAATAAAAAATAAAAGATTCGATTAAAATATTGAATTAAAGCCCAAAACTAAATCATCTAAGTAATTACAGTGCTTCAACTAACGATGCAAAATTATTTTCTGGGAGCGTCTCCCATGGATCCATGCAAACGGCACCATGCCTTCAAGAATTCCCTGGATCTAGGGGTGCTTGGGTGTCTCACTCCGGAGAACAGCGATTACACCTGCGGAATTCGTAAAGACAGCGCTAGGCTTACTTTCCGGGTATGTGGTAGCAACGAAGACGGCCGCTTCGGCCGAAAAAATGCTGCATGGGCGGACTAGGCTGTTTGATCTGGTCAAGTTCAAACCGGAACCCCAAAGCCGACACCTCTGCCGGACACGGACCTGATATCATGGTTCCGGTAGCGGATTAAAGCATGCTTTAGAACCAAACTGCTCAGTTCGTCGGTGTTGTCGCTTCTTGGAAAGATGGTTTTGTCGATACAGGCGAGAGGCATCATCCAGCTCTCCTGCGGCAGGACTCAACGTCGAATAGGAATGATGTCGGCATCCACACAGGTTGCTTCTGCTGGACGAGAACAGATCAAAGGCTAACCGGACGTAATTATTGAAAACAGACGAGAGGACGTTGGCGAGACTTCGCTAGGCGAGGAATGCATGCGGTTATCGATTGTGGCCTGATCTACCATTAGTCTGGTGGCTCTGTTGTTCGTACGGTGCTGCTTTTGATGACGTTTATTCGTGTCTTACAAGCCACCTTCACCGTCCGGAAGTGCGGCATGAATGTAAGCTTCCGATAGACGTAGACTCCGAGGACACGGACGATTTTCCGGTTGGGAATAGCTCTGAGGCCGATTTTTATTGATGGCTCGATAGCTGATGGCGGCCGCAACAGACGACATTTACCGATGTTCATTGTGAAGCTTACAGATAGCACATACTGCCACCAGTGTTTTCTGCCCATCCATGATCGCATATTTGTAACATTTGCATTTTGGTTGATTTTGTAAATCGTTTGTCAATCCTCCCCACGAACTCAATCATTTCCAGCTTACCACAGATAAGCAATATCACAAAGCCTATTTTACTGCTGTGGGATCAGATGCAGTAAATTTGGCTTTCTGAACGATTCACAGGCTTTATACAAAATGAACAAAAATGCGAGTGTTACAAATATGCGATCATGGGCAGTTTTATCCTGATTCGTCCAGGTGTCCTACCGACGATGACAGAAAAATAACCGTCGGCCTAAATAAACAGATATACATTTGCCGGTAGTACGTCGAAGACTCCGTTCGTGCCAATGAGCAAGAGGGTCACTGTCAGAACCGACCCTTCGTCAGATGCGGTGCCGTTAATCAGCACCTGGAAGGTCCGTCCGGTAAGAAAATTTTTGATGAAGGCAAGCATGTTGACAATAATGCTCCATTCCTGGAGTTTACAGAGGACCAGTCTTACTGAAGGTTTTGGCGATGCCGAGTGAGATCAGGTCAATATGCAGTAGCACGTTGCCCAGGTTAGCGAAGTACGTGCTGGTGCCATATTCGGGGCGAAAGGCGTTCTGTTGATAACCGAACCATCCATCGGCTTCTCTGAACAGGTTTCGACGTAGAGGTTTGACAGATCGGCCTGTACCCGCCACACTGCTCTTCGTGATGGAAGCCACAAAGCTCTTTCTCCATTCGTCTGGGAATGTACGCTTTCCCCAGACATCATTGATTAATTTAAGGATATGATCTTTAGCGACCGGAGGGAGGCGTTTTAACATGGGATACCCCAACTTATCTGGTTTGGATGAATTCCCGCTGCGCTTTGCTATTGCGTGGGCCAACTCACCTTCTGAACAGTTTAGTCAACAGGCAGATGAGTGGTCCGGGGAATGAGGAAAGTCCCAAGAAACATTGGAAGCTGATTGAGCGCATATTCAACCAAAATAGTCTTCTCCAGCTAAAAATCTAACGTAGTGGAATTAAATGGAAAGTACTAAACTCGTCTTAGACGGTTAAAAATCTAGCTTATTCAGCTAAAATTGTTTGTTGGGGTGCTGAGGTTTGGACCACCAGAGGGGAGAAGTATTAACCGAGTGTGTTGGCAACCTGTGCTGGGTAATAAATCGCTTGATTGTCCTGGTCAAGAAGGATATGAACCGCCCTCGATCTGTCGCTGATTGGATGAACACGACTTCACAGTTCGGTGGCGATCTGGGTTGGGTTAATACTGTCGATGAATTCTACCCACTGTTTTTAATTTCACTTTCCCAATAACAATCTTGCATTGCCGGTGCTTTGTAGCGTTCCTGTGTCTAGCTTTAACCGCTCGCCTTTAACTCGGTCCACTATCTGATAGCTAGACGGCCTGGACGCCCGCTGGACTGTAAGATAGCTTTCTGGGCATCAGCAAGCATCAACGTAATGTGAAATCGGTGAGAAGTGAGGGAGGTGTGGACCAATCTACATAGTGCGTTCTACGCAATCTACATAGTGCGTTCGTACTCCTCCCACATTTCGAACGGCGTCTCCTGATTATGACAGGAGGGGTAGTGTTGGTTGAAATTGGTACGGGGTAGTGGTTACTACCGTACACATCAGTACAGGCTTTCCAACAGAAGTGCGGTAGGACGGATCTACTCACCGCGGATACATTCATGGCTGTGGTAAAATGTTCATTGGAGAAGGTGGGCAACCCGTCATTGAGCATGACGAGATCACCTTCCTGGAACGCTCCAGATAAAACGCCGCGAGAGTCGGCCCTGGACCATCCCCACATAGAATGGTGTGTTTATGTTCCCGATAAGAAGGAGGGGAGAGAAGAGTTCTGGGTCATGCCCAATATCCAACTCCGTGGTACTTATTAGGGTGTCGCTGAGTCGGGGGCCTCTCATTAAATAAGTACTACATCAACACTTCCTTGCCCTCCCAAGTAACGGTGAAGATAGCCATGGCCTGGAGTAGTAATCCTCATACTTTTGTAATTTTTGTCGTAGATTGAAATCAAAGACCACTCACTTCGACTTCTGATAGTAGAAGCCGTTCACAAATTACGTAACGTTAATTTTGGCAATTAAAGACCCATTCCCTCCTCCAAACACACAACACTTTTTGTATGAAAAATTTCAATTTTTTGTATGAACCGTAACATTCGGCTTGACCCCCTTCCCCCTCCACTGAATGGAGATTTCAAAAGAAAAACATAAGTATCACTAGTGTCCCATTTACAAAGTACGCTGTAACTACGCGATGCTATGCAAGAGAAGAGGGGTGATCTCCGTAGCTCTTTGAAAATTACAATGAATATTCCTTGGGAATTTCAACGAATTTTGTCTGCCAATTCCAAAGAATTACGCATGGACAATTATAAGAATTTCTTGCGAAAATTCCCACGACTTTTCCATGGTAATTTCGAAGTCAATCTCCCAAAGGAATTCCGATAAAATCCCATCGTAATTCCAAAGATTTTTTAAATAAATATTCTGAAGAATTTTCCCTGGAAATTCCGAAGGAATTTGCACCACCGGTCTGGCTCATATCCAAAAGGAAAAAATAGGTCAGGCTTTTCCAGTTTGGGGGCCCTTCTTAGTCTAGCGGTAAAACGCGCGGCAACAAAGCAAGACCATGCTGAGGGTGGCTGGGTTCGGTGCTGGTCTAGTGGCGGCTTGAAAAAAGACTCGACTTCCTTGGGCATAAAAGTATCATCGTGTTAGCTCCACGATATACGAATGCAAAAATGGTAATTTGGCTTAGAAACCTTGAAATGTCTCTCTAGTAACATCAGTTACTTGGAAATTTACTTAAGGAGTTCCGTTACTGATTCTTCCCGAGATTTCTTGAAAAATTCATCTCCGGAAAATTTCTTAGAAAATTCAAAAGGTAATTCTTTAAAAAATTATTTAATTTCTCCGGAATTTCTTTCATACATCACATGTGTTCCTTGTGTAATACCTTTGTAAAATCCATTCCTTTAGTAATCCCATTCCATAAGTAATTTCTTTTAGATTTCCTCCAAGAACTAACGGACGAAATCCCTAAAGGAATTTCAAGATAAGTTTCTAAAGTAATTTCATAAAGTATTCCTTTTGTAATTCTTTTATGGATTCCTTCAATAGCTGCTTAAGAAACCCCCTTTAGAATTCTTTATAGGAATTCCTTCGAAAAAACCTATGAAAAGTACATCGAGAATTCCTGTAGGAATTTCTCCGAAAATTATTTTAAGTATTCCTTCAGAAACTCCTTTAAAAATTCTAAGAGAAAGTTCCAAAGGAATTTTTGAAGACATTTTGGAATTAATTTCTGAATGAAGGATTTGCTTAAGGAATATACGATGAAATTATTTTTTTCTGTAAGGAAATTTTAAGGGAATACCTACAGGAGAAAGTCTTTGAAAACCTCTCAAATAAAGACAAAAAAGAAACTTCTTAATGAATGTAGGGATTTCTGGAGGATTTCTCGGGTACTTTTTCAAAACGGTGTATGTCGCAAATTGTAAACAAACCCGTTTTCAACAGCCATTCGCTGTTTCAAATTCAAATTCATCTAAAAATGTATATATCTTCAAAGCTACATGAAAATTTGTTATTAAAAATGTAAATCATTTTTTTGCAAATCGGTGTAACATCATTGTTGAAAATTTGGCACATACACCGCTTAGCAGAAAATGTGCTTTAAAAAGTTTTTTCGGACAACTAAATAGTTAAAAACGTGCGTCTACTTGTACTTTTTCATCACTGATTTCAAAATGAGCTTGTTGCTAGTATATTTACGTTGCTTTTTTTGCAGCAAATGTTGCTACGTCGTGTTGTAAGTGTTGCAATTTTTTTGTCGCATGTGCGTGAAACTTGATCAAAATGTTACATACGCCGATTTGAAAAAGTACCCGAGATTTTATAAAGGAATAACTCACAGAAATATTGTAAATCATTTCCAAATGAAATATCCTTAAGGAATTCGCGAGGAAATTCCTGGAGATATTCCAAAAAGAAATACAGGAGGATTCTAAAAAATGTTGAACTTTAGAAGATTTTTTAAAAAGTGAACCTGAAGCAATTCCTAGTCAAAAGAAATACGGCCAGGATTTGCTTCAAGGAATTCTGGAAGAATTTTTTTCATCCAATTGTCGAAAAATCAGTTTTTTAGCATAATTTTTGCGTGTATATTCAATTTGGTGGCTTAGGTGCCATATCTATACTTCAGGTATCAGGTATCAGAACGTCGGCTCAGGAGGCACGTTCCCTTCAATTTGGGAGATTTGTGCCATCGCCTTCACTGGCCTTTCTCATCATTTACCTGACGGAAAAGGAAGTGAAAAAGGGAAAGGAAGAGGAAGTGAAGTTGGAAAGGAGAATGGAACCATTTATAGGAAAGCCAATTATGTAGACTCACACGCATTCAGCTAGGGACTAAAGAGAGGTGTCACAAAAACACAGAGGACGTAACAATGGACGAACGTCAAAGACGAAACACAGAGTGCACTGTGAAAAACGCATAATGCGAATCCATATAGGTGACAATCACAAAGTACATTGTAAAATCGCATAATGCGAATCCATATAGGTGGCAATTTGTTGAAAACTAAGTAAAACACATATTCATAACCCCATTCTTATTGAACCTCACGTTGAGATTGAACAAGAGTAGCCGAAGCCGTACGTCAAGGACGTGACACAGAGTACACTGTGAAAAACGCATAATGCGAATCCATATAGGTAACATACACAAAGTACATTGTTAAAAAAACGCATAATGCGAATCCATATAGGTGACAATTTGTTAAAAACTAAGTAAAACACATATTCATAACCCCACTGTTATTTAACCTCACGTATAGATTGAACAAGAGTAGCCGAAGTCGAACGTCAAGGACGAGACACAGAGTACACTGTGAAAAACGCATAATGCGAATCCATATAGGTAACACACAAAGTATATTGTAAAACCAAACGCATAATGCAAATCCATATAGGTGACAATTTGTTGAAAAAAAAAAAACTAAGTAAAAAAACATTTTCATAACCCCACCCTTATTCAATCCCAAGTTGAGATTAAAAAAGAGTAGCTGAAGCCGAACGTCAAAGACGAAACACAGATTACACTTTGAAAAACGCATAATGCGAATCCATACAGGTGAAAATTTGTTAAAAAAAACTAAGTAAAAAACATATTCACAACCCCACCCTTATTCAACCTCAAGTTAAGATTAAACAAGAGTACACTGTGAAAAGCGCATAATGCGAATCCATATAGGTGACAAACAAAAAGTACATTGTGAAAAAAAAATGCATAATGCGAATCCATGTAGGTGGAGGTTTGTTGAAAAACTAAGTAAAACACATATTCATAACCCCAAACTCACGTTGAGATTGAACAAGAATAGCCAAAGCCGAACGTCAAAGACGAAACACAGAGTACACTGTGAAAAACGCATTATGCGAATCCATATAGGTGACAATTTGCTGAAAACTAAGTAAAACACATATTCATAACCCCACTCTTATTTAACCTCACGTTGAGATTGAACAAGAGTAGTCGAAGCTAAACGTCAAGGACGAGACACAGAGTACACTGTGAAAAAACGCATAATGCGAATCCATATAGGTAATATACACAATGTACATTGTAAAAAACGCATAATACGAATCCATATAGGTGATAATTTGTTGAAAACTAGGTAAAACACATATTCATAACCCCACTCTTATTTAACCCCACGATGAGGTTGAATAAGAGTAGCCGATTATCTCGGAGAAGTAAAAAGTCAACTACGCCATAGCTCCGGTTAGCGCAGGGAGGGCTAAATACTGTGAAGAGGCCCTGGTGCTTCACAGGCTCCGTTTGCGATTAGGTTCTTATTAGACCCCCCTAACCATTCATTCGTAGGCACGGTAAGCATAAAGCCGCATCACACCGAGAATTAGGGGTCACCTGTATGATGGACTTTTACAACTGGAACAGGCAATCCGTAATGTTATTCTTAGCCAGATAACCAGCTGCCGACACCACACGGCTATCTAGGCTGTTCGTGGAGAGAAGTTGACATTGACTTTACGTCAACTCTCAATGTGGCCGAACAGCCAACATGTGCGTGAAACTTGATCAAAATGTTACATACGCCGATTTGAAAAAGTACCCGAGATTTTATAAAGGAATAACAGACATATTTTAAATTATTTCCAAATGAAATATCCTTAAGGAATTCGCGAGGAAATTCCTGGAGATATTTCAAAAAGAAATGCAGGAGTGTTCTAAAAAAATGTTGAACTTTAGAAGATTTTTTAAAAAGTGAACCTGAAGCAATTCCTAGTCAAAAGAAATACGGCCAGGTATTGCTTCGAGGAATTCTGGCAGGTTTTTTGTTTCATCCAATTGTCGAAAACTCAGTTTTTAATCATAATTTTGGCGTATATATACTTGCATGAAGTTGTGTATTTTCGTCTCATTTGAACCTTTGAACAAACGAAAATCTTGCTAAATTCCCTGATTGCCCTGAGAATTCCTTGATTTTTCCAGGTTGACAATAATTGCTTGATAATTCCAGGTTTTCCAGATTATTTCAGGTGGTCGACACCCTGTTAAGGTTCCAGTAATTCCCTAATTTTGGTAATCTGGTAAAAGTAAGTGACCTGATTCTTATATTTAAAATATCTATCAAGTCATGATCTATTATCTAGATTTTGTTTCAAAGATGACGAGTTCCTATGGAACTTATTTGCAACTTTATCAGTTTTGTAAAACAAATCCAAAATTTGAGTAAAAATAACCGAAACATCCCCTTAACAATTACAATTATCTTTCAACTAAACATTTATTTTAAATCTTGACTATCTGTGGTAAAAGTATTTTTATATTATTGTTTTAATATCGAGTAAGTCATAAATGGAAAGTTTTTCTATGCCCGCCATTGGATGAATATGTATCTTGTGTGGCAACCACAATGGATAGTTTGAATTCCCAGCGAGTTTTGTCGATAATGTTTCTGACCCAAAAACATCCTTGACCGGACCCAGAATCGAATTCGCCATCTCCGAATTGATAATCCAACGCCTTTGCTGGCAAGGCTATTCGAGACCCTACTGGAGAGTTCATTGTTATTCATTATCAATGTTATAGTTTTCTGCCATTACTTTCGATTTCTAGAAAATTACCTACCCGATCAATAATGCATAATAAAATTGAACCATTTATTTGAGCAATTCTCGCTTAACTTTTCGAAAGGATCTAAGTAACATTTTTTTCATGAATTAATTTGAATACAGCAATCAATAGCTTTCATGTTGTTCTGTTAATTGCGCTATTCAAATTAATTCATGAAGAAAATGTTACTTAGGTCCTTTTGAAAAGTTAAGCGAGAATTGCATGTGTAACATTTTTGACCAAAAAGAGATTTTTACATATTCTGAATGGCCCTTTCCGTGTTTTTGCAAAAAATATGAAAAATAAAATGTTTGTTCGGAAATGTTTAAAAGTTTTTTCGTTTATTTGAGAAACATATTGTACACGTACTTTCAAGATTAATTGAGGTGTACTGCTTGCATAAGTGCCAATTTGTTCAAAAACAGTTTTTCGTTGTGTTCTCAGAATTGTATAAAATGGATATATGCAGTTTCTCAAACAAACGATTTAATTATAACAAGGGGAGTTCTTCATTTCAGAAAAAATATTGTAACAAAATGTGTTATAAATTTGGCTGGTTAGTTAAATTATCAAGAATTTTATCAAAAATCCTTCTGGGCATCATACAATTAAATCAAAGATTGATACCTTCATATCAACATTACAACGAACGTTGATATAATCATTATGTACAAAAGTCTACTTTCAAGGTAATGCCTACATCACGGATAAAAATTTGGTACGATATAACGACGGATTTTCATCCATGTAGACAATTAACTTTTAATTAATATCGAACATGGGCTCAAGTTATTCTGAAGGTGATTACCTCCGATTTTTTTTTCCAATATCTACAAAAAGGTGCATTTACGTTGTGAAAATATACATAACTAATGTTGTTATGATTTTTTGGTATGAAATAAAATTTATGCAGTCAAACCTCCACGAGTCGATGATGTATGACTCGATATCGACTCATGGAAGCAAATTATGCCATATTTAAAAATATTTTTTGCAATTCCTGATCATAATACCTGGTTTACAGTTGTCATTTGAGTGATAAAACGGCCTACTTTTCCATACCAACAGAATGGGTGCTTTAATGACCATTATGCAACTCAAATGGGTTGCATAATATTCATTATAGCACTCATTTGGGTGCTATAATGAAAAATCTACATTGAGACAGTAGTTACTTGACTACATTTAGCTGAATAAGTTTGTGTGAGTGTTTAAATAGTGTACTCTAAGCGTCTCGTAATAAATGAAATGGTTTGTTGGATATAACATCACAATTTTCCAAAGGCAATTGTATTCATCGCTTCATAGCTTTTCAAGCTACGCAATTTGGCACGATAAGATGGAATCTTATTCTTCTCTGCCGCAACATAATTTATTGGCATGAATGATCATGTGGAGTAAATTCGATTGTACAATTTTGGTATAGATTTATCATATTAAAGCCCATTTTTCGTCATTGCAAAAAATAGCGTGTGCAACTCGTTGCAAAACTCGATTTTTTCAGCACTCGTAGTATTTATCCAACTCGGCAAGCCTCGTTGGATAAACGTACAACTCGTGCTGAAAAAATCATCTTTTTGCAACTAGTTGCACAAACTACTATTCTGGGTTACTGTGATGGTCCCTTCAAACAGCTTTCCAAGGATTTCCTATTCCACATCTCGATATTTCCATGAGTCGATGGTCCCAGCCATTTATAGAATTGAGTTATAATTTTGTTATGCATTCCTGATCGGAAATGTATCACCTTTGTCATATATATAATCGACCCGGACTACATTTTCACAATCTACTTAACGGTTACATACTTCGTTTTGACAAGTGTCATAAATCCTACGAATTCAAAGAGAAACGAAATGTTTTGCTCTCAGCACATTTTCAATCCATTCGCAACTTGTCTAAAATACGACACGTATAATAAATACACCTTGCATTCTATTTTTGGCCAACGCAACGCAGTTCAAATGTTGTTCCATTTACCCTAACGAAAAGACGACGTTGAAAATGTCGTCTCCCCCATACACAGGACGCTAACGGAGAAGGTGAGGCGTAGAAATATTTCCCCGTGTGAAATACGATTCACCGGGTTAATGGAAAACGCGGCTCGAAAGGAAACTCGCAACGATAATAACAAAAACAACCGAAACCGACGACGATGGTCACATATTTCAAATAATCGGATTTTATTTTTAAAAACGCTTCTCCACGTACCGCATGACGACGGCGACGATGAAACGTAGTTGGGGTTATTCGTACGTGACATACTGCGAACATCATTCATGTGACAGCGAAATACCGTAGAAAAAATAGTGCTGAACGGTGTCAATGTAGTCTAGAAGGAATTGTTGACAAAAAATAAACAAACGGCTATCTTGTAAATACAATCTTTTGGCGGTGTATCTTATCACTAGACTAAAGGAGGAGAAAAAACTCCACGAATCATGCTACTTGTCGGCGGAGCTACGAACACGGTGCATCGACCAGCGAACAGATGTTCGAAATCGGCAGTGACTTTCTCTTCTTTTATACACATATATCGGTTGGCTCGCGTGGACGTTGCCGTCCGTCAGCCCAGTTGACCGGTAGCTTGTGGCCGACGGATGGTGTGAACGCTTATAGAGGATATTTCATAGTTTGGAACGGCGCCAATTTCAATCACAGACCGTTGGCTGGCTATCAACAACAAGTCACTACATCGATACTATATGACTATGTGCAGCGATGATCGATGTACAACTCAATACAAAACGTCAAAATTGACTTGCTCGTTAATTGACGGGGGAGAGCCACTGCTGACTATTGGTATCCACTAAAGGTTAACTTTGATGGATTATGAAAATATTCGAAATCAGTATGCTTGAGTTAATTGAAGATTAAAAATTATATCCCGTAAATACTTCAGATATTAACGAAGGAAATGCAATTAAAAGTAAATGATTATTCTATATTATTCTTCTATTATTAGTAGATATACAAAACCAAGAATGGAATTACTCTTTGTAATTCTGGAGGTCTGGAGGTTTATACTGGACTTATCGTTCGGTGATTTTTTCTAAATATCTTCGTAAAGATTTTTTTTTCAAAATTCTTTAGTAATCTGCAAACGAATTGTCAGTAATGGTAAAAATTAAATAAAAGGTTTAGAATTAAACATTCCAAAATTACTATGTCTGAAACTCGATTTATGCATATGCACAACATGTGATAGATTTAGTTCAGAAAAGGTATTGGAGGGTAACCGCTCCATTCAGTGAGGTTTGATCCCACGAAACCAATACGCTAGACAGGTGCTTTCCCTACTAAGTTACGAAGGATCTCCGTCGTCCTCCGCAGCTTAGCGGGTACTGATGAAACCAAATTCCCAGCACCATGCACGCAAGCAACTGTTCGCTTCAGTTTTGTTTTTTTATGCAACTATTCGAAGTTTATCAAGTAGATTTTCATGCGCCGTAATATAGAGCATTGCATGGACCACTTTATCTCTTTCTCACTGCAAAAAAAAATGCAAAACAACAAGGCCACTAACTGTCATAATGGACATTTACTCTTGTCATAAGACGAGTTCATTCAATCCCATTGAATTCCACCACTTAATTGTATCTTGACAGATACGTATTTCAACCTCAAAAGTAAGGCCGTCTTCAGTGTCTCGTACTTGACTTCGACTTTTGAGGTCGAAATACGTATCTGTCAAGATACAATTAAGTGGTGGAATTCAATGGGATTGTATGAACTCGTCTTATGACAAGTGAAGACATTCCACTAAAAAGCTCAAAATAATTTTCTTATCAAAAAGGACTTTTACTGTTACTGTCAAAGTTGCAGAAAATCAGCAAATAGTTTACCGAAAATCTGCTAATCATTTTTGCCAGGTTATCAATTTTAATTTGACTGTGCTGATTTTTTCGAGCTGCAGAAATTAAAACTGTACAGATACGTATTTCGACCTCCACAGTAAGGTCGTCTTCGGTTCATTGTAGTTGGCTTCATTTTGACATAAATTAGTTGTACAAGAAACTCACAAAATGTTTATCCAATAGCAGAGTATACAGCAGATGGCAGTTAAAAAGGCAATAATAATAAAAACTCTCTAAATATAAAACTTCATTCCACCCTGTTTAATTTCATAAGCTATTTTCTTTTTTACCGGTTTTCATTCGAGATATTGTTTTGACTCGAAGTTTTTTTTTTGCATCGCTTTTCATGTTGAACAGTTGCCCACCGAACTCAAACGAAATCAATGTGTAAGTGGATGAGCCGCATGATGCACGATGCATAGATAGTATTAATGCTAACCAACCCCTTACTGAACCTCCAAGGAGCGAGATTTCCGATAGATGACTACTATTGCGGCAATAACAATAAACCTCCATTTAATTATCAATTATAAATCCGCTTTTAAGACTATTATAAATTATGAGTCGATCTCGCTTCCATCCGAATGGGAACAATTATGATAGGGGGATGGATCAACCAAGTTGGTGTCGTGTGATGTTTTCGAACTTTAACTTGTGTTATGCGCCCCCGTTTTGCCTTTCTCGTATTTTTGGTTAGCAAACCAAAATACTTTTAAATGAAATTCGTTTACGCAGAGGAATTTCGTGAATCCCAGACATATTTCTCTGGGAGTCCAAAATACAACGAAGTTCAAATTCAGTTGATCACCCCTAAAGCACATGCTGCTACCAGCGATGAGCATCGAATACTCTTCTTCTAAATTACTCACTTGTTTTCGAGTGGGCCAACACCAGTTGCCGGCTGTGTGAGGCGGGGAGCCGATGTGGCGTGGTGCGGTGAGCGTCTACTAAATTATCGCTTTCGAATCGCGCCGCGAAAAATAATGTGAAACACTTTTCACCTTTTCAGAGCAGATGGAGTAAAGACAGCGAGCATCCGATTAGTGGTGAAGCCTTAGTCAGCACCTTTGACGGAAAATGCTATAAAAAGAACTTATCTGTGACAACGAACAGAAGGAAAGTTGAAGATCGTGTTCTTAAATCGGTTCGATCGAAATATGGTTTCTTCGGACTTATGTGAGGAATCGAAATAAGTCGTATACCTCATGATGTACGAATGCAAAAATGGTAACCTGGCATAGAAACCTCGCGGTTAATAACTGTGGAAGTGCTCAATGAACACTAAGCTGCGAGGCGGCTCTGTCCCAGTGTGGGGATGGAATGCCAATAAGAAGAAGAAGAATTTGATCAGTTTAAGACAGGGTTTCGACTTTTCGTTTCAATGAGACCAAAGCAAGCGTTTTTCGGGCCAAGGGAAAATCTTGTTTCTTTGTTTATGTTGAGGATCATCTTTCACCCATCAATCTTTTCTCTAGAATTAGCATTGGAAGATGAACGAAAATCTTGCCTATTAGATGAAAATCCTTTTTCGTTTCATTACTTTTAGCTCTCACTCACTTTTCGCGAGAATTATCGCAGAACAATTACAAAATTGTATGGCCGCGCCGGGATTCGAACCCAGAATAGTAACAATAATAGCTGTGGGGATGCGCTTACTTTAGCCACACCACCACGCTATCTGTATTAAAGCCGTAAGTTATTTGTTCCACATAAGCTACTACCATTTGCATTGATGATGCCACGAAAAGGCTCGAATATGAAAGAAAAAGAGCAAGCCAACGTTTAGCGGCAATCGAAGTGAGCGAAAAATTGTTATCACTCTCCAAGCTGTTTTTCTTTCCCGAAAAGCGATTTCTCGCCGAAAACTTTTGTGAGGGAAAATCATGTGCTCCTGAGATTGAGTGAGCATTACGAACCCTGGTTTAAGAAACTCTCTTCGCTTGTCATTCAAATCAAAGCAACCGTCTGATTCTCAATTCATATTTTTGACTAAACAATGCGAAACACATGTTTTGCAGGTTGTTAATACTTTTAAAATCTCTTAACTCCATGGAATATAACGCTTTGATCTCCATGGAATATAGTCCTTTGATTTTTTAAGTGTAACATTTCCATATTAGTGATCTATTGATGTGGTTTATAATGTATCACAGACCTGTAGAATGCTTACTAAAAAGGCCTTAAGATTGAAAAGTGTAACCTGTGCTCGCGTAGTTTCGTGCAAATCAGAAACGATCCGCAAAAGTATGCGAAGTTTAACAAAAGTCTATGAAGATTATCGAAGGTTCAAGAACGTTCGTGAAGATCTTTGGAAGTTTGCATAGCTCTACTAAGATCTGCATGAATCGCGAGGGTTCAGGAAAGTCTGTGAAGGTCTACGAAGTTACACGCGGGGCTGTGATGGTTCATGCAGATTCGTGTAGGTTCACGGAGATCTATGAAGGTTTGCAAAGATTTGCGAAGGTACGGAAAGCCTGTGAAGTATTTGATGATTCTCGAAGCTCTATAACATTATTCATTTTGAACAATTTATTTCTAGAAAATATTTAAGCTCTTTTAGTAAAATGTCTACAACTGTCATGTTTAGTACTTTAATTAGTAACTTTAATAGTAATTAATATTTAATTCCACTACGTTTTTTTATCTTTACAGATACGTATTTCGACCTCAACTGTGAGGCCGTCTTCAGTGTCTCGTACTTGACTCGACTTGTAGAAAACAATCGCAGCTTACATGGAACCTAAACTTATTTTTATTTATATAGATGTGAGCAAATAGTAGAGTTGATTGTATTTTTTTTAATCTATCGTCAAACATATTGAATTCAATTGTTTACACAATAATATCAATAACACACTGCAGTACAACCTTCCCGGTAACCGATTCGATGCAGTTCACGTGCCGACCGTAACCTCAAATCGGAATTCTTATTCTATTAAAATTCTCACCAATCCACTGACCGCCTTCGAATGTCTGGCGGCCACAGGAAATGCAAACGACTACCTATATCGGTATCCCCTGCCGACATGAAAACGGCTCAGTCGCGGCTGCGGCGCTTCGACTGGCTGCTTGTTCATCCGAACGATCGTCCCTACAAAATGGAATAATAAAATGGTAAAACACTGAAGTGAGAGTTGAGTTTTCTCTGTAATGTCGAAAACACGAAAAGCATTAGCTACGTCAATTCGTTACAATATTTGTTGCTTGCGAGTTAAATCGCAAATAATCGAGATAAATCTTTCGAAATTGAATCCGCATAAATCGAAATTGAATCCGCATAAATAACTTCTCATAACATATCTAGAACATGTTTGATGACATTTTGGAAACGGGTCAGCAGTCAAATTATCTCAGCATATTTTTTTCTTTTTGAAATCTGGGAGATTTCAATGCTGTTTGAAAGAGAGCGATTGTTTGGCCCAAAATGATTTTGAATCGAGTGCAAAAATGCTCCATTCTTTAAAACCACCTAATTAGCAACGGAAAATGGTTGAGTTTCTAAAGATTGTTTAAGATAATAAAATATACTTGAAAATAATATTATTACTCAGAGGTACATTGGTAGTCATCCAGAAGACGATTTAATCGTATCTGCATGTTTCCTTATACTATCTATTTTTTATGTCTCCTGTCTTCTGGCCTGTTGGCTTCATAGACTATTATGTCCACGAGCTTGACGATCCCTCTCCGTGGGGTTTAACAGTGGATCCTTTCAAACTTCTATAAACAGCTCACAGCGCACTAACCCAGTCCTGATATGGGGTGCGACTCTGAACAAACCTGGCGATGGCTCCGCCGGTGAGCCAGAAAGTTTGCACAGGACCAAAAGCCGCCTATAAAAGCAGTCATCTCGAATAAAATAACATAAAGATAATACGAATCGATACAGTCGGCAACGATCCACGTGACGAAAAAAGGATCAAAATTGAAAATTTGGAACACGTAAACGACGAATTTCATCCCCGTTACTTTGACGTCGATGACTTTGATGCAGTAAATTTGCTGGACGGAACAAAACATGTGGAAAAGCAGGCATCAAGTGGCTAACTTCGTAAAGCATCGGGACGATCCAAGCTGTTGAACTTTAGGGGGAAGCCCAGTCAGCCTGCGACAGTTCAATAGCGAACCGAAAATCCCTTGTCAGCAGAGCAAAGCTGAAGTTGGATCCATCTCACCCAGCAATGAACTGATGGACAGATGCAAAGCCTTGTTGATAAAAGAAATATACACCGAAGTTCTAAAGTCCATGTGATGTGACAAAAGACTTTTGGAACGGGATGAGGACATGCAAGGCGTCAGACGCACTAAGGGCGGGGAACTGATCTTGGTGCTAATACGTGTAGCACAAACAAACGGCGTAGCCTTGGCCCAGGAAGTCGTGCGTGATAGCTTCGAGGTGAGGTTACGGAGGCACACGATCCCGTTTCCTTGGTTGGGGTTCAGAAGATGAGCGGACTTAAGTACGCCTACCTTAGGTGGACCATTTTGTACGCAAGTAGCGTGATTCAAGTTATTGTCACGCTTATCTTTTTTAGAATGCTGCGGCGGTCTTACACTCGCAGGCTCGACTGCGAAGGTAAACGTCAAGATAGTATTAAAAGATAGGCAGAATTTTCCCGCTTAAAACAAAACCACGTGCTTTTCGAGAAATGACAGCAGTGTTCGATTGTATTAGTGGGAGGCAACCATAGTCACTGAGTACATGGAGCGTGTTTATCATGGCAAGTGCATACGGTGGGTAAGATTTTCATTGACTCTGTCGTGTTTAGTGACCGTTGCGATTACCTGAGAAGCAACCAGCAGTATTCTATTTTATCTAGAGATGCATAATACCAATCGCGGACACTGAAATAGTTCAGGCAGTAGGAAAGCCGAAGCCGACCTCACCAATCCATACAATGCCCCGGCCTAATAAACGGCAACTTGGTCGCTGACGTGTCTATAGGATGGCGGCGATTTGCGCAAGATCTCGATCCAGCAGGTCGTACACAATTGCCGAGAGTTTTGCCTAAGAACGACGGGATGTTCTACACCGCACAGCGATGACCAGTAGTATAGTTCGCAGATGGTGGATAGGCTATCGCCCGACCTCTTTGCTCGAAACCGGCCGTCTCGCAGGCGACTTTGATGTTAGGACAGCCGAGATGAGTTAAGCGCAGATTTTACTACATACATTAGTGAAACTTGATGTGGTGCTAGTAAATGAAAGCTTAATCAGCACGTAACGTTGTGCATTCCTGGCTAGTTTAGAGACCTGAGCTGGAGGGTGGATAAGAGCGACATTACATAATTTAGCAATTCGCCTCGAGATTGATCATGGTGTGCAACGACCAAGGTCGTGGGATCCCCGGCAGGTCCGGGGAAGGCATCCTGCTTGGACAGCAAAGTAGTAACCGTAACCCTGGGAGTGAAAACTAACAACGACACTCTAGGCGGAAATACGGTGATAGCTGTCCTATCACGAGCATGCTATGTCAGTACGTTAAGGAAGGATGTTCCGAGAAGCAGTAGGTCTCGGTTGAGTGCTAAGATTGCGAACCTTTGATCAACCTGCCTTAGGGCTAGGCCAGGGATACAAGAAGCATCTTACCTACCAGTGAGGTAGGGAAGGAACGCAGTAAAGTGTTCCAAGCAGCGAAAGTGGCCCCTAACAAGATCATTAGTAGCAGTAACAGTGTGTGTTCGACAAGCTTTAGAAAAGCACCAATATTAATCCTTGAAGAAATGCCTATAGGATTGCAACGGCCAAGGCATCATCGTACAGATTCCAGCGAGGGTACGGATTACTGAGGTACTCTGATCGTCCTATGTCACTACTCACAAGTCACTGGCTTCCTGAACCGTATGGCACAAAGCTCCAGAGCCGGATTGAGTACCAACCTCTGCTCTCAAGGCATCGATCGTAGCAAACACGAATATGTTCAGCTATGCATGTATGACTGGACGAGATGGAAGATTCAGAAACTGGTGCTATTACCGTCAAGTGATCTATGCCACTCTGTCTGCTCCATACAATGGGAAACTTGCCGCGAAAGGATCATTCTCAACAGACTGACTCCGTACACTGTGGGTTTGATTGTTTCAGTTTTTTTTCAGGGTTTAAATTTCCAGTATTATAAAAATATTTCTTCAACGATATTACACAACATTTAGAAGCAGATTTTACGGTTTTGCCTTTCTCGTACAACTAAGTTGTACCGAAAGGCTATCATTTCACTCCGAAGACGAACTTTTTATAGAAGCCTCTGAGACCCATAATACCAATCGACTCAGCTCGACGAGCTGAGCAAATGTCTGTCTGTCCGTGTGTATGTGTGTGTGCACAAAAGCTTTAAAAAACAGACAACTTTTCGTATAGTAATCCTTAACCGATTTTCTCGCAACAAGTTTCATTCGACAGGAGACAAAGCCTTGTTGATCACTATTGATTTTAATAACGATCGATCATTGCATTTAACAGTTATGAAGAAAATGGTACATCGGACCATATAAACCCCATATAAGGTTGGTGTCTTAACTAAATGCGAGAAAGGCACCACCAACGCTAGGTGGATTATTCTGGGTTTTAGTTATAACATGGTGCAGCTGAATTTATTCATTTTTGAAATAAGATACACACTTAATTTTTTTTACCGGGATCTCAGCAAAATGCTGAACTTTTACCGAGATTCGCACAGACGTGCCCCAGCAAACATGTATTTTGCCGAGATTTCTGTCAAAGTTGGTAAAAATCAGCAAATAATTTGCCAAAAATCAGCTAACAAACGTCATTTTTGCCGGGATATCATTTTTTCATTTTGCTGGCAAACGGATGTGCGGATTTTTTCCAAGCTGCAAGTTGCTTTTACAAGGCAAACACACTTTTTTCACATTACATTCGCGAAAAATCAAATAAAATGTTGCTCAACTAGTAAATCCCAGATTAAATTTCTTTGTCCTTTTCTTTGGACTCTAGTTTTTTATATTTTTGGAATAATTTTCCAATATCAGTACTATCTCAATACTCAATACATTGATTTAAGGTGATTATACAACAAAGCCACAAATCGGTAATCTTGGAAAGCACGTGCTTTTTACAGTATTTTTTCAAGAGCACGAGTTGAGAGAACCATTACGCACATAGTGGTGGTACAATGGAAGAATCATTTGCTTATTTATGCTGAACAATCGACTTAAATTTCAGCACTGTACGAAAATTATTTCGCAAAATTTGGATAATCACCTTAAGCCCTTTTGAAGCGTCAGAATATAATCACCTTAAGCCCTTTTGAACCTGTCAGTGTCTTCGCCAGACTTTATATCAAGTGACTTTACTATAAACAATGACAGGAAATGTTCCAATTTGAACTACAAATTTACTGTCAGCGTTATTACAATCGAACAAGAGAACTGTCATTCCAAAAAAAAAAAAATCACGCGTAGAATTTGGTAAGGGCTTTTTCAGTTATCACAAATGCACATGTTTTAATTATTATTTAGCTATTTTTTTATCATTTTGGGCTAATCAACCCTAACAAATGGTTGAAAATGAACATTAGTTGTTTATCGTGAAACCAAAACCGCGTTAGGCTGCAATATATTCCACCGATTCGTTTAGCTGTTAGATGTAAATAGGAAATAGTAGATAGTTACAGAAGTGGTTGCTATTATAATAGCAAATGTAGTTTCATTAATTCTTTCGAGTGCCAGATTTCTGGTAATGGTGGGGTGGGAAATCTTCCAGACATTTTTTTGGAAATACCTTCAAGAATTCTTTTTGAAATACAATCAGAGATTCTTTCAAAAATGCATTCAAGAATTTCATAGGAAAATCCTCCAAGAATTTAGAATGATTCCAGGATTTTACTCGAAAATTTCTCCGGATATTCTTTTGGAAATGAATCCTAATTTTTTTTTTCAAAAAATTATGTTGGGAAAACCTTTGGTAGTTCCTTAAGGAATTCTTCCGGATTTTTTTTTTCAGAAATTCCTTCTAGATTTTCTTTTAGAAATTGATTCTGGAATTCCTCCGGACATTCATTTTGGTATATCTTCGGGAATTAGCTTTTTTGCCTTTCTCGTATACTAAATATACGGTAAAGGCTATATGATCGCTCCAAAAATAAACTTTTTATAGAAGGCCCGGAGACCCATAGTGTTATATTATACCAATCGACTCAGTTCAACGAAATGTGATGTTTGTGTGTATGTGTGTGCGTCTGTGCGCACCCACGTACCAAAATGTAGCAAAAGTGTCACTCATTTTTCTGGCACTTATCCTCGACCGTTGCTCGCAATAAGCTGCATTCGACGCAGATTTCCATCCGATTTTTTCTTTTTGAAAATTGAAATTCGTAAAACAGAAACTTATGAATAAATACTAAAGGAATTTCTGGAGGATTTTATAAAGGAATCGATGAAGGAATTTCCTAAATTATCTCTAGTTGTACTTCAAGGAAGAATTCTCAAAAGAAATTCCTAGAAGTATTTTAACAATAATTCTTGGAGAATTTAAAAAAAATCAGAATTTTTTAAAATAAAAATTCGAAGAAATTCCTATAATTTTTTTTCAGTAATTCTTGCATTACTTCTGCATAAATTCTCATTCATTCTGAAAGTCATTAAAACAGTCTTTTTAGCGAAATTTGGCGTGTATATTTACATCTAAGGAAAAAGATTCGATTTGATGGATCACGTGTCCCATTTTTAACTCAGGTAGTGTTCCGGCTAAAAGAAACAAATTATATCGTTCTTCTCTGCTTGCAGTAAGGAAGCAAGCAAATAGAAAGAAAACCTATAGCCTCTCCACATCTGGATATTGAAAGGATCATCAAGATAAGGTGAGAACGAGCAATGGAATGCAAATTGAAATGGGTACTAGATCGAAAACCCAGATTATTCCACCTAGCGGTGATGGTGCCTTCCTCGTTTTTTTTCGAGTGAGTAATTTCTACCCACTTCTGCTATAAAAACAGTATTTTGGCCATAACTTCTGAGCCCATAGTCCGATTCAATAGGAAACAATGGAACAGGATTCAGCGTCGAATGCAACTTGTTGCGAGCAAATCGGCTGAGAGTAAGGACCTAAAAATGAGCGAGATTTTTTTTTGTAAAAAAATGTATTTTGGCCATAACTCCGAATCCCATTGTCTTATTTCGTCATGTATGTATGTAAAATGTAAATAATCAAAAGTCTAACCCGGTGCTCAAAATTATTTTCAAATACATATCATTTTGAAAATCTTAAAATTATTTAAAGAATTGCATCCCATATCTCGTCGTTGAATTTTTTTTTTGCCATAATTGATTGGTTCAAAATATGGCATGTATTCCGGATTCCGGACGTTCCGCTGGAACCTGTTAAGGGGTAACTTTACGGGAATAAGCAAATAGCATCATGTGACACATCAAACTTTATGATTTCTTAAGTTATGGCAATCTATGGTAGTTTTGTACTTCCTGGCCTTATTTGAACCGATTGGCATCGGTAATTTGTATATTGTGACACAATGATTCTCTATGTCAAGCGGAACCGAGCCTGTGGCAAGGGCGGTGTCATCATCATCCATAGACATAGACCGCTGTCATCATTGAAAAGTAGTATGAAAAAAAAATGTGCCTGGGACATCCTGGCTACAATTTGGCGATGGGCTAAACAATAGCATGACAGTAGCCTGAGTGGAACAAAATAAATGTCCAAACCGAAAAAACTCTTCGGTTGGGAGGGGAATCGAAAACGTACCCCGTGTTGTTTATAATGCGACCTTAAGGACACCCACTTTGAATAGTCATTGTTGCGGAAATAAAAGAAATGTTGCTGAAGATGAATACAACTTAATACCAGAGTGATTCCACCCCGATTTCCCACCGAATTACGCTTCAATGAGTAGTATAGAATACTAAATGAAGTTATGTGATTATTTTTTTTATTTGTATACAGGAGTAAGAGTAAAATAAACTACTAGGTGGTATACTATTGAAAAAATATTTATATTTATAGCGATTTCCAACTTTTCACTAGAACAGCAAATTTCATGGACTAATCGCATTTCGTTTCAATTATTTGATTATTGAAATGTACTCCATGTTTATGCATGCCTCAGATTGAGACAGCACTTCCAAACATCCACTTGTAGAAGAATTTCATATGCACATTGCTGCATTACACCAACCATCCAACCCATGATGGACATTCGGTTGGATAGTCAAGTCAGCTCTAGGAGTCGCGATATGACAATAACAACAACAACACCAAAAGCTGCAGTTGCAGCAATACCAACAACAACACCAATATCGCGGATGACAGTGTCTTATTTCCAGTCTCCGTGGTATCTGTATTTGGCCAGCGCTACTGAATGGAGTTTCTCGGGAACGCAGTAACGGGAAGGTATTTGTGCTTTCTCGCGCTCAATGTGTTTGTGTCTGCTTTGCCTGCCGAAGTCGAACTCGGACCTGCTGCCACACGGCGCCCACCGACGACGGACTGGACGACAAACCAAGACCAAGACCAGTGCTTTTTCTCAACAATCGTCGCCGCCGTCTCGTTTGACCAAAGAAGTCGTCAAAGCGATGACGACGGGCGATTGATATTGAATGGGGAGATTGTACAATACAAAAGCGATAAATACGAATTAGCGGACCCCAGCCTCTGGAGTGGGTGTTCCATACGCGTTCCAAGAACGGGCCTTCTCAATTGTAAAACCGTATGAATGGTCGTGTGTGAAGAAATTTAACCCGACCTATGAGATCAACATGATGACGACGACGACGACGACGACTACATCATCTCACGCACGCATATTATCAATAGGTCTTTTTGTCTTCCACCATGACCATCGCATCGTCAGCAGGAGAGCAGAAGAGCCCACAATGATGATATTATTATGAGGAAGATGATGATGGTGGTGACGATGACGATGATGGTGGCACCCATACAGACGTGGCCTGGTGGGCTGTATCGCTATGTGGTCGTCCGTAGACTTTCGGTGGAAAGCATTGCGAGAGAGAGAACCAGCAGCAGCAGCAACCTGATGCCGAGGTTGTTTTCTCCCCTTGGTCGATGTTGGTGCGCTGGCTGATTCCGTTCGGTGAATGGAATCGGAATAGTAATGGATATCGCAGATAGGAGTGAAGAATAGGCAGATAGATAATATATATTAGTTCCACTGTGGTTTAGCGAAAGATTATTTTCAGATGTTATCTTAGATAAGATTGACATTGTGAGTTTGGCATGTATGGCTGGCAACAACACGATATTGACGCCTAAATCTAGAAGACGTTCGCACGATTTAAATGAAAACGCAACAGAAAATTAAAAAATTTCCACAGAAAAAAAAGGATAATAGAAACATCTCTGTAAAAGAATGGAACTTCTTTATCTTCAATGGAACTACATTCCAACTGGAACTTGACCTGATTTTCAACAGTGTTCAATGAGAATTTCTACTGTTATTATTTAAAAGCTTTTCTATGCTCGACGATTGCATGAATGTGTATCTTTGGTGGCAAGCACAATACATACACTTTAACAAGGGAGCCGACCATGTGTCCCACCCGAAAATATCCTAGACCGGACCGAGAATCGAAATCGCCATCTCCGGATTGGCAATCCTACGCCATTGCTCGCAAGACTTATTTGAGAAAAAATCGAAAAACTACTCACCACGAACAGCCTAGATAGCCGTGTGGTGTCGGTAGCCGGTTGTATGGCTAAGAGTAACGCTACGGATTGCCTAAGAGTAACGCTACGGATTGCCATCTTGTAAAATTCCACCATACAGGTGACCCCTAATTCTTGGTGTGATGCTGCTTACAGTGGCTACGAATGAATGGGGAGTCTAACGGAGCCTCTGGAGCATCAAGGAGCCCTTCATAGTATTGAGCTCTTATTGCGTATCTTTAGTGGCAAGCACAATACATACACTTTAACAAGGGAGCCGACCATGTGTCCCACCCGAAAATATCCTAGACCGGACCGAGAATCGAAATCGCCATCTCCGGATTGGCAATCCTACGCCATTGCTCGCAAGACTTATTTGAGAAAAAATCGAAAAACTACTCACCACGAACAGCCTAGATAGCCGTGTGGTGTCGGTAGCCGGTTGTATGGCTAAGAGTAACGCTACGGATTGCCATCTTGTAAAATTCCACCATACAGGTGACCCCTAATTCTTGGTGTGATGCTGCTTACAGTGGCTACGAATGAATGGGGAGTCTAACGGAGCCTGTGGAGCATAAAGGAGCCCTTCATAGTATTGAGCTCTTATTCTCAAATCCCAAGTGGCTTTGGTCCAGGAACCCTATTTTAACAAGGTTAGCTTCTACCTAGGTAACCTAGTCAACCCGGTTTTTATGCTTTCAGTAATGAAATGACAAACTCTCGACCAACGCCGCGTGCGTGTGTCCTTGCCTTGTTAACAATGCTATTGTTGCTACACTTATCTCTGAACTAATAACCAGAGATTTATGTGCTGTCACAATTGATGTCACTGGTGGAACTCCCGTCAGAAAATACGTCTATTGTTCGGTTTATTTACCACATGATGAACCATCCCCAATGGATGCTTTCAAACAAGTTGTCGTTTATTGCACTTCAAAAGGCCTTCCGCTAATTTGTCGACAGTAAGGCTAATGCTCATCACATCATCTGGGGTAGCTCGGGTTCCTATTTGAGAGGCTCCAGCTTGATGGAATTCTTAGGTAGTACCGAACTTGGTTTACTTAACATTGGCAATCGCCCAACCTTTGTGGTATCCTATAGAGCAGTAGTATTAGACATAACTCTCTGCTCCAACAGAATCATGTGTCAGATGAGGAATCCATATCTGACCATCGCTACATCTACTTCAATCATTTGTATATTACTTCACAGACATTGCGTTTTAGAAATTCTCGTTCAACCAACTAGCCAACCAATCTCTGCACAGAGTTGCTCTCGACAAATTTTCGTGGATATCTACCATCCATTGAAACTCCTACCGACTTGGATGATACCGTTGATACTACAACGTTGCATATCGTGTAAGCTTTCTAAAAAGCTTGTCCTTTGCGTTCTGTGAATACCTCAAGAGGAACCCCATGGTGGAGTTCCGAATCGACTAAACTCAAGAAGCAGTGCAGAAGGAGTTGGAACAGATACCATTCAGCAGAGACGGAGTCTTTCAAGTTGGCTCGGAAAACCTACAAAAAACTCTTCGATCTGCTGAACGATCCAGCTGGAAAACTCAAATGGAAAAAGCAAATGTTTCCAATTTTAGTAAAGCCAGTAGGTTAAATAAAATTTCTGCGAGATCCAAGGATTTCCAAGTTGGCGAAATTCGCAGGCCAAATGGCGACTACACTTCTTCTGATGAAGAAGCATTAGAGCTATCATATAAGTTATGATACACACTTCCCTGGATGTGCCAACATAGCATCTAATTCTGGTGTTCCTGATGTCTTTTCATGTGTAGTTATAAGTCTTGTGTAGAATCATATCTACTGAATCTTTTTGTTCCCTATGAGTTTTGCTACTGGGAATATTTCCATATCCTTGCGGGATGTCACTGTAAAGTTTATCCCAAAACGAGGACGTGCTTCGTCCCCTGCATACGTACACCATCTCGAAGCAGCATTGCCAGAAGAGGGTGAGCTCGATGGGGCCCCTCTTGAGGACTGCTGAGCCATTAACGACGCAGCGGAGAACGACTTCGAGTATGTGGGACGAGGTCGACGGAACGATTGATTCGACGAAGAGTGCAGACAGATTCTGGAGGAGAAAGACGCAGCGCGGGCTGTCGCACTGCAGTAAAGGGACCCGGCAGAACGTGGAACGCTGTAGACGGGAGCGGAGGCAGCAGACCCTTTTTTTTCAGAAGAAGAAATGTCGCCTTGAAAAAGCGGAGTGCGAGGAGATGGAACAGCACTGCCGTTCTCAAGAAACACGCAAGTTCTATCAAAAGCTCACCGCATATCGCAAAGGCTTTGTGCCGCGAGCCGATATGTGCAGAGATGAGGACAAGAGCATCTTGACGGACGAACGTGTGGTGATCGTCAGGTGGAAGCAGCATGCCGCGGAACATTTAAATGGCGCTGAGAGTACAGGCAGTGAAAGTCAAGGTAGCGAAGGAGATGACTACGTCAGTTCAGCGGATGATGGAAGTAAACCAGCCCCCACCTTGAGGAAAATTGAGAACACCATCCAACAGCTAAAGCCCAATAAAGCAGTTGGTAAGAAGGTATCGCAGCTGAGCTCATCAAGAAGGGCCCGGAAAAGCTGGCCACTTGCCTGCATAAACTGAAAACTGGAAAGAACTGGAAACTTAACAGTTACCGGAGTGGAAGGAAAGGGTTATATGCCCCATCTAAAAGAAAGGCGACAAGCTGGTGTGTGAGAACTTTCGAGCGGTCACCATCCTTAATGCCGCCTACAAAGTGATATTATATATCATCTTCTGACGTCTGTCACCATTAGAAAATGAGTTCTTGGAAAGTTATCAAGCCGGCTTTATTGTCGACCGCTCGACAACGGACCAGATTTTTACTGTACGGCAAGTCCTTCAAAAATGCCGTGAATACCAGGTCCCAACGCACCATCTGTTCGTTGATTTCAAGGCGGCATACGACAGTATAGACCGCGTAGAGCTATGGAAAATTATGGCCGAGAACAGCTTTCCTGGGAAGCTTACCAGACTGATCAAAGCAACGGTGGATGGTGTGCAGAACTGTATGAAGATTTCGGGCGAACACTGCAGATCCTTCGAATCGTGCCGGGGACTAAGAAAAGGTGATGGACTCTCTTGCCTGTTGTTCAACACGGGGATACCTTCGAGGTGGTCGAGGAATTCGCGGAAACATTGTCTACAATGTTAGTCGTGAGATACGAAGGCGCATCATCTGTGGAAGTTGGGCCTTCTACGGGCTCCAGAAGAAACTGCGGTCAAAAAAGATTCTCCACCGCTCCAAATGTATCATGTACAATACGCTGATAAGACCGGTTGTTCTCTACGGACATGAAACATGGACAATGCTCGAGGAGGACTTGCAAGCACTCGGAGTATTCGAGAGACGGGTGATTAGGATCATCTTTTGTGGTGTGCAAGAAGACGGTGTGTGGTGACGAAAAATGCATCACGAGCTCGCCTTGCTTTACGGCGAACTCAGTATCCAGAAGGTAGCTGAAGCCGCAAGGGTACGATGGGCAGGACATGTTGCAAGAAAGCCGGACAGCAACCCTGCGAATATGGTGTTCGCTTCCGATCTGGCAGGTACGAGACGACGTGGAGCGCACCGAGCGAGGTGGGCAGACCAGGTGCAAAATGACTTGGCGAGCGTGGGGCGTATTCGAGGATGGAGAGATGCGGCCTCGAACCGTGTATTGTGGCGTAAAATTTTTGATTCAGTGTTATCTGTTTAGATGTAGACTAAATAAATCAAAATGAATGAAGAGACCATCTATTGAACAGCACACGATCGAAGCGTGAATCCTCTTGTTTATTGTCCATGGTTGTGGACGGTTAGGTTAGTGGTATGGAAGCCACCGTGCCAAGACAGGGAATGTGGCCAATGTTCAACAGATGGCCTCTATGTCTCCCTTTCACACTCATCGTTTTATACTTGTCCTAGCGAACGGCTTTCAATCTATTGATTTTCATTTATCTACTCCCTCATACTTTGAGTAAATGTGACCGATAAAGCCGATAAACAAATCGTTATTCATATATAAACGGTAAGAATTGTTATTATTTTGCTCTTATCTTCTCTACCCGGGTTTTCATTGTTGTAGCTGGTTCCTGAACCTTATTCTATTTCTAAAAGCTTTCATTATTTATGTAACCAAGCGTTTTTCACTAGTGTCTCGAATCAAGCTTCAGCAGTATCTTGCTCTCGAGCTTTATCGGTTTGTCCGATCGTTGGTATCCAGCCTCCGATTATTTCACCAGAACTGCTGACCTCTCCTCCCTTATACACACACGGTAAGGTTTGATTTAGATTAACATTTTGTTGATTTCTTAAATTAGTTTTCAATTTCACTGGGTAATTATCATGATTTGGGAGGCGAATAAAATGTGCTCACATATCATCTATATTCATCGACTTCAAAGCCGCATGTGAAAGAATCGGTCGGGACCAGCTATGGCAGTTAATGCATGAACACGGATTTCCGGATAAACTGATACGGTTGATCAAGGCGGCGATGAATCGGATGATGTGCGTAAGTCAAGTTCAAAGGGCATTTTAAACGCGGCAAGGTCTTTCGTGCCGGCTATTCAACATCGCTTTGGAGGGGGTAATACGAAGGGCAGGGATTGACACGAGTGGTACGATTTTTACGAAAACCGTTCAGCTATTTGTTTTCGCCAAGGACGTCGAAGACGAAGTACATGATAGGAAGAGGCTCAAGAGACGACAAAGTAAGTCACCCTCTAATCACGAGTTTGTATCGGTAGTGACGAAATCTAGGTGATTGAAGCCGCCGTACCAAACTGACTATCTACAAAACGCTCTTTAGACCGGCAGACCTGGACGATACTCGTGGAGTATCGCGCACTTGAAGTTTTCGAAACGAAAGTGCTGCGTACGATCTATCGTGTGGTGTAGTTGCAACAGCTGTTGGGAGAACCATCCATCGTTTACACCGCGAAAATCGGAATGTTGGACAATAACCCGGTGAAAATGGTTCTCGACCGTGATCTGACGGGCACAAGAAGGCGAGGTGTGCAGCGAACAAGGTGGATCGATCAGGTGGAAGACGATTTTTGGACCCTCCGTAGACTGCGTCGTTGGCGATGTGCAGCCATTGATCGAGCTGAATGGAGACGACTTTTATGTACTGCAAAAGCCACTCCGGCCTTAGTGTGAGTAAATAAATAATTAAATTCAACTATGCATTCGTCCTTTTTATCGTGTGACTTATGCTTGGAAAATATGCTGTACATAGATTCGAATCCAGACATATTCGAGCTGTCTCATTGGACATAAATTTGTCTGCGCCTAAGCCGCATGTTTTACCTTTCGGTATGCTGAGTCTTACCTACCAATCCTGTGAAGATCCCGACCTTGACAAACTGAGAAGATGTCACAGCGCAGGACTGTGACAAGACACCGAATCATTTGATTTACAATGGTAAAAAGAATGTAAACGAGCGGTGATTTCATTTTCGTAGAACAGTTATAGCCAAGATAATTTGGCCGTTTTATAGTAAGGGGCAAGCCAGAGTAAAGGCGACGAGCGATGCGACGCGACTCACGTAAAACAATAACAATCATTATCAACAGCCTGTCAAATTGCACTGTCGCGTCGCATCGCTCGTCGCTTTTACTCTGGCTTGCACCTAACTGTTAAGCCCCCCGAAATTATTCTCCGATCGTCAATAGAATTTGCCTAAAATGAGCACAGCTCGTCGTCAATGGGATCGTAGTGTGCTGAGATAGGAAATAGACGTGTTTATTTTTCAATTGTCAATTTTTCACGTTTTCAATGATTGAAAAATGTAGATATGTATGGAGAACTCAAGAAACGCAAGAGCTGCTGATTTCAAAATTGAACGTAACATATACACTGTATTATACGCCACCCTCATCCCTGGGAATCAGATACCAGGAACTAAGTTACGTGATTCCTATTGGCTAATGTGTTCAAGACTTCGAGGATTTGCTAAACTGGATGGATATCTGGGATGTTTCGATGCAACGGACGAAGGCGCATTTTTATCCTTTTCAATGGTTCTTGAAGGATGCATAAAATCAACGATAATCATACACGGACTGAATTCTGTGAGGTCTAACCAATTGTTTTAGATTCTTCTTATTTTCTAACTGTACTTATTGCTATCATCTATTTCTATATCACAAAACACCATAATCGACAAAAAGTAATGGCTTCAAAGTCTTGCCGTTTTGTATACAATAATTCTTTTAATTTATTGAAAGTCTACAAATAGAATCAACATTGTTTATCCTCCGCTGTGAGCAATGCAAATCCTCGAGCTGAAGAAATGGTAGTGTAGGCCTATGTAGGCATTTTAGTCCAAATTCGAATGAACAATCGTTCACTTTGAGCGACTGACTTTTTTTTAGTTTATAAGCAATTCTATGATGAAATAGCAGACAAACAATTCGGAATATGAAACTCGAAGCAACTCTATGGTTTTTGTTTATTATGAGTAATTTATTTCCCTTGCGATGAAGATACAAAAACGCAAAAGTATCTTATAGTTACGTCAGCTAAAATATAAGTAAACAATTGTCCACCTTGAGCAATCAATTGTTTATTCTCGGAATAGATAATTAGTAATAGCCTGTTCAGAGCTTTTCAGTGATAAACTGTAAGCTAAGAAAAATCACTTAAAAAATCAGATGTTAACTCTAAATACTTCTTCAAACGAACAATTAGTTAAATTACACCAAGTGTAACCATTTATCTTAGCCCTTGTCACTTTATTATTAGTCCTACACATTCAGTAATTGAAAAACATTTTGTTGGCAATAAATATTGCTCATTCTTTTTAGACAATGAATCCATAAGAGTGAACAATAGTTGAAAACAAAATGAAAACATTCTCATAGCACACACAATATAAAGTAAAGAAAAATGAACAACATATAAAATAAACGTTAATCAACCAAATATGTCTGGCTGGGCATTCTTATTTCACCTCAAATTGAGATAAAATAAGGGTTTTTGATCGACACTAGCTTTCCGATTATTATCGATGTGGTTAAACAGCTGTTTCATTTTCATGATGACGAAAGATATCTCGCTTAACTTTTCAAAAGGTCCTAAGTAACATTTTTTTCATGAATTAATTTGAATAGCGCAATCAAAAGCTTTCATATTGTTCTGTTGATTGCGCTATTCAAATTAATTCATGAAAAAAATGTTACTTAGGACCTTTTGAAAAGTTAAGCGAGATATGATGACGCGGGCGCTGTAGCAAAAATTCAAATGAACAATCACTTACTTTGAGTGATTGATTGTTTATCCTCACAAAGGTTGAACAATTGAACAAGATAAGGAAATCCTAATACAGTTGCATAGAAGTTACATAGGTTACATCGCTTTCCATGGTGAATCCCGATCTTTGTTACTGATAACCCCTCCCAACTAATACAACTTCCTTCCCGTGGTAATTGAGATATTATCGGTCTCTAGTAGCAACAATAATCACACACTAACATTCTCTCCCTTTCCCAACTGACTGTAAGGACTTGGCCGGCGCCGTTATTGATCAACATTTGCGAGCTGCTGAAACGTGCACTTCGAGAATAGATGTAGTGTCACAAAATCCTCCTTGAATCTGTGCTATCATTGTTGAACGACCCCTATATTTAATCATTGAAATGTAGGCCGCAACGAATGGATTTTTGTTCGGATTGCGAATGGAATTCTGTTTCATATCTTTGATTGTAATTCTGTTCGAATTCCGAATCGAATTATTTTCGATTGTTAAATGAAATCCTGTTGTATTCAGAATGTAATTCAGTTGGTTTTCCAAATGGAGATCTGTTCCGAACGGAATTCTGTCGATTTCCGAATGGAGTTCTCTTTAATATTTGTGAATGGTATTCTGTATGAGTTTTAAAAAAAATCGTTTCGATTGTCAAATTAAATTATATTCAAATTCCATATAAAGTTCTGTTCAGATTCCGAATGGAATTCCTTACGAATGGAATTCCGAATTTACTTCTGTTTGAATTCTAAATGTTTTTTTTTCTAATTTCTAATGGATTTCTGTTCGAATTTCGGATGCAATACTGTTCGAATTCTGATTGGAATTGTGTCTGAGTTTCGAACGGAGCTCTTATGAAATTTTGAATGGATTTTTCTATATGAACTTCGAATTAAATTCTGTCCGAATTTTGAACGGATTTTTTTCCGAATTCCGAATGGAGTTCTGATTGAATACCAACGGAAGTTTTTTCAGAGAGACTTTCAGCCCTAGATCATAATATATATTTAATCTTCCTTCTTATAGCCTATTTCAAATATATATTTTTTTTCAACTAACTTCCTCGCTTTCCATTTTGTTAGTAGAAAATGCATTTTAGACAGCTAATTCTTTGAAGAATGGTAGAAATGCTAGTTACTAGACGAGAGACGTTTATTTAGGAATATCAAATTTTCTGTCGGAATTGAGTGAAAAAAGTAGGTCATGTTTGTTTGTTGCTTGAAAGACAAATGTTCAGCATTCAGAGGACACGTACAGTCGTGATTCATTTAGTAGGCAGAACGATCGGCCGGTCATTACATAATTTGTTCTGCTTTGTGCGGTTAGCAGAACGATCGCCCGATCATCGAAATGCTTTGTGCGGGTGAGTAAATTAATTAGAAAGTGAAGATGCAGTTCGCGTCAGTAAGCAGAACGATCGGCCGGTCATCGAAAATAGTGTTCTGCTTTGTGCGGTTAGCAGAGAGATCGGCTGGTCATCGACAATTTTGTTTTGCTTAGTGCGGTCGGTAATTAAAATAATTAGAGTTCGTCCGATTATGTTTTGAATTATAACTACACGCTATACACGGTATACCGTTTACCGAAACGAACCCTGCCACAATACCCACCCCATATATCCAACATCCCAGTGATTTCTCGTGGAAGTGCAGATGACTCGTCCACTTCTATCAAAGCGAGTATCATGTCAACATTTTCCTACCCATTCCTTAATTGACCTGCATTCGGACACGGCCGGCGCTGGTATTGCTTATTTTTGGGTGACCAGTTCTTACACATTGAAGATGATGTTAGTCCCAAACTTCATCTGTTGGTTCTCTGTGTAATTACAGCTGACCTGGCAGTAACGGAGTAGCAACCGTGGGCGGTCAATCATGCTCATGCTTATGCTCAAATGAGCACAGCTCGTCGTCAATGTCGGCTCAGGAGTAAATACATTCCACCAAGGAATGTAAAACTGAACCTTTGCCATTGACAACTACATTGACCTCTTTTGTAAATGTCAGGACAAATTCAGCTCACAACAAGCGATTGTCCCAAACGGCAACAGAATAGGACAATGCCGTTCATCAAGTGAATTTTTCGGTTTTTGACGATGTTATTGGTTGTTAATATTTAGATACAAAAAAGCCATCTGTTGGCATATTTCAGTTTTGCATTTGAAATATACAAATAATTGCAATTTGAAAAGTTCGCAACAGATACAGCCCTCATTGTTGCAATCACTAAGTAACCAAATATTGATCTGTTAAGGTGATTATACAATTAACCCCCTACCGGTCGAATCTGCACACTGGAATTGCGGACGGGCTTTCAGCCTACCAGTTTGAATTTCGTAAAAGAAGTTTCAAGTTGAAATACGAAACAGATTGACATCTCTGTCGCAGAATTTGTTTTGATTTTTATTTTGAAACACTAGCGAACCTGGCGGAGGAAGGTAACCTTTACAGTGCAACAAGTACGTAAAACAGCAGCAGCGTTTGTTTCGCTGTACCTTTCTTATGCTTCAATCTACGGGTGGAACGCTCTTCGAATGTTGAATGTCCACTTTAAAACTGCTTATCTGTTACGTGGTTGGGTGCTATCAAGTATGTGGTCCGCAAGAAAAATAAAATTGTACATAAAAGATAGACCTTCGTTGCAGTTCAGAGCGGGGATCTCTTTAGATATGACAAACGCGTTCAACAGTGTAAGTTATGATATAGTGTTTTGACTTGCTCCATATTTGAACTTGGAGCTTTGTGATTCTTGTAACTCATTTAGATAGGCTTCTTCCAGAATCATATAATAACAGTTCTGGTGGTAAATGTGCGGGCGACGCTACACTGACTATCTATAGATCGTGTAAAAATATACAAAACTGATTTGATAGGGTTAGGAGATAAGTTTGTGAAGAACGAACTGGTGTGACCTACCTCAACACCGTTCATTGTATTGCTGTTAGCGTAGACAACAACGATTTTTCCACAAAATCAAGAACGATAAGCTTAACTTTGCTAATCACGGCGTTGATTGCATCAACAAAAATATGAATTATCAATCAAGAAAATGAAAGCTGAAAAACGTTTCATCTCATGATAAGCATCAGAGTAGTATGGACGGCCTGGGTTTAAGTCTAGATACTTCAAGATCTATCTGGATAAGGGGATAAAGAGCGACTGTCGCAAGTGAAAGCTCTCTTCACCGACTTTCCCTCTTTTAAATAAAAGTGATAAGCAGAGGGTTTGCTTGCATTTCGTCACCCCAGAACGATTATATAAAATAATGAGAACTTGCATTATGAGGTGTCACAGATAGATAAAGCTTGAGTTAACTAGAAGGGGCTCAGTGCCAGGTGGGCTCAAAAACTGTAACCACACATTGCAAGACGGATTGTTGGATAAGTGAATATTCCCCTGAAATATGTCTGTCTCGAAAAGTATTCGAATAGGTTGGATGAAGCGGAGCACGACATGAAAATGTCCACAGTTCGAAACAGAGAGGAGCATATGCTTTGCTCACCATGTGTGACATATGGACACTACCCCAAACAAAATTATAAAAATGATTCATATAAGAGGCATGTGGAGTGCTGCTGCGCCAGCGAACATAAGAACTACAACGGTTTTGTCTAGTTGACATCAACATTATGTCATACTTTTGAGTAAATGCAAAGCACAATATTATTGTCAATAGTGTCCAACAATTTGTCGAACTCTTTCGTGCTACTCGACGAATTAATGAAAGATCAATTAGGAACATCAAGCCATGCAAACATAAGCTATTTTTCTTCCTTTGCCACATTTTTTGTGTTTTGAATATCAAGCCTTTTTATACGAATCGGCACTCGTTTCATTATAGAAGGTTCCTGAGAAAACATAGGGTAAAATAGACACTACCGCAATTAAAACATTTGATGTAATGTTATGTAACTTATTCAGCGCCGAATTAGTCGAATGGGAGCAATAAAATACACCACAGATCTGTAAGCGACGTCTAAAAGCGTACTAATCACATTTTGGGAGTACTAAAGTAATACGATACCATGTAACGGATTGTAGAATTGATACAATGGTCCAGAATTGCAAAAAAAAAAAACAATTGAAACAATTTTCTCAGTGATTTCGACTATTTTTGGCATGTTGGATCTATTGTGACATAGAAAGTATAAAGGACAGATTTACAGGCAAGAATAGATTACGTTTGATTGATATGTCTTGGAAATCTTAAATTGAAACTGTTCAATCGCACAATAATTATTAGAAATATTAGATCATGATTTGTGATTTTTTTTTCAAACTTTCTGTCATTTTTGAAAATATATCAAAACAAAGATTTTGAAAAATTATATACAACTCGAAACATATTTCAGCTCAACCGCGACCCACTTATCCCCATAAGGTTTCGGTTATTTCTGATTGATTCTATCAGTAACATACGTATTGCGAGGCGCCTACCTTATTCTGCACCAGCTCCTCCGAGATTTCGCATGTTTTTCGCGATGCCGCGTACTTCTACAGTAACAGTATATTAAAAGAGGCACTGGATGCGCCACACTTCATTCGCTGGCTGGCTCGGCTCGTTGGCCTGCCCACCCCCTCATCGGTGGCCTCTTGTTGCGCTTGTTTTACTTGGCTCTCCGCCAGCTTGGTGGTAAGTCGTTTCTTTGGTTCGTTCATGCGATCGTACAGATTTCTGGAATCACTTTCACAGCCTCGCACAGACACAGATACTCGCGCACGCACACACACACAGCCTCGGGGGCCGCACTTTACACGTTGGTGGCACCTTCCTTCTGTTGGTATCTGCTCACTTTCCTCCTCTCGGACTTTTCTTCTCTTGTTTCTTCTTACTCTACTTGTGCAATTCCGACGACATGTCGTAGCCTATTTTTTCCAATATGAAATTAACTGCAAATCGGATACAAAGACCATTGGGAAACATTAAACATTATTCACCTTGTGAGACACGAAACTGCTACTGCCGTCCAACCGTACTTTCCTGCGGTCGGTTACGGGTCTATGCTACGGTCAATTCCACGACGACAACAACCAAGGAAGGAAAATTCCAGCCATCTTCCAATAAGCCCTACGTTGGCTGGCTGTCGTTGTTTTAACTTTACTTCTTTCCCACTTGGGGCTCTATTTACACACCATCCAGCGGGCCTTTGCACACCACAACTCGCGAGAATGTGCGGATGTCAAAATGTCGACAGCGAAAATCACGGCCACTCCGCGACTAACCCACCGAGATCACAAAAATCCACTCGCGGATGGAATCACTTTTTGCGGCCGGAACGGAGCGCTACGAACGAAACGCGGACACTGCTCAGTAGATACTGCCTCCTGTTTTTCTGAGGGAATTCAATTCCAGCACTTTCAATTCACCATCCGTGACGAGACGACGACGACATCAAGATGATGATGATGATGATGGAGATTGTGTGAAGGGTGATCACATTAGGCTCACTGAAATTTTGCATAAATCCAACTCCCAATCGGTATTTTACAAAACTTCACAACTCAATTCCGAGGTAGCGACGATTATCCACTTTGGAACAGTTTTATCACTCCACTCGAGCAGAAGTACCTGCCGTCGTCCTCGGCACCACACTTTGTATTGAAAGTCCAAGTCAAAAATATTCGCACTAAACCAATCTTCCGAGGAAGTCCTTTTCTTCTCACTTCGAGTTTGACGCAACTTCACTGACTGACTGATGACTGAACTGGGTGCTTCGTCGTCGGTCACCGTGATGCGGGCGCTGAGCTGCTGCTCTTTTGTGGATGGCTGAATCTGCGACACGGCTGAAACGCTGAATAATGCTAATGACCAGGGGTGCCAGATATTCTGGGTTTCACGATGAGTGATTTTGATTTATTTAAGTAATAAAAATATTAAAATTTAATATGTACAACATGGTGTGAAGTGGTTATCTATAAAAAAAAAAGCGCAGATTTATCCACCTAGCAGTGATGATGCCTTTCTCGTGTATTATAAAATATATCGAAAAAATCACATTAGAAACTTTCTTTAAATTAAAAAAACTCTTTATAGTGGAATGATTTTCACGGCGGTCGGCGGCTCTTGACGTTTATCTTCGCAGTCAAGCCTGCGAGTGTAAGACCACCGCAGCATTCTAAAAAAGATAAGCGCGACAATATCACGAAAAAAAAATTCAATCAAAAGAAATTTTTGGAGGCATATCACATTTTTTTCTCGAAAATTACTTAGAAATTTTTTACGAAATATCTCCAGGATTTCCTTAGCAAAGTGCATTTAGAAATTGTTTCAGCCATTAAATAAAAAAATCCTTCAGTAATTCTATCAAAAATTCTACCAGGTATTCCCGAGGGTATTCCTTCGAAAATTGCTCCAGGGATTCCTTCGAAAAATTCTCTTGAAATTAATTAAGAAACTCTTATAATACGGAATTCTAAGATTTACTTCAAAATTTCCCGGAAATTTTCAGAACTCCCACCATGATTTCATTCAAAATTTCCTTTAAGGACTCCTTCGAAAATTTCTCAAGAAAATTCATGTTCGTGAAATACTTTGAAGATTGCGTCAGGTATTCTCGATTTTTTTTTTCTTAATTTTTCGTTTATTTGGAAGGCACATTGCCGTGAAGCGTTACGGAGCCGAAATCGAGTTTAATAATACAATTGTAGATACTGTAGATACTTATACATACTGTTAATTCTTTTAATTTAATTTAATTTAATTAAAATTTTAATTTAATTTTAATTAAATATCTTCTAGAATTTCTTGAGGAATTTCTTACGAAAAATATTTTGAAATTCTTTTGGAAATTTCTTTTTTAAATTCGGTAATTTTCTTTAGAGAAAATTTCCAGCAATTTCATCGGAAATGTTTAAGGAAATCTTCCTTTATGAGATCCTTAAAAATTTCTTTGGAAACTCGTTCGGAAATACAATTCAAGCATAATTTTTCATAACGACGTATGTAACAATCCTTTGCAGAAAGTTGGCAAAACTTTTTCTAAAACGGTTTAAAAACTAAATAAGCGTGTTTCACGTCATAGCTCAGTTAATTCAAATTCCCTGTGAAAAACGATAAAATTATACATACACCGGTATGCTGTACATACGTCGCTGTACATTGGTCGGTTTTCAATAGTGCACGATTGACGCAACTGCAGTTTTGTTTTGTTTTGCTTTTTTGGTACATAGGTCGCTCTTAGTTCCCATATGTTAAAGCGACGTAAGTAAAGCCCCAAACGCAATACAACGGAACGGCGACGGAAACGGAAAATTTGACAGTTAGCCCATATATTTTCTGTCAAATTTGCCGTTTCCGTCGCCGTTCCGTTGTATTGCGTTTGGGGCTTAACAGTGAGACTTCAAAAATCGAAAATTATACATACGTCGATTCGCAAAAAGATTAAATCAAAGAATTTTAACATCTAACATCAGCAAAATCGATGCGTATTATATAAAGTTGCGTGTGATTGTCATGTTGTGTTAAAAACCTCGTTTTGTTTACTTTTGTTACATACGTCCTTATAAAAAATTATGCTTGAATTGATGCAAAATTATAAGGTATAAGATTGCCCAAGTAACCATGAAGCTATATGAAACTTAATTTTTTCGCCGAGGCCGGCAAAATAAATTACCGGCCTAAAAACCCAACAGCTGAGATCTCGGTAAAAATCTCGGAAAAAGTTTAAATTACCGACTGGTCGTAAAATGTGCGAGATCATCAAGCTGTCAAAATTTGTCGTGCAGTTTGGTAATACGTTGCCGAGGTGTTCGGCGAAGTGCATTGCCGAGATAATGTAAATAATTTTAATTTACAATGTTATGAAAACTCATATGTGAATATGTAGGGGTGATCGGGAAAATATGGGCCACCTAAGGAAATCGTTCCAAAAAGCGCTGGAAAGCTAAAAAATTCACCTTTCAAATATAGGTGACTTATACTAGGGAGTGTTACCTTTCATATTACGTCGATGAATGATGAAAAATACGTTTAGAAATTGTTGGAATGAAATTTTGAAAATGTATTGATTTTAATGTGTGTTCCCGACTATACGGGGCAATATGAGCCACCATGTGGGGCAGTATGGGCCACCCATCCAAAACGTTTTTTTGGAGAACAAAGTTTCGTAATATGGAAGAGTATGATATGCCTACAACCAGTGGCGTAGCCAGAAAATTGGTCTGGGGGGGGGTTTCTGAAAATTATTTTTTTTAGAAAAAACGAGCAATGGGTAATGTTTTCAACATAACCGCGAGAAGACGTAGGACTTGTATAAACGTCACGTATTTACATTTAACTTCTAACTTTTGGATCTATGGAGTTTGATTATAGGTATTGATATTGGAAACGACAACTTCCATGCTGTGTAGCATTCTGGAAATAAAACTAATAATTAAACACATAATTAGAATTGCTTTGTTTCTAACTATTAAGCCCTCATTTACTCAAGCAAAAGTAGGGCATTAATAGATTTCTCATTGATGATACATAGTATTTGAAGTTTAAAAACTCTATTTATAAAAATTTCAGACTTGGGCAAAATGTGCTATTTTAGGGGAACTTTTTTTTTTTTTTTTCTTTATTAAGGAGACTTTCAGCCCGAGGCTGGCTCGTCTCCGGCTTTTTTTTAGGGGAACTGTCCCGTTTTCCAAACAAAGAAATATAGCACCAATTTCGTTGCTTCTTTTTGCTAACATACGTGCTTACTGTTGAAAAAAATCACAACAATAAGAAACAAGTCAAGGAGCAGTAACCCTACTAAAATAGAGAAGGTACTGCTAATAAGTCAAAGAAAATTATTTAACGTTTTTATTCCAAACTCCGAGTCTACGTCATGTTTAATAATACAATTTCTCAGCAAATGAAAAATAAAGAATAAGATAAAGTGTATTTAAATATTCTTCTGGATATTATTTTTTGCGGTTTTTTTTAAACATTTACATGTAGTACGGCGAAATTTTCTAATCTAAAATGGATATTAACACTATTGCTGATTGTGCATCTCTACGTGTTGTTTAGGGTCTGTCTCATTTGGAGAATTAAACTTAAAAGTGACAGTTCGAAAATTAAAAAATCACCCCGTTATAAGAATGGCTGGTGCTACCCAGCAATTCCAACAAGACATCGATGGAAAATGATTCGATATCTGTCAAAAGTAATCTTGCTCTGCGAGCAGGGTTATTTGATAATTATTGAAATGTCACTTTTAAGTTTAATTTCAGTTTAATTATCCAATTGAGACAGACCCTTAGTACCAAGCACAACTTAACATAGGGTCAGTCATATGACATGACTTGTACCCATCCCGCGATCATGTGGATTATGAAACCAATCACCTGGATGAGCAGACCAAATTGTAACCTGCGAGTTACAATAGACCAATGCAAGATCTTGACTTAACCTCAACTATTTGACAGTTCACAGAGCTTGTTTACAAGGTGTTAGAATTAAAATCGATCAGCTGGATATAAAAATCCGTAATTTTCGTTCAAAATCATTTTGATCCGAATATTCTAGTGATATGCTTTGAGTCCTACCATAAAACAATCACAGCAGACATCAATATTCTTAATTAATTGCAAAACAGTTTTTCCGGAAGCTGCTCCAGAGACTAAGTTCCTATAAACAAGCTCTGTGAACTGTCAACCTACGTCATCATGCACTGGACTATTAACCCGTTTTGTTTAGTATTGTCGCTGAGTTTATTTTGGGTAATTTGGTGTCGTTTTAACTGGCTACCCATTATGCTTTTGTTTTATTTTGATATGGCAACATACACCACCACTGTGGATTGTGAATATTTTAATTTGTTTGTTTTTGAATTAAATTTTGTTCACATTGTTTTGTATAGGTTTTTCTTTTGTTGAATTTAAATTATAGTGCTTGTTTAAATAAGTTTTTAAATAAAGTTAGCGCCAGAGCTCCTCCCGTAGGCCTAAAAGCGGCGCTCAAACATAAGCAGCATAACAGCCGAGCACGGTGGCAGGAGCGATGGCGATGATTTGTTTTGGTCTGGTCGATGACGTGAAAAGAGGAGAGTTACGAACCGCGAAGAGGATCGCACGCGTTTTTACAACCCGCGAGTTTTGACTCGGAGTGGTGCCGGATATCCATCCGTGGTGCGCGTTTAGCTGGCTAACTAAGTCCCAGCATAGTCGGGAGTGGAAAAGTGGTTCCCCCGAGAAGTGCCGGTTCGGGAACGAAGAAAAGTGCTGTGTTAGTGCCGTGCATTAGGGTGTAGGATCGCCGCCATACTGGGAAGCTCATCGTAAAGGAGTGTTTCGCTTCCCAGCGGTTAAGTCAAAGAGCCCCCAAAACACCCCCCGATCACACTGTGGGAGCTCAGTCAATAGAGTTCCTCGCCCCACAGTTAACAGCCAAAGAGAGCGAAGACAGCCGCGTACCACCTGTAGTAGTGAACTGCGGTCACTACTTGGACCGTCTACAACGAGTAGGCAGGTTCGGTGATTTTACACCAGCGTCGCTAGGGGGATCCGACAAAGGAGCTTGCTCTTCCCCCTAGCTTAAAGTAAAGGACGGCTGCCGTGGCAGTCTGTAAAGCCCGAGAGTGAGAAAGTGAAGAAGGAGAAGAAGAAGAAGAAAGAGCGAAGAAGAAGAACCGAAGAAGAAAGGACGGAAGAAGAAAGCGAGAGACCAGTTTGCCTGCTGCTGCTGTATTGCTGTCGACGAAGGGGCCCCCAACGAGAGCAGTGAGTCGACCAGTGCCGTAGCGAGGGGGAGCAAGAGGTCAGAATAGAATATAAGGTTTTTTAATTTTGAAATATTTCTTCGTTTTGCTCATTTTGTCCATCCGAAATCCGAAGGTAAGTGGGAGTACCCTGCTCTAGGCCGCCCTGCCGAGGTGAATTGTTTGAGGGGAAGCTCTGGGCTTTCAAAATCTCTCTAATTTTACTTTTCTTCATCTACCACTGCTGCCCTCGCTGCCATCATCGGCCTCTAGCCATGAACTCCGATCGATGCGATACGACACCACTGCATCCGACCATCATCAAGCACAGAATGACCCAATAAGGCATTTTATGAGACAGATCGAAACAGCTGTTTTTCTCGTGTTTATCTACTTTGACAATTAGTGGGAGCTTGTTTGTTTGGTAATTTCGGGCATAACATTTCGATGGGTCCCATCATCAATTCTACCTATTTTACTTTTCGGCTACCAGGGCTTTAGAAAAAAGTTTTTCATATGATTCTTAAAACGTGTCGTTAGTTTATTCATACCATTGCATTCTAAGCATGAAAAGCTGAAGAAAACACGAATGAAAAGTAAAACGTTTTAAACATTATTTTGTGTTCGGACCTAACGGAATGTGCACGCAGAATCATATCAAAACAAAACATCAAAAATAAATAAATAAATTTTGTGACGTTTTGACGTTTGACAAGTGTATACCTCCGAAACTCGGTAAAGTAGGGTAAGACGGTATAATGCGCCCCACCTGGCCAAAACGCCCCCCTTTGATTTCTAGAAAACTATAACTAACTAAGGGTCAAATTCAGTTGGTACCTATAAATATTTGTAAAACCATCATCCTATGTGAATATGGGAATATTTTTGTATTACTTAATGAAAATATTTGTAAAATACAAAAAGTCACAGTTTTGATTTAACTTTTAACCCTTAAAGGCGCAAGGCGATTTTTTTAGAAATCGTCGGAAATATTTTTAACGTAAATAACCATTGAAATTATTAACATTAAACGTATTTTCGGTTTGTTGTTTTAAAACAACATTGCGCATTTAAGGGTTAATGTTTGTTTGCTGAACATTCTGGAGCGACTCTGGCATACTGTCCGCAAAACTTGCACTGGAACACTCAGTTGGACAACAAAATTATTTTTCTCAGTGGTTAATAAAATATAAAATTGTTTCCATCTTCAAAAATATAACGATTTTCGAAAACATGTTTCACTGGCCAAAACGCCCCAGTGTAGGCAGGACGATATGCCCTTACCAACTGGACACAAGCGCAGCGAGCCTGCAGCAGTTGCTTCCAAATTGTATGGAAAATATTGAAATGTAATTCATACCTGCTTGAATGGACCTATGTTGGTTTTTTTAATGTCAAGCGCATAAGGATTTGTAGCCTTTTTATTATGGGATTGATAAAATACTAATGAAAGGCTATTAAATGACTTTGGTTGAGGTGGGGCCCAGGCACTTTTTAAAATACATTTTTTCACGACTTTTCAAAAAAGCTCTATTACGTGTTATCTGTAATATTTTTATATGACTACTCACGGGCAATGCATTTGCGACTTCCTGGACTACCAAATAACACAAAGTTCAAAACATATTACTGAATCTCAGTAGTACATTTATGAAGCTGATTTTCGGTAAATAGATTTTAAACATTTCGGTGAAACATTTTTTTTTGACAATATTACGGTTGAAAGAGATTTTACAGATCATGTTCATTAAATAATTTTACCGAAAAGAAAATTAAGTGTGTAGCAGGCCAAAGTACCGATGCTATAAATCTCAAACCGATGTTGATGATAAAACCAAATTTGCACAACAACATGATAGACAACACCCTTCTAAATATTGAAAATACCTTCGGAAATTCCTTGAGATTTTATAGGAATTCATTCGGAAATTTCTTTACTTAAACTTTGGAAAACATATTAAGGAATGCTTTCGGATATTGCTACAAGTTGCAGATTCCATAGGAAATTCCTTTACAAATTTCTTGGGAAATTAAAAAAAATCTTCAGGAATTTCATCGGAAATTATTTCTGAAATTCCTGAAGGAGACAATTTCTCTTAACAACTCTATTCAGACATTTATTTGGAAATTCATTTTGAAATCCCTTTAAGAAATCCTTTTGAAATTCTTTTAGGAATTCTTTGTAGAATACTTTTATAAATTCCTTCGAAAATTCCTCTTGGAAAATCCATTCGGGAATACTTTCGGGAATACTCCATCAGTGGAGGTCGATAGCAATTGAAAATCGGGAGGAAAGTGGGGCTGGGTCGGCCACAGCTCACGTTACGACGGAAACCAAATCTGTGAACAAGCAATAGAATGGAACCCAGCTGGACCACAGAGGCAGACCCAGAGATTCATGGCGGCGTAGCGTAGCCTCCATAAGGGAAAATAAAAATATGTCGAGTGAAATATATCTTGGTAATATGTTAAGTTAGATGGGTTAGGGTGAAGATCTTTTAAGTCAGTTCTTGGCCCCTTCAGAGTAAGCTCAACGACCTTGCCGAGCGCTCCTCTTCGGCAGGTTTAGTCATCACCGTCAACAAAACCAAATCGTTGGATGTAAACACGGTGACTCCTTCCAGTTTCACAGTAGCCGGGCAACCAGTAGAGAATGTTGAAAGCTTCCAATATCTTGGTAGCCAAATGGCGTCAGACGGCGGCACCAGGATCGACATAGGCGCACGGATCAAGAAAGCAAGGGCTGCCTTTGCGAGTTTAAGAAATATCTGGAAAAACAGGCAGATAAGTGAACGCACCAAAATACGAATTTTCAACTCTAACGTGAAATCTGTGCTGTTATACGCTAGCGAAACATGGTGTGTATCAGTGGAGAACACTCAACGGCTGCAGGTGTTCATTAACAGATGCCTGCGGTATATAATTCGGGCCTGGTGGCCTCACAACTGGATCTCAAACAACGAGCTCCATCGTCGTTGTCACCAGTGGCCGATAGCAACAGAAATTCGGGATCGGAAGTGGGCAGGGTCGGTCACACTCTACGTAGGGGCGGAAACGAAATCTGCAAACAAGCATTACCCAGCGGAACCCAGCGGGACATCGCAGCAGAGGCAGACCCAGAGGCTCATGGCGGCGAAGCCTCAATAAAGAAATAAAAGAAGTCGATCGAAATCTAACCTGGCAACAGGTTAAAGCGATAGCCGGGCAACGCTCAGGATGGAGATCTTTCAAGTCGGCCCTTTGCACCACCGGAGGTAAGTAAGTAAGTTGGCCCCTTCGATGTGTACAGGACTCATAAGTAAAATTAAAGTTAGTAAGTATGGACAGAAGTTTACCCATGCTTTTCTTTGCTAGTTCATTTATGAGATGATCAGACCTGGATTGATTGGCGAGTGTGCTTTGGTAAGTAAATGGGTCGTATGAATAAAATATAGAAAGTTCTAGTTCTAGTTTCAAATTTCCCTGATTGTATCAGGAATTTCCTGATAATTTCAGGCTTTTTCCAAGTGGGAAAAAATTCCCTGATAATTCCAGGTTTTCCAGGTAGTAGACACCCTGTTTAAAATACCATTGAACGTGTTCCATGTTTTTGTGCGCATACTCATTTCACCTTGACTCCACGAATTGAGTTGAGTTGTGTATAATACTCTGCCCTTTGGGTCTTATTTACAACTTCGTTTCGTTATAGCCTCAATTACCATAAAGGCAGAAAAAAAATCTGGCATTCCTGCTCATGTAACGACGATCGCGAGTCCGTTTCCACCCAGTGAGACCAGACAAGAAATCTCATTTTATATGTCACAACTCATCGGATTAAGCTCACCTTCTCACCAATCGCACTGTTAGAAAAAAGTACCAAATTTTAGATACTTTTTTGCCATATCCTAAATTATGCAAAAAAGAACTATGATTTATGTGCATTATTAAACGAATGCGCCTTAATACTGGTTCACTACTAAAAATCCACACATATTTATTGGCAAAAATCCATAGATTTAACTTATGATGTATACCAGCGCACATATAACCATTCTCCACGCGAACTACTTATAAAATATATATTCAAATAAACTTTATGTGTAGCCTCGAATTAGCAATTTTTTAATTTAATTTATGCTACGCCACTGGCATCGATACTTCTGAATATAATTAGCGCGGGACACTTCCTAAGCTGAAAGACAGTTGTTGTTGCGAAGCGATTTGACTTTTGTAAGTAAACAAATATGCTCATTATTGATATTGATGATATTCTTTCACGTGTTAAATTGAATTTCCAACGATTCAGTGTTTCCTTTATAACTTTTCTTGTAAACATCAAATCGTTTCGCAACAAAGATGAGCTGCTTCCTTGCTCAATTTGCTATGTAGCCAATGTATTCATACGTTTTTGAAGCTTAATGGGAAGCGTTGTGCAAACGGTTTGCCCACAAGTCACTGTTTTCATATTGATTTTCATACAAACTTCATATTGCGCGTGCTCACTCAAATTACAACCGCAAAATAGTCGAAATTTGAATTATTCGCTTGATGACGATAGAATGTTGCCCGTAGCACGCGTCGGAGGGAGATGTGAAATTTTAGCTCATGAACAACAATTTTCTCCAAGGTGCAATTCACAATTGCTTGCTGACGTCAGAAAGTTTCCGTCGGTAGAAGAATCACAAGCGCGCGTCAGATCGAGCGGTACATTTCATTTATTTAGCTTACATCTTAACAGATCATTGAATCAACAATTCGACGCCACATTATCGAGGCCGCACCTCTCCATCCTCGAATGCGCCCACGCTCGCCAAGGCGTTTTGTACCTAGTCTGCCCACCTCGCTCGTTGCGCTCCAGGCCACGCCCTCTTGTACCTGGCGAATCGGAAACGAACACCATCTTTGCAGGGTTACCGTACCTCTCCTGCTTTAGCTGGATACACGCAAAAAAAGCGTTCATGAATTCGTGAACTAACAAGTTCAAGGTGTATTTTTTCGAGAACAACGTGACGGATTCGGGAGCAATAGTTACGTTTTCTGGAACCGTTCTGAAAAACGTGACTGGTGTTCCCGAATCCATGAATTAATTCACGGAATATTTTTGCTGGTTCACGAATTCGAGAACGCTTTTTTTGCGTGTACTGGGTTCACCGTAGAGCAGAGCGAGCTCGTGGTTCATTCTTAGCCGCCACACACCGTCTTCTTCCACACCGTCAAAGACGGTCCTAAGAGGTCCTAAGCACCCATCTCTCGAATACTTCTAGAGCTTGCAAGTCCTCCTCGAGCATTGTCCATGTTTCATATCCGTAGAGGACTACCGGTCTTATCAGCGTCTTGTACATGACACATTTGGTGCGGTGGTGCTAGGCAGATGCACAGCCGTTAAGATTCAGATGTTTAACTTGCACGGCTTCTCCTTGTTTATTGTTCCAATGGGACACGAAGGTCCACCCCATAAAGTGGTTACAGGCTTGCCTTTTTATAGCGCAGATGAGGCACTTTGGTGCTTTATCGCGCATTCATGCGCTTTGTGCCCTTCCTCACCCTAACGATGACACAGGATGCCACGGTCTGGACCCTTACAGTCGTGGGACTTGTGCTCCGACGCTTAGCACTGATAGCTCGATTGTCCACTGAAGGCGGCTGGAGTTTGCTTACTGGGCATACTGACCAGCCGATGTTCAACTTCCCTCGCTCCATGCCGTTTTTAGTTTCCGCGACCGGTAACCTAAGGTAGGCTTCTGCGGTAGGCTACTTGTGTATCAAAGGGACCACCTCTTAGGCGTACAGAGGTCTTTTCGACCTCTGTACCGCATTGCTCTCTGATGGCAGAAAGGACGTCGTCCGCGCTCGTGACCTCGTCTAGATGATTGCATTGGAGGGTCACATTCGCCCCCAACGAGCTCACCTCGGCGCCGTTTCACAAGATCAGTTTCCTGTAGTCCATCCCGCTAGCTTGCGCTCCGCGTTTCAGAAACAAGATCATTTTCACCGGCCTTGGTGCGTCTGACGCTTCGCACGTCCTGGAAGCTTTTCGGTCGCCCGTATCGATACAAGGAATTCAACGTAATTACCATTGTCAGTTTTAAATTTAAATAAATTTACCAACAAGGCTTCGAGTTTAACCTTAGCTTTCTTTACGGGTCGAGATGCGTTTGATTTTCGCTTTGCACTACTGATTAGCTGCTAGGGATTTTCAGTCCCTTGTGTCGGACTTGTTGGTGCATTTCGCCTTTTTGGCCCGAAAAATCACCTTCTCGGGTCGACGCCCTTCGGGCCCCTCTGCACCCTGATCTGCTCCGTCCAGACGACGTTTGGCCTTTATGGTCGCACGCTGTTTGGCTTTGCTCTGAACGCCTTCGCCGGATTGCTGCCGGCGCCGTTTCGGGTTAGCCGCAGTCTTTTCCTCATTGGCCGTCAGGGCGCAGTCAATCGCCTCTTGGGCCATAGAAAAGATATTTTAGTTACCAGATAAAGATTGTCGCTGTCGTCGCTGTCCGGAACATCTTTAGCTGGCGAGGATAGGGGATCTAAATGTCAATGATGGAAAATACATACGATTTGACAGTTAGGTACCACACATGTTTCGGACAGCAGAACAAAGGGAACCGAAGCGACAATCTTTATCTGGTAACTAAAATATCTTTTGGCCATAATCTCTCCTCCAAGGAAGGAGAAGACATAGGTTTGGGCACCTTTATCGGCTTTCTCTCTTTCCACCACCCGCTTGATAAATCGTCCTATTTTTGTCCTGCGACTCGAACAGCCTGGAAGAGCATCTGATGGTTTTGTTTTCTGTTCCATACTGATGTTTTGCCATGCGCTCGCGAACTCGATGATATTATCGAGTTGCTCGGCGACCACCCGCCGAGCATTCTGATAGAGCTATACCTGGGAAGACTCTGGGGGCAGCAGGGACCATGGCCAAGGGCTTGACGACCCCTCCCCAGCTGTCTGCGAATCAGGGGGTTCTGCCTAGGAGGTGGTGGGGTTAACAGGGGGCTCTGTTAATTCCCTCCCAAAAACCACATATCCGCAAGCAAACCCTACCAAGCGACCGTGTGCCGCTTAAAGCATACAAGCCCCTAACCCCGAATCCCAAGGTGTCAGGCGACCCGTGCCGAAGGGATGAATGACCTGGGAGGTGAAACAATTAGCCAGGTCGTTAACGGAGCCTGTGGAGGTTCCACAGAGTGAGGGCTGCTTCGGTGGCAAGCGGGTGGCAGTGGATGGTACCCACACACCCCCAAGTGGTGCAAGCGATTGGGAGTTGGGGGTATTACTCGTAATACCCCCACAGAGTGAGGGACCGAGTGTATGGGTGAGCACACAAGTAAGCCTCGCATGGTACGCATGGTCGGTAGTGTTAGAATGACTGAAGTCTGGTGAGGCCTGGCAGTAGTGTCGGAAATTGGAGACATGTAAGGTAAGTGGTGCCACCCCGTTGCAGGATGGGGAGACCACCACACTGACTGAGGACTATCTGGGCTTCGAAATATCAATAGGTGGGTGCTGCCTGCAAAGTACCTAACGGTGACCTATCAAAGTATCAAAGCCCAGGTAGGTGAGTGTTATGCACGCGTGACGTGCCGGGTGTTCCACGCCCAAACGATGCACAGAAGGTGCACAGAGTGGATAAACATGGGAAATGGGGGTATCACAACCCCCACTGAGTGAGTGACTGAATGTCAGGAGAGTGCAAGCGATTGGGACTGAATGTATGAGCGAGCACACAAGTCAGACTCGCATGGTACGTATGGCCAGAGTGGCTGCTTAGGCAGTAGTGTGATCCGGCTGCCAGGGACGGATTGAGTGAAGGCCTAGCAGGAGTGTCGGGGGGCAGATACCTCTGCGGCACCTCAGAAGTAGGGGACACGAAAGTCTCGCTATGACTGGCAGGAGTGTCGGGGGGTTGATGCTTCTGCGGCACCTCAGAAATAGGAGACATGAAAGGGTCTGCCTCGTAGCTGAGGTAGGAGCGGCATAGGAGCCACCAACCTAGGGTCGCCTCCGGCTTGGTAGACAAGTGGTGCCACCCTGTTGCAGGACGGGGTGAACACATGAGAGTAAACACCATACTGAGTGAGGACTGTCTATGTTGTGAGATGGCGGCATGGGGTACCCCCTGCAGGGTACCTATTGGTCCTCTTGCAGTCATTTAAGCGGCATAGGCAGGTGAGTGTTGGGACACATGTGGTGCCAGTGTGTCTTGTGCAAATGTGTTGCATGGGGAGTGTCGAAGAGTTGAGGCGCATACGTACGTGCACTTGTGTACGTCATGAAGGGGGCGCAATGCCCAATAGTCATCCCCCGAAGTATTGCTTAATTGCGGGCCGGGGGAATGACTGGAGAGGAAGGAGTTGATGTTAGTGGGTCGGGAGTGGTGAGCCCATCCACACACTACCTGGGTTCGCCTCCCCAGGTGTCTGGTTGCAGATTTCCATTACCTTTGTTAAAAAAAATACCTGGGAAGACTCTGGCGCTGCTAGTTGTAGCCTCCGTCACTCCGCTCCCCGCCTCCCTGGGAGGAGACCTCGCCAAACCCCGTCCATAGTTAATGCATCGTCAAAAGAATTAATTTTTGAATCACTCATTATTACTGGGTCCCCCTTGCGGCTTCCGTCGAATGGAGTACTACTACTGGAGTAGTCGTCTTTAATGATCACATGGCTATCTTTGCATCAGGAAGGTCATGCAAGGGTTGACACTTGCGTGTTAAGAGCCAGATCAGCGCAAGTCAGGAAAGGGCATCTGAGCCTACTCCAATCCAGCAGGCGAAGCTTGGTGGCAGGATTAGACAGCGTGCTACAAGGGCCGCCGCGATTATAGAGGACGGAAGACAGACTAGCCATTAGCCCACTCGCCGTTTCGAGTCAGGGTCATCCGACTAAGATAGTAGAATGTCAGACTGAAACCCCTCGCTTCCACAACATTACGGTATCCAAGACAAAGTCTGTTACCACGCAGCCTCAATGAAATACTCAGGGATGGAACTCACTGGTATTGATCCTGATGTACCAATTGGCACTCCCTGGGCTCTTGTGCACTTTGAGCGGCACACGGTCGCTTTTATAGGGCTTGCTTGCAGCTTTTTGTAGTGGTTTAACAGAGCCCCCTACCTCACCGAGGCCGTGGTGAGGGGATGCTTTGACCTGTCTTCTGTATAGTGAATGGATGTCATCGTAAAAATCATTGGGTCCTAATCCAAAATTACTTTGTATAAAAATGTTTGTATATATTCTCTTGGTGATCTCACCGATCTTAGGTTCCCTAAGTTGTCCTTATTTTAGTTGCCTGTGTCTTGTGGTTGAACTTATTTGCCCAACATTATTTCTATCAGCTTTACAGGCAATGTTCGACAACTTAAATGCTTTTACACTAGAAGTACGATTCAGTTTATTTCCTTCAACACAAAACAAAAATGCATCCTATTCCAAAAATCACTATTCGGTTTCACTCAATCAACAAAAAAAAATGTTAGAGATAATGCCTTCCACAGAATCAGAAAAAATCTATACAACTACCTACTCTTTGACTAAACTCGCTTCTACTTTTTCCATTGCAAACTAAAAACTATCGTTTTTTACTCAGTGGAACTTTTCAGCAACCATGATTCGAAAATGAAAATATGATTGACGAATAAATCTGTCCGACGTCAGAAGGGAGAATTAATTGGAACTCCTTTTTTCCGAAAAGTAAGGACTAACATTACACAAATATGTGGTAACCGTTCCGTGTGATGGTTTTCTCTGTATTGGGAGTCTTTTTTGTGATCGGTGATTGTTTTAATTTAAAACAACCTCAGTCCCGTTTTTTGGGACCATTGATAAACCGCCTGAAATACGTATCAAACGCAGAATAATCACAATCGCGTTACGGATTGCTCTTGCGGTCACCGATTTCACCATAAGGAAGATTGACCCCGATCTCTTCTAAAACTATAATAACGATCTATTCTCATGTTGCGTGATTGCACAGCACGAAAGGAGATTGAACATCGAAAAAGTCTCTTAAATGCTTTGTTTGTTCGTGATTGTAGGACGAAGGTAGATGGGAGGATCTTCCGTCGATTTGAACTTGCTAGGATCCGGAATATCCTTCCAAATAGCTTCATCGCTTGTGTTGCATACTTACTGACTAAACGAGTCTTAACACTGGCTTATGCTTAAGAGGTTTGCTGTTGGATAGGCTTACATCATTCCACCCATGCCTCCCATGCCGCCCATTCCTCCCATACCGCCCATGCCCGGCATACCACCGGCACCTTCTGGCTTAGGTTCCTCTGTTACGACGCATTCAGCCGTAGACAGCAGCGAAGCAACTCCGGAGGCATCGGTAAGAGCCGTTCGGACGACTTTGGTCGGGTCGATGATTCCCTTCTCAATCATGTTGACATACTCACCGTTGAGGGCATCATACCCAAAGTCGCCCTGCTTATCCAGAATCTTGGCAACCACAACGGAACCATCAACTCCGGCGTTCTTCGCAATTTGAGTGCAAGGCTGATGCAGGGCTTTTCGCACAATATCGATACCGGCCTTCTGATCGTCATTCGATCCCTTGAGGTTCTCCAAAGTCTTGATGCAACGAAGCAAGGCAGTGCCACCTCCGGGAACAATTCCTTCCTCGACGGCAGCGCGGGTTGCGCACAGGGCATCGTTGACACGATCCTTCTTTTCGTTAACTTCCACTTCGCTTGAACCTCCAATTTTGAGGACGGCAACTCCCGACGACAGACGGGCGAGCCGTTCCTGCAACTTCTCCTTCTCATACTCGGAAGTGGTATCAGCGATCTGATCCCGGATTTGCTCGACGCGAGCTTCAACGTGCTTGGCATCGCCCTTACCCTTCAGCATCATGCAATCATCCTTGGTGATGGTGATCTCACCGACCTGTCCCAAATCGGACAACTGAACATCCTCCAGCTTGACCAGGTTGGCATCATCACCGAAAACGATTCCACCGGTGCTGATGGCCATGTCGGACAATGTGCTCTTGCGATTATCTCCGAATCCGGGAGCCTTGACAGCGGCAACCTGCAGACCAATCTTCAGTCTGTTCACAACCAGCGTACTTAGAGCTTCTCCATCGATGTCCTCGGCAATGATGACCAGTGGTTTACGAGCAGTGTTGGCTAATTCCAAAGCAGGAATGATTGATTGAACTGTGGAGATCTTTTTCTCCGAAAACAGTACCAAGGCCTCTTGGAACTCGACCTTGGCTCCTTTGCTGGAGTTGATGAAATAGGGCGAGATGTATCCGCGGTCGAATTTCATTCCCTCAATGACCTCCAGTTCATCGACAAGGGTTTTGCCGTCCTTGACTGTGATGACTCCGTCCTTTCCAACGCGCTTCATCGCCTCACTGATCAGATCTCCGATGGCTCGGTCTCCGTTGGCCGAGATGGTAGCCACCTGGGCGATCTCCTCCGGGGAAGTTACGGCACGCGACATTGTTTTCAGGTGATCTTTGACAGCATCGACGGCCAGCATCACACCGCGGCGGATTTCCACCGGATTGGCGCCCTTGGAAATCTTCTCGAAACCTTCTTTGGCGATGGCACGAGCCAGAACGGTGGCCGTGGTGGTTCCATCTCCAGCTTCTTCGTTGGTGTTGTTGGCCACATCCTGCACCAGCTTGGCACCGATGTTTTGGAACTTGCACTTCAGTTCGATTCCCTTGGCCACGGTGACACCATCCTTGGTGATCTTGGGCGAGCCCCAGCTCTGCTCCAAAATGACGTTGCGTCCCTGCAGAGTTATAAAATAAGTTTGTGTTATGATAGAACGTGGAAATCCGGATGCTAAGCACTCACCTTCGGTCCCATTGTGACGGCAACGGCATCGGCAAGAACATCAACACCCTGAAGCATTAGGGCGCGCACTTCTGGTCCAAACCGGACATCTTTGGCGTAGCCACGATAACCAGACGCAATTTGACGGGCGACGGTACACCGTAACACTGTCGGTAGGCGAAACATTCTAGAAGAAAACGTTTTGGAAATAAAATTGATTTTGAAACTTGAAATGCTATACCTATCTAAATTTAAGAAATAATCTGGTTTTGAAAATTGTTTTTTACGTTTATTGATAGGCATTTGAAGTCATGACATTGCTTACAATCTAAAGTGGTGCAGTGGAATACTATTTAGTGGAATTACCCTCCCCCTTTAAGAACACTAAAACTGTGGCATATTCGCTCTAATTGCTGAAATTTCCGCCGCACTCATCGGCTTCAAATCAAATCCTCTGAGTGGACTTTCATGCTCAAGATCTCGCTGCCGGCTAACCAGCACTTTCTGCTCGGTTCTGATACGGTTGATTTCCTTTTCGATCTGGTCGGCATCCTTTTGCAGTAGCTCCAACGCTTTCGGTTGTTTCTGCTTCATCAGCATAGAGCCGACCGTGATCCACACTTTTGAGTCTTCCCGCGGATAGCTGTTCCGTATGGTTCGAATGGCTTCGCGTGTTTCTTGTCTACGCCTGTCCAGCGCAATGAGCTCCTGCTTTCGCATCAAGACCTGGTCCGCCACCCTTTCGGTTTCCCGCAGAATCTCGGTTAGTTTACGTTGGTTGTTTGACATTTTAATGACACTATGATCCACCAACAGCCAAGAACCGAAAAAAGACAGACGGAAGTTCAATATTAGCTCATAGGCTGGCAGCAAATGGTTCAATTATGTAATTTTAATTAACCCTTAAAGGCGCAAGGCGATTTTTTTAGAAATCGTCGAAAGTATTTTTAGCGTAAACTACCATTAAAATTATTAACATTAAACGTATTTTCGGTTTGTTGTTTTAAAACAACATTGCGCATTTAAGGGTTAATATTTGACAACTGCTAAAAACAGTAAACTTTCATTTTGTTTAAAAAATAAATGAAAAGAAAACTTTTCTTTGGACGGATCAAGTATTGGGTCCATCCAAATGAAATTCTGTATATAATGTATGTATATTACTAGAATGTATTGTATAATTTGATAAACCTGATTCTAGAAGTACATCGGGTCGGTGTAAAGCACTTGGATGAAAATTGATATAACTGGATCTTCTATCATCACTGATATCTAAATCGGATCGCAATTTATCTGGAATATTAAATCCTGCATAAATCTCCCATCATATGTATTTTATCTTGATTAGTCTCAGATAGAGCATATTTTTGATTCATTAGTAATTTCACTTTACTTGTGTCATTCGAAAAACGATCTTTGGAACATGGATTTCATCATCCATCAATGTTACACGCTTCGATTACGTAACAACCGCTCTTCTATCCGGCTTCCAGTTTATGATAAAAAATATCATTTTCTCGAATCGTTTATTATTACTGATTTCTCAAATGAAATTCCACCCAGCAGAAACTTTTCATTGACCTGTTCTCAAATTGATTCGCTTATCAATGCCGCCCCAGAAGAAACACAACTTCTGTTGGCAAGGGGCATATTTCTATAGCATAATCAAAGCAAACCGCACCAGCATTATCTCTTCTCTGTAGGAATCTTCTGGAACATAACCTAATTTCCGTATCTCTACAACACCGAGTTTCTGGTCGTTTCGTAACCCAAATCAAACCACTGCACCACCGATTGTTAAATATAGTCCCCACTTACCTGAAATTCAATCCCTTCCGGTATGGATAAAATATGATACTTCAAAATCCAAAGGTCTTCTCGGCACTTGGCTGAAGATTACACAAAAAGTCACGTTTTTGCAGCTTCAAGAGAAAGACTACGCACTACCGAACTCACTGCTGGTGGAATGAGGAATGACGAATGAGCGATGACGGCTGCTAACAGAAAGTGTTGACATTTGTGTTGTCGGACTATGGGCGGTGACATTTCTCAAGGACGGTGTAAAAGAAAATGGGCGGTATCGGACTAAATATTGTGTATCCGGAATAAATTTATACCGCTTTTTAAACCGAAGTTGGATTTTTCTCCAGATACAGGCAACTTTCCCAACTTCGGAAGTAGTGCGCTGGATTCCCCTAAAGATGCGCAAAACAACGCATCCATTAGTTTGACAGATAAAACTTCGGAAGAAAGTTCGGTTCGGAACTTTCGAATTCTAAGTTGGTGCTACGCCGACAATATTACACCAGCACTTGCAGCCGCTGTAAAATGCGTTTCTCCTATACCTACACTGACAAAAATCCAATCATATATCCATTATTATGTGTGGCACGGTGTGAAAGGCGTTCAGTTCTCTTTGAAATGAAAGTGAAATGGATCCTAAAGAAAGTATTTTGTTTGAATTAAAAGTATGCTTCACCTTAATGTACTCTCTCATTTAAAAGTTCTCCTTTTCAAAAATATTTTTTTGCAAATTTCAAATCACCGACGCTGGCTGTCAAAATCATGATGACGCTAACCAATAAGATACTGTTTCTGACAAAAACAAAACAGTCAGCGTCGCGAAGAAACGCACAAAAAAGGCAGTTTGTTTTATTCAATATTTCGCGATCGATCATCTGCCGCGGTCTTCGAGGAGTCTTTTAGAAAACGCCTGCACATCTACAAGGTATTTATGTCGGACTTCAAAATTCTTTGTAGCGAATAAGGAAAACTGAAGCAAGTTTTTATTTTTTTTTTCGACAGGGATGCTACCAGTTCTGACAAGAATGTCTGGTGGTCAAATTTTAATATGCTCAGCGAGACAGCCCCAATTAGACGACCAATGTATTTGCAGAAAAATACCAAGAAGGTAAGTTAGACAGTTTTTGAAACATTTTGCTAGCGAATGAGCATAATATTCTTAGTTTGTTTTATTGCATTTTCTTTTCAGATACCGAAAACCGGCGGAAGATCTTTTCGGAAAAAGTCGAGACTGGTGATCGTGACAGTGACGTCACTCCAAGCTACATTAATCTTGGCCCCGTTTCAAATTATCAACGTTTACTAAAACAACGATTTCTCATAAAAATAAGGTTTTGGAATGAACAATAAATAAATTGAATACTCGAGAACAAAATTTAAATTATTATTAATAATAGTTCAAACTTTTCATTTCGAAATAGAAAACTACTTTTATTTTCCATAGTGTTTGCATTTTGGTTTGACAGATCAACAATTGTTTTAAATATTCGAACTTTTAATTTTAGAGCGGTTCGGATTTTTTTAATCATGGGCATAACAAAAGTTTACGTACTTTTATTTTGAACATGCGCAACTCTCTACGAAAAAGAACCAACGCAACTTTTTCTTTTTACCAACGGTTTTTGCCTTTCTCGTACAACAAAGTTGTACCGAAAGGCTATCATTTCACTCCGAATACGAACTTTTTATATAAGTCTCGGAGACCCATAGTGTTATATACCAATCGACTCAGCTCGACGAGCTGAGCACATGTCTGTCTGTCCGTGTGTATGTATGTGTGTATGTGTGTGTGTATGTGTGTGCACAAAAGCTAGGAAAAACATTAGACAACTTTTCATATAGTAATCATAAACCGATTTTCTCGCAACAAGTTGCATTCGACAGTGGACAAGTCCTAGTTGATCACTATTGAATTTGGTAACGATCAACTGTTGCGTTTAGAAGTTATTAGGAAAATGGTTAATCGAACTATATAAGCGCCATATAAGGTTGGTGTCTTGGCTAAATGCGAGAAAGGCAGTATCACCACTCGGTGAATTAAGTTGGGTTTTTGCCTTTCTCGTACAACGAAGTTGTACCGAAAGGCTATCATTTCACTCCGAAAACGAACTTTTTATAGAAGCATCGGAGACCCATAGTGTTATATACCAATCGACTCAGCTCGACGAACTGAGCACATGTCTGTCTGTCCGTGTGTATGTATGTGTGTATGTGTGTGTGTATGTGTGTGCACAAAAGCTAAGAAAAACATTAGACAACTTTTCATATAGTAATCCTTAATCGATTTTCTCGCAACAAGTTTCATTCGACAGGGGGTAAAGCCTACACACTTAATTTTTTTTACCGGGATCTCAGCAAAATGTTGAACTTTTACCGAGATTCGCACAGCCGTGCCCCAGCAAACATGTTTTTCCCGAGATTTCTGTCAAAATTGCTGAGAATCAGCAAATATTTTGCCGAAAATCAGCTAACAAACGTCAGTTTTGCTGAAATATCAGTTTTTTATTTTGCTGGCGCACGGCTGTGCGGATTTTTGCCGAGCTGCAGAAATAAAAACTGAGTGTGTAGTTGATCACTATTTAATTTTATATCGATCAACCGTTGCGTTTGAAAGTTATAATGAAAATGGCACATCGAACCATATTAACGCCATATTAGGTTGGTGTCTTGGTTAAATGCGAGAAAGGCAGTATCACCACTCGGTGAATTAAGTTGGGTTTTTAATTTTAATAATGATTTTTCTTTCGGCTACTCTAACCGACCGTGTCCACCTAGCAAGTAAACGTACAATAGAAGGATTAGATTTATGATGGCTGCGGTAGTTTACCATAGAGATTACCCGCATAAATTAAAACCATCTGCTTTACTGTAATTATTATTCATTTCAATTAAGCAATATGGTTACTATTTACAAAATAATCGATTTAAAATATTATTGTGAGATTATCTCCAACAAAAACTATACAACATTTTAAACGTACAGCACCATATGCTATTATTTCATAAAATATAATTTCTTTACAATTTCTTATAGTCTATGTTTGATTATCTTCTGGAAGAAAATGATAATCAACTATGATTAGCCATCAACAGATATAGTAACAGAACTCAATGTGGCTGTGATATAATTGTGTATCATACGAAGCTAATATTATTTCGTTGTGATTATACAAATAAATTTAAAGATCGTATGGTCCAATGATAAACCTATGGTAAGCGTTTCTCTTCTGCAATAAGTGTTCGTATCTTTGTATAGAGACATACGACCAAGCGGACGACTGCCATTATTTATTACAAACTGACTAGAGACAGTCTCTTTGTTTGTGAAAAATTTTGAAATATTTTGTTTTATTTGTTAAATCATCGAAAAGGTAAGAACAACAATATTTTAGAGATGAATACAGTATTAAATCAATTTATAAATATATAAATTATTAACGCTGATATTATTTCCCAGTTTAAAACAGGAAAAATGGATGTGGCTTTCCAGGTCCCAGAATATTTCATCACGTTGCAAGATCAACAAGCGGCAGAAAGCTGATCCCGGCGTTTTTTTGGCAAGAAACTGATGGAGAATCACTCCGTCCGATCAAGGCAAGGGCGACTCGTGCGTGGTTACTACACGGTCAACCAGGTCAGTAAAGATGTAAAAGTTCACCGCAAAAAGTTGTCGTTGAACAAATTTACCGGAGAAGATCAACTGTACCATCATTTACCTGTCGAAGTGACTGAAGACCCTGGACCACCGTACTGCTGGACGACCAACGGTGCTGTCCGAGATGCTGTCTAATGAGAAGAACAACTATACCTAGAAAACGACCGTGTCTTCTGCCATGGAAACCAGTTCCTAAACTTCCAGTTTCCTTTAAGACTACTGTTGCTTTTGTTTGTGTGCAAAAAAAAACACGGAAATAATTTAAAGAAGAAATGTATTATGATTTATACAGGTAATTTTCAAAATTGGTTTAGCCAATAAAACATAATTGTAATGTAATGTATTTAACGTGTTTTCATTCAATAACTGGAAAAAAATACCATTTGCCTGACCTACTAATTGAAGATAAGAGGTACGGTCCGTGGATTTTTTAATGTATCATCCTAATGTATCCACACTACATCTCATATTGTTTTACCCGAAAACAAGGATTGTAACTGAGCCATATAACATATTGTGCATCGACAAAAATGTACTGGAAAACGCCCTCTTTTGTATTGTAATTATACTTAACCGCCTATTACCCATATAGTTGATTGGCCAAACACAGTATAACATACTGTATGAACCATCTATGATGCAGTTAGTTTATCATAATTATAAATATCAATCGGAATAGTAGAACTAACGTTTTTTATAGTCAGGAATGATCTAAGGGATGGTCCAATTATAGTTCAGAATTATGCGGGTCTCAGGTCCGAATGTGTGAGTGGCGATAAAAGGAAAACAAACACTCCTAGATGGTGCAACTCAGCAAAGATTGGGTAAAAATGAGTATATTTCCATATATTTTTGACTCTTTTGAAATCATTGTGATGACCCGATAATTTTTGAGGTTATGAGCAGAAGGAAAACAAACATGTTTTTACACAGGACGAATTGCACATTAGTGTGCGAGCGCTAAACGTCACTCATCTCTATTTGATCCATCTCCGAACTGAGTGTTTGTATTGCTGAGATGGGGGGATCAATACACAGAAAGAAAAATCATTATTCAAATTAAAAGAAACGTTGGTTAAATTAAAAAGTTGCGTTGGTTCTTTTTCGTAGAGAGTTCCGTATGTTTAGAAAAAAAGTACGAAAACTTTTGTTACACCTAGATTTCAAAAGTGACATGAGGCTCTGAAAATAAAAGTACAAAACTTTCAAAACAATATTGTGGAACTGTCTGCCAAAATGTAGAAAAAAAAAGTTTAGTATTTTCAATTTGAAACGAAGGTTTAGTTTCCCCAAGAAACTTTTTTCCCATTTCTCTAATCATGCTTTCTTTTAAAATTTTATTGAGTCGATTTCAGGTTTTATGTTATTATATATTTATTTTGAACTACATTCATTATTTGATTTGCGTTGAATCAAAAGCTGGATTTCAAAATGTGGATGTCCTCAAAATGTCGTATTTATCATAGTGTTTACATAGCGATCAAATCCGTGTCAATAGCGTAAATCGAGTTCGGCTTATTTGGATTATCTTTTTCCTAGATTTAGATAAGAAAAACATAAGCATTTTTATGTAACATTTAATATTTATGCATATCAATAACTTTTTCTCACCTGATCTCTCCATGGTGTTTTTTTGGTTGTTTCCGCCATGGCCGTAGAGTGGGCGTTGCTTTTCCTTATCGCAACGTCGCACAGAATTTTGTATCTGTAATTACATTAATTTATTATTGTCTGTAGAAAATCTACGGCTGGGGTGTGGAAAATCTAAGGTGAGCACTCCGGCCTATAGTATTTGTACTTACCAACAGCCAACGGGATTCAGGAGCCGAATATCTTGCAGTCAGGATTCTTACTGCAAGCACTTCCTGAGATAAATCAAAATTTCCTTCAAACTCAAAAGTGCGTGAATAAGACAAAAATAAAAATGAGTTGACAACTTATATTGTTGTTGTTTGTCATCGACTTCAAACGATACTGGGCGCATTGACAATTCAACAGTTTTCTAATCAAAAAGTTGTACTTTTAAATCTACACTCAAAGAAAACGAATAAAACTTTTAACCTAGAAATTTAACTTTCACTGAAAACAATTTAACTTTTATTTTAACGTAAATTAGGCAACTTTAAGATACAAAGTACGATATTTTCTGATGCACAATATTATTTTTTTCTGTGATAGAAAGATTTCATTTAAATCGACATCAAGAGCAACAAATGATAAAAAAATAGAACGGGAAACATGATTCCGCAATTAACTATTCGCTATTTGCATGAAGCATATAAAATATACCGTTCCGGTGCCGATTAATTTCACTAGTTCCAAAATAAACCCACAGCCAGGGCCACAGCATGAAACATGTAACCGGCATTTCCTCTTCAATAGTTTTCATACATGTGTCTAACCTCGTGTCTAAACATATAATAATATTGTTATTATTGAATAGCATAATTATGTACGTTTTTGAAAACAATCCCTGTTGCATGCGAGCGAAAGAGATGGGGTTATAGAACTATGGTTGATATTGTTATTGATTTCACTTAAACGTCATAGATGTTAGCTTTAAGGGTCTGTCTCATTTGGAGAATTAATCTGAAATTAAACTTAAAAGTGACATTTGAATAATTATCGAATAACCCTGCTCGCAGAGCAAGATTACTTTTGACAGATATCGAATCATTTTGCATCGATGTCTTATTGGAATTGCTGGGTAGCACCAGCCATTCTTATGATTGGGTTATTTGCTTATTTTTGAACTGTCACTTTTAAGTTTAATTCTCCAAATGAGACAGACCCTTAGGGTCTGTCTCATTTGGAGAATTAAACTTAAAAGTGACAGTTCGAAAATTAAAAAAATACCACGTTATAAGAATGGCTGGTGCTACCCAGCAATTCCAATAGGACATGGATGGAAAATGATTCGATATCTGTCAAAAGTAATCTTGCTCTGCGAGCAGGGTTATTCGATAATTATTGAAATGTCACTTTTAAGTTTAATTTCAGTTTAATTATCCAATTGAGACAGACCCTAAATTGGTAAAGGTGGTTCTTTTAATCGGCTTGAAGCAAGCAGGGCCTATTAGCTTCACAACGAAGCGTTGTATACCGATATACGGCTTCTTCTGCTGCTTATATGGCCAATAAGCATTTGAAAAACATATATAGAACTTAGGCACTAAAATGCCGTTATAAAGTTAAGATAGGGCTTATTCAAGTGCTTAATGGTTACCTGGGTACTATCCTCTGACTCCGACAAGGTTCGAGTTCGTGATTGGTTGGCTGCCCCCGACTCCAACGCGAAGTACTACTAATTGTTATCAGTTTGAGGTTACATACAGACGGCGTCAGCCGCTGCAGAACCTAATCCAGTTTTTCGCGAGCGGTAATGGCCGTCAGCTTGTCTGCGGTCTCTGTCTCTGATTTGACATTTCTGGAGGTCAACTGCACTCACCGCTCTGAGCATTTTGACCAATGTGGCATAAAAGAAGGTGCTGATTAAGTGAATCCAAGCCTTTTTATATACAGTCGGGATTCGCTGGTTGGGATCTTAATACTTGGGTCACTTTTTAGTTGGGCCTCCGCTGGTTGGGCCACTGCCCAAATAAAAAGCAACCGTACGTCAAAATTCAATGTAAACACGGAAAACGGGATTGGGCGTCACTGGACATCATTTGTGATGTTCAAGTCGAAATACACACTCAACTAAACTATCTCATGAACATCATAAGCCTCATCTTATGAAGCGTGGAAAAATAGTCGAATTTCATTTTCATTAAGCCTCTTATGAACTTAATTTTTTATCTTATGAAAAGCATAGAAGTTATCTATGGAAAAATAAAACATAAGAGTTGTCTTATGATTTTCATCAGTACTCTTGATGTGAAAAACTCATAAGAGAAATCTTATAAAATGAGAAGTTATCATGGCGGAATATTTCGTTGGCGAACTAGTTCTCATCGCAGATTTGTTTTACGATACACGACCGGAGTGCGGACACATATTTTGACCAGGGTGTTTGCAAACGGCGGACTTATTACTGACCATCAACCGCGGGAAAGCTGAACTTCATCTGTCCCTGTTTCATCACGATTTCCAGATCGACCAGTCATATATAGCAATCGGTTGTAAATTGGAGGATCAGCGATGTAAGTAAATTTCCTCTTGCTATGCTTTTCTATCCTGCTGCTTAATTCTAAAATCATAATTTATATTTTACAGAACCTCGTTGACGTATATAAGATACCTGCTGATCGTTTACTATAGTATGGTATATCATTCAATATTTTCCACCAGTTGGAAAGGAAAATACCGACGATGGGACGACTTTCGAGCTCCCAAAGAGTGCGTTGCTCTTGACGAAATATAAAACATATATGATTAAAATTAAATTAAATAGAGAAAAATGTGAATACTACAACTAATACAACAAATAAAATATTTCGTTATATTGCCGATTTCACCAATTTGAAGAGTTATGTGTAGATTGTGTTTTGCCCGCTTCTTTTTCTCACACCCACTCTCATTTCGGGTTGATCGATTTTTGTTACTGAAATTTACCCAATTATAACCCATTACTCGTTAGTCACATGGAGGCGTGTACACTAAATCGATTCCCGCCATGATTTGACGTCTATTTGTTTTCAGATTGAGCACTCGCACACAAATATTATACACGGAAAATCAAACTTTTTTAAGTGTATTGAGTGTGAGAAAAAGATGACTGTGAGAAAAAAAATCTCGCAAAACTCTTATGAAGTGCAAAAAGCGCAATACAAAGATTGCGTTTTTTTTTGTATTTTCTTCTTATTTGATCTCGTAAGAAAGAACAGAATATATAAAAATCGTGTTGAAAATATTATGAGCCTCATATGCAAAAATTATCAATGTTCATAAGATTCCCTTACAAATTTTATTATGGGCTCTGACAAAACATAAAATTTTCATGAGATAAACTTATGAAAATCATTCTCGGTCAGATAACACAGAGTTCATAAGATAATCGTAAAAAGTTTATAAGTAATCCTTATAGCAAAAAAACATAAGATATTCGTATGATTGTTACAAGTTTTCTTGGCTGAGTGCACGTGTTCAAATGGCGGTCAGTTGACCCAACTAAAAAACCGAATTCGTTAGTTGGGTCGAGGTCGTGGCCCAACCAGCGAATTGCAACTGTACCGCATTGATCAAAATGCTCGAACGGTGGGTGCAGTTGACCTCCCCATACGTCAAATCAGAGACTAACCCGCAGACAAGATGGCGGCCATTACCGTTCGCGGAAAACTGGATAGCGACCGGACATAAATTTGTCGGATTAACGGGGCACTGTATTTTCAGTGCCGCTGTAATGATATTTATGGATAGCATCTCGTAAATATCGTAATTTATGATTGAACTGTTGATTCAAGCGCGCTTTGGCAAACGCAAACGCTTCACTGTGCATTCAAACGAGACGTGACCCGCTTTTCCGCTTGCCGGTGGAGTCATTTAAAGTCCACGGGAAAGTCAGCTGACTGGAAAATTTAAATCCCCCCTGGACTTCCAAGAACTTGGCGCGTAAATTTATGAATGAAACGCCACTTTCCATTGGCCCCATTCAAGAATCCTCTGCGGTGCTGTGTATCGGTCTCATTTCCTTCGAGTCCGTCCAGCAGTCAAGGTCGTTCCCGTGTAAGTCCCGGTGTAAGCTTGTGCGTAGTGCCAGTGAAACGAAAACACTAGAACAGAACATTCGAAATAAAATGTCGGTTAGTCAGGAAACGCTAGATATGATTACGGCGGCTATCAAGAGCGGAACCAACGAACAGGGTTCGTTGGTAAGATCCAAATTGACCAACAGATTGGTGTGGAACTCCGGCGAGAATGACGAAAACGATCCGTTCACGCAGTACTTGGCGATGATTGGGGCGATCGGTGCTGGTCAGGGCCAGAAGGAACTGGAGGAAAAACCGTTGCAACGAGCCGAAAACTGTGGCACACGCACAGTCCTCGGGCAGATCAATTCGCAGCAGCAGCAACAGCATGATGGCTCTGTGGTGCTTGACGGCACGAAAGGGCGCAAGAGCGACAAGAAGCAGGACAAGGAAAATTGGCGCGATCAGTGGGAGATTTTGAAGAAATCTGGCATGTTCTGTAGCCTGTGCAAGAACAACAAGGAAGGAAGGTATGGTTATTGATTATGATTAGATGGTTAAGTGAATGGATATTAAGCGGAACGTTGAACATTTACAGAGAGATGTATTTATCGCACAATCTCAAAGGTCCCAACGGAGAGGTGACCTGCCCGATACTGCTCGAGTGTGAGTGCCCACGATGCGGCATGCGGGGACATACCATGTAAGTACTGTAACGTCTTCTCCTCGTTTGTTACGAGTCTACTTGTAAGTCGTCGAGTGAGTTCAACGGCGGAAACATCACGGGTTCTGCTTAAGTAAGTTTAAGGAACTATAATAAGATGATGGTGTTCACACATACATTTACTGTTTTTATAGGGTTAAGGGGCTAAGGTTTTATTATGAATTCTTTTATAATGCGACATCAATTTTATGCATACTAATAATCATTCCCATTATGCTATCTCAAATATATAAATTTATCATTGAATTTGTAAGCTAACAAACATTGTTTTGGGTATTAATTTATGCGCCAATGCTTCAGATTTTTATGTTGTGGTTTTTTTTCGCATTGATATTGGGTCCAGTCTAGCGGTTCTTAATTCGTTACAATTTCGGCGACAGTAGATCGGCGACAGCAACAGCAGTATTCGACAGACAATATGTTTAGAAACTGTCAAATCCGGCAATTTCCATAACCTTCAAGTTTAGTGCATTAGGACTTAGGATCGACTAATTTAGTGAACATTACTTCCAAGATCTTAACTATCGCTTTTTTATATTTTATAGCGCGTACTGTCCGGAGAACAAAACGGGAACCAGTATCCTCAAGATGATCAATCATCACAACCGAATCTAAAATCCGCATGTGACTCGAGATGTTCATCGACTTATTTTTTAGTACCCTGCTTGTTGTTGGTACTAATCCCAATCTATGTTATTTATTGTATTTATTTATTTATTGCCTTGATATGCTTAATTGTACACGTTTTGCTACTAACTCCATTTACACAACGTTTGATACGATTTTATACGGGGTGAAGCGGACTTCGCCTTTTTTGATACACACTTTTTATTTAAAAAAACAATTGTAACGGATTACTAACTGCTAGATTTAAGACAACAGAGCTCAACCTTAATATAATAACTATACAAATTTGTAAGCATTTTCAAATCACATTAGAGTAAAAGTAATTCTTGTAACATTAACTCAAACATGCTACTAGCAGAGAATTAAAACTGTATTTCACAAAATGCCAGAAAAAACATCCAACAAAGAAAATGGGCACTCGGCGTACATATCCGAACAGACCGATCCACCGAACCTTCGCCGGGGACTACTCTGGCTGGCTAGCTGTTCCGCTCGTTTGTAATCTACCTGATTGATTGTCTCCACGGGTTCGTCTGGTGTCGTTGAAGGGGCCAAGAGAATGTGCAGAAGCTCACCTATGATTCCACTTGAGTGGGAGAATTTTACCTCCGCGGCTTCGCAGATCGTTCGAAGAAGGCAACTTCGCCCGTTGTAGCCTTTCCTGGAGAATGAAGTTAGCAAAGGGAATATAGTATTTTAGAAATTGTTCGAGAAGAAGCTGTTTTCTGTACTAGGTATACCATGTTTTATATTTTTCGTAAACCAGTGCTTGCAAGGGAACGGAATTATTCTTACAAAACCCAAAAAAAATCTAGCGATGTTTGTGCCCTAAGAATGCTCAGCACGCTTTCATCTTTAACCCTTTATAAGGCAGACGAATCTAAACAATAAATTAACAAAAACAACAATAGGACACAATGTTGACATGGTATTAAACTCAAATGTATGTTTGTTATACATTAAACAGTTCAGAAACATTGAAAAATTGGTGGCAATATAGTTGCCACTGCCCGGCAAGCGGGAAAACAAGCAACAACAAAAATATAAAAAGATTTTTAAAAATTTGGTTTTACGTAGAACCAGTCAAAATAAGGTACGTTACACTTTTTGGTGAAGAGTCCTAGTCAGAAAACGCATTATAAGTGAAAAAAAATTTTTTCGCGTTTTTTCTCCCAATCCCAATTTAATAACGTAATAATCTAACACAGGAGATTCAAAATAATTGATACCAACGGGAAAAAATATATCTTTGTCGTTTTTTCAACGAATTATAACTGAAAATCCTTCTTCCACTCGAAACATACGATCTGTTCGTAAAAAAAAACTGTTCTCAAATTGACATTTCAATTTTTTTATGGCTCAAACTCATCTGGGGTGTTACTAGGAAGCGAATAAAGCCACTACATGTGAAATAATAAGTAGAGCTCTTGTTAATAAATAGAAAAACATATAATTTGTTGGTGGCAATATAGTTGCCACTGCCTTATAAAGGGTTAAACGAAAGCTAAGGCTTTGCCATTAAATCGATTGATTTCGCATTTTCGGGGGCACACCACTCGATACGGAAGCAACGCACAACTGTCATTTTTATTTTTTCACGCATGCTGCGACGCAGCAAAGCTGAATCGACAAAAATGACAGTTGTCCGCCGCCTCCGTATCGAGTGGTGTGCCCCCGAAAACGCGAGTACTTTGAAACTTGGATTCTGTCAGGAGTGACCTTAACCTAGGAGCACGCGCGCAGGACATGCGACTTCCGGCTCCGAATCTCCAGGAAATCCAGGAGGAGATCGGCCGGCTGAAAAACAACAAAGCCCCTGGAGTTGACCAACTTCCAGGAGAGCTGTTTAAACACGGTGGTGAGGCACTGGCGCGCTGCACTGGGTGATTACGAAGGTTTGGGAGGATGAGGTTCTGCCGCAGGAGTGGATGGAAGGTGTCGTGTGTTCCATCTACAAAAAGGGTCGCGCAATCACATTGCTGAACGCCGCCTACAAGGTACTCTCCCAAATTGTATGCCGCCGACTAACACCAATTGCAAGAGAGTTCGTGGGGCAGTACCTGGCGGGATTTATGGGTGAACCACAGACCAGGTGTTCGCCATACGTCAGGTATTGCAGAAATGCCGCGAATACAACGTGCCCGCACATCATCTATTTATCGACTTCAAAGCCGCATATGATACAATCGATCGGGACCGGCTATGGCAGCTAATGCACGAAAACGGATTTCCGAAAAAACTGATACGGCGACGATGGATCGGGTGATGTGCGTAGTTCGAGTTTCAGGGGCACTCTCGAGTCCCTTCGAAACGCGTAGAGGGTTACGACAAGGTGATGGTCTTTCGTGCCTGCTATTCAACACGAGACACGAGACCTGGACGATGCTCGTGGAGGACCAACGCGCACTGGGAGTTTTTGAAAGGAAAGTGTTGCGTACCATCTATGGTGGGGTCCAGATGGCGGACGGTACGTGGAGGAGGCGAATGAACCACGAGTTGCATCAGCTGTTGGGAGAACCATCCATCGTTCACACCGCGAAAATCGAAAGACTGCGGTGGGCCGGGCACGTAGCCAGAATGTCGGACAGTAATCTGGTGAAAATGGTTCTCGACAACGATCCGACGGGAACAAGAAGGCGAGGTGCACAGCGGGCAAGGTGGATCGATCAGGTGGAGGACGATTTGCGGACCCTCCGCAGACTGCGTGGTTGGCGAAGTGCAGCCATGGACCGAGCTGAATGGAGAAGATTTTTATGTGCAGCACAGGCCACTCCGGCCTTAGTCTGATAATAATAATGTATTTTTGACCGATGCACTATCGTTTGCAACCATAAACGATGTAAGGCTTAAGGACCCAATTGTAATGAGAACATAGTTACATATAATTAAAATCAAAACGATAATTGCTTTGAGTATCTTTTGTTGAATAACTTAATTGGTTTAACGGAATAGGTCCCCATGGAATTCTTGTAATAGCTAGTGGAGGGCTGGTTTTGGCCTCTCGAACAATCAGTCTACGTAAAGTCTATAATATAGACTCTATATGTTCGCCCCAAGGCAGCAGGGACTATGTCCAAGGGCTTGACGATCCCTCCCCAGGCCATCTGCGAGTTGTGGGGCTTGCCTAGGATGTGGTGGGGTTTGACAGTGGGCCCTGTTAAATTCCTATAAAAAGCTGCATGTATCCGCAAGTACGCCCCACCAAAGCGACCGTGTGCCGCTCAAAGCGCACAAGCCCAAGTCCTGGTATTAGGTGGTATGTGGCCCAAAATGGCCGGAACGTAGTTATGACAGCTACTCTACGTGGATGCGTGTGCACCAGGGGGAGAAGGAGGAGCACTGAATCCCTACCCCAACATGTGCGACATCTGGATTTAAATTGGTTCTAAACTGTAAACAACAGTGTTAATTCTCATGGCGAGGCAATTTTTATGGACACTTTTGTTTTCGATATTTTAACAAAATTAAACACTCAATCATGTAGTATTATAACGATGTGGTATGCTTGAGATACCCGATTGATTATAGGGACTCGAAAAAGAATTTATTTGCAGTAACTAACCGAATATAAAAATGTTCGCATTAACGATTTCGCCCTAATACTAAAGACACACTGGTGGTACAAGTACCACGGTTATATACCCTAGTACATATTGTACCATGGTTTTCCACGTTGTACCAGCATGGTACAAGGTGACACACTAGTGGTACAACTTGTACCATGGTACGAATACCACCAGTGTGTCATTAGTATAACACCGGTTCTAAGCTTCGATGCAGAGTACACGAGCTTTGTTCGCCAGTGACAGGCGTATGAGGCCCTTGGTGTGCACGCCGCGAAGGGCTGACTAGAAGAGGAAAAGTCATGGCTTGCTGCTCGCCGATTGACACACTGATGTGTGATCCACAGACAAACAGACGTAACAGCTTGAACATTTTTCTGAAAAATCCATCGCTCAACTCATCTACCACCATCTTGCGAGCATGTAACACGAAACGATGTTTCGTATGACATCGTCACCAGAAGGCGCTGGAGTGAAATGTCAAACCCGAAGGATTACGACACTAGCGCATCTAGTTGTGAATTGCGTAATCAATCAAATTCAAATTGAACGTTGAAGTCATGGTTGATGGTATTTTCTCTAGTGTTACGTCTGTTTGTCTGTGTGTGATCTATTAACACACGCTGAAGGCACTTTACTCAAACCCCACATTTCCCTTCTTCTCTCATTAAAAGCGCAAAAAAAATCTTCCAGCATGGGATGCAATAAAAGATATTTTAGTTACTAGATAAAGATTGTCGCTACTGTTCCCTTTGTTCTGCTGTCCGAAACATGTGTGGTACATACCTGTCAAATCGTATGGATTTTCCTTCTTTGACATTTAGCTCCCCTATCCTCGCCAGCAAAAGATGTTCCGGACAGCGACGACAGCGACAATCTTTATCTAGTAACTAAAATATCTTTTGATGCAATGCTTGTTTTTCTCCTATGTAGGTTATTTAAATGAAACAAAGGTGAATATTGGTTGCAAATGAGCACTGCACACCAAAATGAACTTGACTCAACATCATGGTTTTAATACCAGAATAATGATTCAGAATGTGGGTTCCCAAACCGTGAGTCGCGAAAGATAAAACGTGATTCATACTCCCGTTGGATGATTAGAGTACAATAAATTTACGAAGCCAATGGCCTTCTTTTGTTTGTTAAATACAATGACAATTTCTTCCAAATGCAATCCAAAACTAAGCGGTGTTGAACTTTATTACTAAGAAGATTTAAGAACAACATAATAAAGATGAGAAAATCCATGATAATCCAAATTCAATCCAAATCAAACCAACGTAACCAATCCAAATTTAACTGAACCAATCTAAACCAATCCAAATACAATCCAAACCAATCCAAACCAATCCAAACCAATCCAAACCAATCCAAACCAATCCAAACCAATCCAAACCAATCCAAACCAATCCAAACTAATCCAAACCAATCCAAACCAATCCAAACCAATCCAAACCAATCCAAACCAATCCAAACCAACCAAACCAATCCAAACCAATCCAAACCAATCCAAACCAACCAAACCAATCCAAACCAATCCAAACCAATCCAAACCAATCCAAACCAATCCAAACCAATCCAAACCAATCCAACCAATCCAAACCAATCCAAACCAACCAAACCAATCCAAACCAATCCAAACCAATCCAACCAATCCAAACCAATCCAACCAATCCAAACCAATCCAAACCAATCCAAACCAATCCAAACCAATCCAAACCAACCAAACCAATCCAAACCAATCCAAACCAATCCAAACCAATCCAAACCAATCCAAACCAATCCAAACCAATCCAAACCAACCAAACCAATCCAAACCAATCCAAACCAATCCAAACCAATCCAAACCAATCCAAACCAACCAAACCAATCCAAACCAACCAAACCAATCCAAACCAATCCAAACCAATCCAAACCAATCCAAACCAATCCAAACCAACCAAACCAATCCAAACCAATCCAACCAACCAAACCAATCCAACCAATCCAAACCAATCCAAACCAATCCAAACCAATCCAAACCAATCCAAACCAATCCAAACCAATCCAAACCAATCCAAACCAATCCAAACCAACCAAACCAATCCAAACCAATCCAAACCAATCCAAACCAACCAAACCAATCCAAACCAATCCAAACCAATCCAAACCAACCAAACCAATCCAAACCAATCCAAACCAATCCAATCCAATCCAATCCAAACCAATCCAAACCAATCCAAACCAATCCAAACCAATCCAAACCAACCAAACCAATCCAAACCAATCCAAACCAATCCAAACCAATCCAAACCAATCCAAACCAATCCAAACCAATCCAAACCAACCAAACCAATCCAAACCAATCCCAAACCAATCCAAACCAATCCAAACCAATCCAAACCAATCCAAACCAATCCAACCAACCAAACCAATCCAAACCAATCCAAACCAATCCAAACCAATCCAAACCAATCCAAACCAACCAAACCAATCCAACCAATCCAAACCAATCCAAACCAACCAAACCAATCCAAACCAATCCAACCAATCCAAACCAACCAAACCAATCCAAACCAATCCAAACCAACCAAACCAATCCAAACCAACCAAACCAATCCAAACCAATCCAAACCAATCCAAACCAACCAAACCAATCCAAACCAACCAAACCAATCCAAACCAATCCAAACCAATCCAAACCAATCCAAACCAACCAAACCAATCCAAACCAATCCAAACCAATCCAAACCAATCCAAACCAATCCAAACCAATCCAAACCAACCAAACCAATCCAAACCAATCCAAACCAATCCAAACCAATCCAAACCAATCCAAACCAACCAAACCAATCCAAACCAAACCAATCCAAACCAATCCAAACCAATCCAAACCAATCCAAACCAATCCAAACCAATCCAAACCAATCCAAACCAATCCAAACCAATCCAAACCAATCCAAACCAATCCAAACCAATCCAAACCAACAAAAACCAATCCAAACCAACAAACCAATCCAAACCAATCCAAACCAATCCAAACCAATCCAAACCAATCCAAACCAATCCAAACCAATCCAAACCAACCCCAATCCAATCCAAACCAATCCAAACCAATCCAAACCAACCAAACCAATCCAAACCAATCCAAACCAATCCAAACCAACCAAACCAATCCAAACCAATCCAAACCAATCCAAACCAATCCAAACCAATCCAAACCAATCCAACCAACCAAACCAATCCAAACCAATCCAAACCAATCCAAACCAATCCAAACCAATCCAAACCAATCCAAACCAATCCAAACCAATCCAAACCAATCCAACCAAACCAATCCAAACCAACCAAACCAATCCAAACCAATCCAAACCAATCCAAATCCAATCCAAACCAATCCAAACCAATCCAAACCAATCCAAACCAATCCAAACCAACCAAACCAATCCAAACCAATCCAAACCAATCCAAACCAACCAAACCAATCCAAACCAACCAAACCAATCCAAACCAACCAAACCAATCCAAACCAATCCAAACCAACCAAACCAATCCAAACCAATCCAAACCAATCCAACCAATCCAAACCAACCAAACCAATCCAAACGCAATCCAAACCAATCCAACCAATCCAAACCAATACAAACCAATCCAAACCAATCCAAACCAATCCAAACCAATCCAAACCAATCCAAACCAATCCAAACCAATCCAAACCAACCAAACCAATCCAAACCAATCCAAACCAATCGAAATCCAATCCAAATCCAATTCAAATCCAACCCAAATCTAATCCAAATCATATCCAAATTTAAATTCAAACTGGTCCAAATCCAATTCAATCCAAATATAATCCAAATTTAATACAAATCCAATCCAAATCCTATCCAAATCCAAATATAATTCAAATTCAATCCAACTGCGATTCAAATCCAATCCAAAAACAATTCAAATCCAGCAAAATCTAAACAAAATTCAATACAAACTAATTCTAATCCAAATCTAACACAGGGGACCCTTGGGAAAATGGGGGAAAACAATGTTTTGCCTTTCTCGTACAACAAAGTTGTACCGAAAGGCTATCATTTCACTATTAATTGCATATTATTCGGCAACTCGGCCGTACGAAAACCATTTTTTTGTTAAATATCTTGGCTGTGCATATCCACAGCATATGTTTCGAAATGGACAAATTGATATGAAATTTGCGAAAAAGAATCCACGTGTCTTGGAGGGACTCGAACCCTCAACCTCCTACTCTCTAGATATGCACAGCCAAGATATTTAACAAAAAATGGTTTTCGTACGGCCGAGTTGCCGAATAATATGCAATTAATTGTAATCAAGTGTCGGTCTTTCACCGTCATTAGTCGTCTGAGTACACGCGACCGCTTACGTAAAAGGCAATCAAACTCATCAAATGCTTTAGCCAAGCAAGCCTTTGGCACAGCAGAGTGTGATTGAATTCGCATTCTATACCGTCCCGCCCAGACAGTTACTGGGGGGCATGGAGTGCGATCCTCTCGTTTAATAAACAATGTGCACTCGCTTGGCTGTGGATATACAATAGTAAAGCGCATGTGGAGATTGGACAAATCAAGCATCCGAAAGATATTCAATTTGCAAAAAAGAGCTAACCGCGGTGGAGGTTGGTACTCGGATTCTGATGGCTTTTCCGCAAACGTGACCTTTAAGTGGTCTTGTTGTGTAGGGGCTATCACGCCTATCTAGAGAGTAGGAGGTTGAGGGTTCGAGTCCCTCCAAGACACGTGGATTCTTTTTCGCAAATTTCATATCAATTTGTCCATTTCGAAACATATGCTGTGCATATGCACAGCCAAGATATTTAACAAAAACCCAGATTAATCCACCTAGCGGCGATGATGCCTTTCTCGTGCATCGTAAAATGTACTGAAAAAATCACATAGGAAAGGTCAAAAAAGGACTTTAGGGGGATAGATCGCATATTTTCTATCATTTTGCATGTTTTTGCATTAATTACTATGCATTCCCACCATTCTTGAAAAAAAATTTTTTTTTCGATTTTGAATTTTTTTCAACGGGGGACCCCTGGGGAAAAAAAAAGATTTTTCAATAATACCGAAATGCAATGTCCGATCAGGCCAATTTTCAATAGCAAACAATGGGACCGCATTCCCCGTCGAATGCAACTTGTTGCGAGTAAATCGGGTAATGCTAAGTTCCAAAAAGTGTGTCTACAAAATTTGTACACATACACACATACACACACACACACATACATACATACACACAAACAGACATCACCTAAATTCGTCGAGCTGAGTCGATTGGTATATAACACTATGGGTCTCCGAGCCTTCTATCAAAAGTTTGGTTTTGGAGTGAAATTATAGCCTTTACGTATACTTAGTATACGAGAAAGGCAAAAATATCATTTCACTCCAAAATCGAACTTTTTATAGAAGTCTCGGAGACCCATGATGTTATATACCAATCGACTCAGCTCGTCAAGCTGAACAAATGTCTGTCTGTCCGTGTGTATGTGTGTGTGTGCACACGAAAACCGAAAAACATTAGCCACTTTTTCATACAGTAATTCTTAACCGATTTTCTCGCAACAAGTTGCATTCGATGGGGGACAAACCCTAGTTGATCACTATTGAATTTGATAACGATCGACCATTGCGTTCAAAAGTAATTAAGAAAATGGAATCGAACTATGTAAGCGCCATATAAGGTTGGTGTCTTGGCTAAATGCGAGAAAGGCAGTGTCACAACTCGGTGATTTAGGTTGGGTTTTTTTAATAACTCCGGAACGCAATGTCCGAATGGGCCAATTTTCAATAGCAAAAAAATAGGAAGGAGTCCTCGTTGCAAGCAAATCGGATAAGGCTAAGTACAAAAAAGTGTGTCTCACATTTTTTGTACACACACACATACATACATACATACACACATACAGACATCACTTCAATTCGTCGAGCTGAGTCGATTGGTATATAACACTATGGGTCTCCGAGCCTTCTATCAAAAGTTCGGTTTTGCAGTGATCCTATAGCCTTTACGTATACTTAGTATACACGAAAGGCAAAAGGGGAAGATGCTATCAGCAATTGTAGAGAACAGCAAGCGGAGGAAATCAAAGTACATCTACCTATACAGATCGATTACCTCACATGTCAAAAGCAGGGGCAGCAGGGACAGTAGGGACAGCATGGACCATGTCCAAGGGCTTGACGACCCCTCCCCAGCTGTCTGCGAGTCAGGGAGAACTGCCTAGGCCGTGGTGGGATTTAGCAGTGGGCTCTGCTAAAATCCTCCCAAAACCACAAGTGCCCGTAAGCAGACTCTATCAAAGCGACTGTGTGCCGCTTCAAAAGCACAAGCCCAGGAGTGCCATTGGCACATCAGGATTGATCCCAGTAAGATCCTGATTATGGTATACTGGTTGCATGTTATTGGTCTTGTTTTTGGATATTGAGATATTGTGAACGCAAGGGCTGGTAGTCTGGTTATTCTATTCTCTTAGTAAGGCCGGGTGACACCGACCTGAAACGGCGAATGGGCTAATGGCCAGGCTGTCTTCCGTCCCCTAAAACCGTGGCAGGCCTTGTGGCACGCGGTACAATCCTGTGGCTCAGCTGGTAGCTGAGTGGGAGTAGGCTCAGATGCTCCTTCCTGACTAGCGCTGATCTGGCTCTGAACACGAAAGTGTCAACCCTCGCATGGCCTCCCTGCATGCCGCAAGGTATGTATAGATAACCATGGGATCGCGAAGGCGACTACACCAACAGGATTCGACAGCAGCCGCAAGGGGGACCCAACAAACATGAGTTTCCCATTAAAAATTTCAAAAACGACGAAGGAAGGAGGTGAGGCGAATGGCGACAAGGAGAACCCTTTCGCCAGGCGCAGTGGCCTTGATCGGTCACCCCAAAGATCGCCGGGGAGGCGATGGCGGAGCACGTGGTGGGTCGGAAGAGGTGCCGGTGGATGTTAAGATGGACGGCCCCACTCTGACCAAAGTCATTAACTCGGTGATGACTAACCACGGTGAGGATGGAGTCCAGACGATGGAGGTGATTACGGACGTTTCGGACGTAATCATGTCCTTCCTGGACAACCGAGTGAATTATAGTAAGGACTTAAAACAGGCCGTACTAACCTCTGCGCTCTAGTCGTGGAGGGAAGTCGGAGTGGAAGTCCTTGCTGGAAGCCAGTAAGGAGGCGGAGCACAAGATCCGTCTTCTTACTGAAGAAAAGGAATTGGCGGTTAGCCAAGCCAAGAAGGCCTCGAAGGAGGCCGAATCGAAGATTCGGCTCCTTGCAGAAGGGAAGCAGCTGGCGGAGAGCCAGACTGCAGAACTTAAACGGCGTATGGCTAACAGCGGAGCAACTCCTAAGCTTAGTAGGGTCACGCAGGAGGCGGACCTGAAAGTAGCTAATAAAGCCTCGGCACGGACCGCAGAAAAGGTCCGAGGAGACCGAGAGGAAAATGGTACCTCCACCTAGGAAGATACCAGAGGACCGCCGGAGGAAGATCTACCATGGACAAAGGTAGTGAATCCTAAAAGGAGAAAAGAAGTTGCCAGCAGGTCGCAAGGAGTGCGACCAAGGAAAGGATCCAGCCACCGCCAAGAAGGGTAGAGCCCGTGAGGAAAAGGGTGCGCCTTCTAGTGGGAGTGGCAAGCGGAAGGATAGAGGTGAAGCGATCATTGTCAAGGCTGACGATAAAGCTACGCCGAAGTCCTAAAGACTATGAGAGGCACTGAGAAGCTCTCTAGTCTAGGAGGGATGTCAACTGCATCCGAAGAACGCGCAAAGGCGAGATGATTCTCGTCTTGAAGGGGATGCTACTCGGAAGAGTTCCGAGTATAAAAGTTGACGGAAGAGGTCCTGGGTGACAGGGTCCAGGTTAGAGCCCTGTGCCCAGTCCTGAACATCCAGTGCAAGGGCATGGATGAAATAACCGAAGCCGGAGACCTGGTAGACGCACTGAAGGATCAGTGTAATGTCGAGATCCAGGAATCCGCGATTCGGTTACGCAAAGGCTTTGCGGGAATGCAGGTTGCCTCATTCCAAGTACCTATGGCTGAGGCCAAGAAGGTGCTGGATAAGGTAAAACTGAAGGTGGGTTGGTCGGTGTGCTCGCTGAGCACAAGCCAACCCAATCAGGCCTGCTACAGGTGCCTTGGCCACGGTCATAAGTCCTATGACTGTAAGGGACCTGACCGTAGTAAGCTGTGCCGTAGGTGCGGAGCCGAAAACCACCAGGCTCGCACCTGCCAGGTTGCACCGAGATGCCTGATCTGTCCTACGGGGCAGACAACAGGCATCTCACTGGTGCGCAGGCCTGTCCGGCCTCTAGAAGGGTCCAGACATGCAAGTAACACAGCTAAACTTGAACCACTGCGAGGCGGCCCAGCTGCTGCTACAACAGTCGGTTATCGAGTGTAAAGCTGATGTTGCCTTGCTGTCCGACCCATACCGCATCCCTGCTGGAAACGGCAGCTGGATTGCGGACAAGTCCGGTATGGTGGGAATCTGGACTTGTGGGCGCTACCCCATCCAGAAGATAATATCTTCGCCTAACGATGAGGGTTTCGTCATAGCAAAGGTAAACGGTGTTTACTTTTGTAGCTGCTACTGTCCTCCTAGATGGAGTATAGAGCAGTACACTAGGGTAGTTGATACTCTTGCGGCGAAGCTAACTGGCCTTAAACCAGTAGTTGTAGCAGGTGACTTCAATGCGTGGGCAGTGGACTGGGGTTCCCGGTTTACTAACGCTAGAGGTCATATCCTGTTAGAGTCACTAGCGGTATTGAACGTAGTTCTGCTGAACGAAGGTCAAGTGCCAACGTTCAGAGGACCGAGCGGTGATTCATGTATCGATGTCACCTTCTGCAGCGCAGGATGGACTGAAGAACCGAGATGGATGGTCCACGAGGGTCATACTTCTAGCGACCATCAGGAAGTACGTTTTATGGTCGAGTATACCCGGAGAACTACGACGAGAAGAGGTGGTGCAACGGATCCCGGATGGCGCACGTCACAGTTCAATCAAGAGCTGTTGGTGGAGGCACTGCGCTGGGAGAGTAGGACTACAGGACTAAGCGGTAACGACCTGACGGAAGTACTTACACGTGCTTGCGACGTGGCGATGCCAAGGAAGACCCAGCCCCAGGAAATCGACAACCAGTGTACTGGTGGTCTGACACGATTGCAGATCTTCGTAGAACCTGTCTTAAAGCTAAAAGAAGGTTGCGACGTGCTAGAACAGACGCTGAGCGACTCGATAGACGAGGGGTATTCCGGACAGCGAGCAGAGCCCTGAACTACGAGATTAAATGTAGCAAGCGAGCCTGCTTCGAACAGCTGTGCAGGATGGCGAATGACACCCCGTGGGGCGATGCATACAGGATAGTGATGTCTAGGGACCAATAGCACACCTCCTGAAAGATCCCCAGAGCTGTTAGCCAGTATAGTAGAGGGACTGTTTCCGACACATGAACCATCGGACTGGCCCGCTACACCGTACGAGTCAGTCGACGTGGTACCGCTAGTGACTAACGAAGAGCTTATCGTAGCCGCAAGAAAACTTAAGCTCAATAAGGCGCCAGGCCCGGATGGTATTCCAAACCTGGCCCTTAAACACGCCATTCTTGCCAATCCAGATATGTTCAGGAGCTGCCTCCAGAGATGCATGGACGAAGGAAACTTCCCAGATCGATGGAAACGGCAGAAATTGGTGCTATTACCGAAGCCTGGCAAACAGCCGGGGATCCTTCGGCATACAGACCAATTTGTTTACTCGACACAGCTGGAAAGCTGCTAGAGAGGGTCATTCTGAATAGATTGTCGGCCTATACAGAGTGTGCTGGTGGCTTATCTAGCAACCAGTATGAGCTTCCGTAAGGGCCGTTCTACCATCGAAGCAATTCGAGCGGTAACGGATACGGCCAAGATAGCGAGAGGTCTAAACAGAAGAGGTATTAGGTACTGCGCGTTGATTACACTCGATGTAAAAACGCGTTCAACAATGCTAGCTGGGCAGCAATTGCTGACTCCCTGCACCGATTGAGAGTTCCGGATTACCTGTGCAGGATACTGAAAAGCTATTTTCAGAATAGGGTGCTGTTATACAACACTGATGCCGGTCAAAAGTCGATCGTAGTGTCTGCGGGTGTTCCACAGGGATCGATCCTCGGACCGGTTCTGTGGAATATTATGTACGATGGAGTATTACGCCTAAGTCTTCCGGCCGGAGTGAAGATAGAAGGCTTCGCGGATGACGTAATGCTAGAAGTAGCAGGTGACACTCTCGTCGAAGTCGAACTGAAGGCTTCATACGCGATTGGCAGAGTGGAGGAATGGCTCAACTCGAGGCGGTTGTCCCTTGCACATCACAAGACAGAAGTTGTGGTAGTGCATAACCGTCATGGGCTGCAACAGGCGAGGATAAGAGTAGGGACCTGCACAGTTAACTCCGTGAGGTCTCTCAAGCATCTGGGCGTGATGATCGATGATAAGCTCAATTTTACGAGCCACGTCGATTATGCATGTCAGCGGGCTTCATTGGCGATAAAATCTTTATCACGAATGATGTCCAACAGATCGGCGGTGCATAGTCAAGTGCGTAGGCTGATAGCTGGCGTAGCATTGTCTATCATCCGTTATGGCGTGCCGGCATGGGCCGTAGCACTAAAAGCCGAGTACAATGTAAAGAAATTGATCAGAGTACACCGGCTGATGTGCTTACGTGTCGCGAGCGCATATCGCACCATATCATATGAGGCGGTGTGCGTTATAGCTGGAATGATGCCGATAGACACACTCCTAGAGGAGGATGTGGAGTGCTACAACGAAAGGGACTCGGTGCAAGTGCGACGTGTCAAGAGAGCAGCTTCGTTGCTCAAATGGCAAAGAGCATGGGACACTGCAGTCAAAGGTCGTTGGACCCACAGACTGATTCCAGATGTGTCCAACTGGGTTGATAGGAAGCATGGTCAAGTCAACTTCCACCTAACACAGGTGTTGTCTGAACATGGCTGCTTTAAGAAATTCCTACACAGGTTTGGCTTCGCAGATTCTGCGGAGTGTCCTGAATGTGTAGGTGAGGTAGAATCGGCAGAGCATGTGATGTTCGCATGCCCGCGATTCGAGGTAGAACGCAATACCATGCTGCTTATTAGTGGTATGGATACAACCCCGGACAACCTCGTCGAGAGGATGTGCCGGGAAGAAGCTATATGGAATGCGGTGAACACAGCATCTCAACAGATCATGTCGAAACTGCAGCGGTGGTGGCGTCTTGAACAAAACCAACGAGTGCAGTAAGGGCACCTGTGATGCAGTGAACACTTTGCTCACCCCGACAACCAACATGTCGTGAGTGGGCTGCGGGTACCTCCATATGTAGACATAGAGGTCATTGCGGTTCACGCGCGGTGGTTGTTGTCGGGGTGCTCGTTTCCAACGTGAGATTATGATTCGGACCGCTCGGTTACTATCATAGCTTGCGATCAACGAGTGGTGAGGTTATCACCCTTGAAGTCGATGTTGTGTGTATTAACGTCAAGTGCGTTAGTATAGGCGTGAGCGTTCTCAATAGTCCTCCCTGATGTATTGCTTAATTGCGGGCCGGGTAAACGGACTGGCGAAAGGGTTTTGGTTTTAGTGGGACGGTCAAGCGTTACATGACATACCCATCCCCACACTACCTGAATACCTCCTCAGGTGTCTGGCTGCAGATTTCCGTTTACCCTTGCTCCAGAAAAAAAAAAAAAAAAAAAAAACATGTCAAAAGCTTCCTCCCTGATGTATTGCTTAATAGCGGGCCGGAGGTACGGACTGGCGAAAGGGTTTTCGTTTTAGCGGGTCGGGTAAGAGATACATGACATACCCATCCCCTCCCCACACTACCTGAGTTAACCTCCTCAGGTGTCTGGATGCAGATTTCGGTTTACCCTTGATCAAGGAAAAAAACTGTCAATAGCATCCGAGTTACATTTAGCTTGGTATCGCTGAGGAGATGAAGCGGATTAGAACTGATCTATTAAACCAGGGTCACAATAATCACTGGAAGAGGGATATTACCGATTTGATTTTTATTCATTGTTCGAATTGATTGAAAAGAATCTATTCTAGTAAAAATAATGATTGTCGATCGTCATCAATCGAATCACAATCAGTTCTTTAGTTCTTTTAAGGACCGACGCCACTTAAAGTTTCCTGGAGACGAGCCAGCCTCGGGCTGAAAGTCTCCCTAATAAAGACAATAAAAAAAGGTTCCTATCAGGCACATAAATTGTCTCTTATGCTAAATATTTGGCCATAAAAATAATTAACTTTTAATCTCGCGCATCATTAAATCAACACTTTCCGTCGTTTCATTTGTTAGGGTTGTTGCTATTGATGCCAACATAATCCACACGAAAATTTGCCGAAGAAACGCTATAGACGCTATCCATGCGTAGGTATATATTTATTTTTGCAGCTTTTCCTTCCGATGTGCATGTGTGATATTGTTTCTGCTGTCGCTGCTGAATTTTGAAGAATTTTTTTTACGGCTCAACTTGGTTAGAAAAAGGCTCATTGTGGTTAGGAAAAGAACCGAATCAATTTCCATGATGCGCATTTCCAATCACAAACAGTAACAAAACCAAAATCAGAATCTTGAGCAAAAATTTCACCCACGCCATGGGCTGGAATAAAATTTGCTTCAGCAACTCCTCCAAACCCAGTATTTCGGAACCTGGATGCGATACACTTTCCAATTTGTCCGAGGTGTACAATACATGGTCAACAAGCTGGGGCTACCGGAATAACCATTGGACAGCTTTCAAAGCAAACATCCTGGACTGGACCGAGAACCGAACTCGCCACCTCTGGATTGACAATCCTACGCGTTTGCTCGCAAGGCTGACTAAAGACACCAACAAGTGGTATTCCAAGCAAATCCAAAATGAGATTCAAAGCGAATACAAAGTGGGATTCTTTGCAAACCGGGTTTGCCATATCCAGAGTGGGATTCAAATCGAATCTCAAGTTGCATTAGAAGTGAACCCCAGATGGGATTCCAAGAGAGTCTAAAGTTCGATTTTAAACGTATGTACGTATGGGATTTCAAGCAGAATTTAAAGCAATTCCCAAGTAGGATTCCAAGCAAATATCGAAGCGAAACCTTTTACATTTCAAACGAATCTCTTCGAACAACTGCGAATCTAATGATTTAGAATAAAAATCCTAGCGGTTACTCATAAACAGTATTTTTGTGAATGCAGTTTGTAATTAGAGTTATCTTACTCATCAACAATTGCCTCCAGCATCCGATAGATTTGCCAACGGATCCTCCTAATCCAGTCATCAGTACCGTCGACGGTTTCTTCATTCACCAACTGGCTCGTTACCTTCGGTTCGACTTCGACGAAATTTCTCCTCTGCTGCTCTGGCGGTACAAACAGTGAGTCTTCATCCCGTCTGAGAAACTGCGGTACCCAGTGGGACGAATTCCAGGGTAGAAAGTAGACAGCTTTGAAGACATAACCGGCAGTGATGGATTCTAGCACGAGATCGACTGGGATTCCGAACCCAGCTATCAACTGGTGACGGGTAGGGTTTCCCCTCGGGAATAAAAGCCCACGTTTATGACGTGGTTGAATCGTGTCTTCTTTTGGGCCATGTGAGAGTACTAACTGTAGCAGAGCAACTAATCCAATGGAGATCGATCGAAAATTCATGTTAACTGATGAGTTTCACTAATGATACTGTTGAAAGACGACGGCTTGCTCAGCGATGTTGCTACTATGTCTAGCACGTGCTAATAACTTCTCTTATTATAATTGCACTGCAGTATTTTTTACCGTTCGGAGGCTCTCGAGAATGGCACTGCATTGCAGAATTTCACACCTCTTAGTATGAATCATTCAAACTGCATCGCAACCGTTAGGTCACATACTCTCAACTCAAACGAAGCTGCAGATCTCATGGAACCAATCATGTTTCGCTACATAAGCATAACTACTGTGGTTCTACTTTGTCTAGTGCATTCAACGCGATCTGCCCTCGAATTCCCTATGGGAACATCAAATGGTGTAAGTAATAAAAGTGTTTAAAAACACTAAAATTCACAAACTAATCCACTGCTTGTCAGTTTTTAATTGCAATTGCCATTCCGTTGGAAGTACCCGGCCGAAATATCTATCTGTCGCACAACTTCGAAATGAACTACGTGCTGCCGTCCAATGCCACCCAGTATCGGCTATGGTACAATCTGTTCAAGAACACAAAATACAATGTGGCCGAAGCGGTGCGCCGGAGGCGCAATATTCCCGAAAAAAGCAGTCTCAGTCGACGGTTCGTGTATGAGCTTCTTGCAGAACGGATGGACCTGTGAGTTGTGTGAAATTTAAATGGTCACAAGATCTCATAATTTATTTTATATGTTTTAGATATGGCTACAACGGGACTGCTTGCATTCATAAGGCGATATGTGAAACATTCGATGAGCCGTTCTACCATTACAATGGCGTGCTGGGAGACATTGCTCACGTGGTGTTCAGGTTAGTCACGAGCATGACACAGACAAAATAGGTATCGCTTATAGCACGAAATTGATAACATTTGTCGGAAAGTCGCCAACGCCCTTTTGGTATAGGTAGTTGCAAAAACATAATGAGAAGCTTTTAGTAACCTTTATTTTATATTATGTTGCGATACTGATTTTTCATGATGTCTTGTCCAAATGTACAATTCATCGATAGTATATGTTCGAACAAACCATTCTCTCTCGTAGTCCTTCTGCTTCGGAAGATGAGGAGCTGCCACGGTCGTATTATATAGCGGAAATCGATGGACACATGAAGAATTGTGTTAGATATGGCGAGTTTTGTCCGACAGGTATTTTTGACCTAGTTTCAGTTGTAACCCATGCTTGATTTTGGAGGCAATAAATCGATATTACGAGTTCTATAGTTTGTTTTCTATGCAGTCTACCTATAATGAAAAATGACAAACCACGTGGTCAACGAAATGATATGATATTTTTTAGGTCAGTGTCATTGAATTGAGACAAGTTATGTGTGTTGGGAAGTTTTTTATTGTTTCGTTCTTGTTTAAGAAACTGAACATTTTGGGCATTCACGGTGCCCCGGTAGACCGTTATTATAAAATAAAAATGTCCATCAAAACCAAGTACAGGGCTCGATTCCTGTGGTAATTCTGCACCTCTGGACCAATTTTTAAAAAAATCCCTAGGAGGAATCTCGAGAAATCTTGATTTGAAGTTTTTAGTTAAAAAATTTCAAAAGAATCCATTAAAGAATCCAAAAATATCACCAAAAACCCTGATTAATCCACCTAGATAGATGTCCTTCAATTCTTCTTGTACCTGCCAATTGAAAGTAACCTCCAGCTTTGCAGGGTTGCTGTCCGGCTTTCTTGAAATATGCCCTGCCCATCGTACCCTTCCAGCTTTAGCTACCTTCTGGGTACTGGGTTCGCCGTAGAGCTGGGCGAGCTCTTGTTTCATCCTTCGCCGCCACACACCATTCTCTTGAACAACGCCAAAGATGGCCCTAAGTACGCGTTGCCGTTATTAGAACTATAAATACTTACAACTGACTTATCTTACCAAACTGACTTAAGTATGTTTTTGTATGGCTAACTTGCTCGAGTTTAGTATAAGTTTTACTTTCAATGTTTAATAGAATGAAAAATAAAAATTATTTTTAATTTATTGTTTATGTTCATAATGGAGAGAAGTTAGACCAGAGTTCGTGTAGAATAATAGTAGTTAGAGCTGTTATACTCGATCATAGCACTTATTAATTGATCTTTGCTGCCAAATCTCGTCAAAGTTCTAATCAACGGACTAGAAAAATCATGTTTGATATGTAAGCGAAAACCTATTCCGGTACCTCTACAGAACTCTGGAACATGATAATTCAAGATATGGTACTTTGACGTGAATGGAAGCTGCGGCTTTCTTCCAGCTGCTAGCAAACCCATCAATTGCTTCCTCAAAACCAGAGTTTCAAAGAGCTGTATCTTGCGTACACTTTTTTGAAATCATTCAGAACCTGCTGATTGAAATATTAATAAGAAAATTGTTAATGTTTAAGCAGAGTAATGACGTAATCTGAATGATCGGGATTCTAGTGAACTCTATGCAATTTGTTGATGCCTCATCTGTACTTGGTTCACCCATAAATTTACTCAACATGGCACTTCTCGAGCAACTTTAAAACCGTATTAACAATTCCGAACTAGATGTGTAGTGGCGGAGATAAGCAAAGGTTCATTTTGTTTCTTTATTAAAGTGTTTTTAAAAGCTCAAAAATTGAATCAGTTGTAAAAATTTATAATTGTAATAAAGGCAACAAATGCAAACTGGTTGAAACCACTTTTTGGACGACTTTAAAGATATTTTGGGGATATTATTGAATTAAAATATAGATTTTTTTGAAATTTCTTAATTAATAACTTCAAATCAAGATTTCTCGAGATTCCTCCTAAAGATTTTTTATAAATTGGTCCAGAGGTGCAGAATTACCACAGGAATCGAACCCTGTACTTGGTTTTGATGGACATTTTTATTTTATAATAACGGTCTACCGGGGCACCGTGATTATGAATATGTTTAACTGCGATGCCAATAGCTGGATTTTGGTTCAAGAATATTTTTGTATTTATGATAGCTCAAAAGAATCTTTCAGCACACTTAAAATAAATCGCAGATTTCTGTGAAATTTCACCGTGAGCATCTTTCTGTATTACCAAAAGCATATTTCAGGATTACCAAAAGCATCTTTCAGAATTACCAAAAGCATTTTTCAGTATTACCAAAACCATATGTCAGGATTATCAAAAAATATCTTCATTTGAAGCTTGATTTGGTAGTGTTTAAAGAATCTATAAATAAACTAAACATATATTTAAAGTAAAGAATATCCCATCATTCCTGTCAAATGTGATAAACGTATTATGTAAATCGGAAAAAAACTCACAGGATTCCGTTGTCGATGATATCTAGCTTCGTACTTCATGTCTTTAGGATATCCAGGATTGAAACAAATTTGGATGACATAGCAATTCTCCTAGCCACAAACATTCTCCAAAAACTCCTCGTTAATATTTAGGTAGCACTTAACAGAACTTTTATTTATTTTTTTACTCATCTGGGTTTCAGCGGCCGAATATTTGTGATTGAAAAAAAATCGCTCGTAGAACCTCTAAAAAATTTGACGCTTGGGAAAAAACATCCGAATCAACTCATGGCACACTTCTAACTCATATTTTTATAGATGTTCTAGGTTCTCCAAACCATTCTAGATTTCCGAGCCATGGTCTACCAGATCAATTACGCTTGGTACGAAACCAATAACAACCCATGGTGCCCATACAGGCCCTTAGAGGCCATGCGCATAATTTACGATCTAAAATTGGGGGCAATTTATTGCCTATACATGGAAGAGTGTCTAATATTTTATGCGACAAACGTCAATTTACTGTTTTTAACGAAGGAGAACAAAAGAAAACCTACGATGATTCAAATGGATGATTCAACTCATCCATGAGTTTTAAGGTGCTGAGTTGGGTGCATTTCAACTCACGCTTGATTTGAATCATCCATGAGTTTTGAGATTTTGAGTTTACACTGGACTTAAGAATTGGATATGTTAGAACATATGTTCTAAGTTCTCCAAATCATTGTGGAGTTCAGATAAATTGAACCCATGGGGTTCAAACGTACCCTTAGAGGCCATGTGCGAGATTTACTATATAGATATGTTCAAAACAGATGTTCTAAATTCTCCAAACCATTTTGTATATCAGACAAATTGGTCTACCAAGACAACTGCGCTCGATACAATGCCAATGGCAACCTATGATGTCCATACAGGACCTCAGAAGCCATGTGCATGATTTACGATTTAGATTTGTCCAAACCGGATATTCCAAGTTCTCCATATAATTCTGAAGTTGAGACGAATTGATTTACCATGTCAAATGGGTTCGATACAAAGACAATAGCAACCCATGGTGTCCATACAGATCCTCAGAGGCCATGTGCATGATTTACGATTCACATATGTCAAAACCGGATATCTAAAGTTCTCCAAATCATTCTGGAGAGCAAACAAATTGATCTACTAAGTCAGCGGTTCTCAACCTGGGGTACATGTACCCCTGGGGGTACCTTCGCTAGCTCCGCGGGGTATCTCGGAAAAAAATGCGTAATGACGGATGTATTACGATTTCAATCAAAACTTATTGATAAAGCTTTGATAATTTTGTATTTTTTATTATTTTTAAACTTTGACTTGTACATGGCAATCAATAAATCAAACAACCAACTGAATTCTGCCCTTCACAACTAGCACAGTGTTTAAAGGCTGTGAGACAAAAAATCAAAAGGACAAAACATCGAACGAAACAAATTTTTAAAAAATTCAATACTATACCTGATCAAAACAAAATGTTGAATAATATGTCAAGATGCTGCTGAACTAAAATCATATCTAGTGTGCAAAGGTTCTGGTTCTGTTAAGAGGCATGAAGGCTTTTTTTTCGAAAAGTTGCATCGTTACAAGACGATTGGAAGCATCCTTCTACATCTCTCGGAAGCCTCCTTCCAAGCAGCTCGGATTCTCCTCTTCAAAAGGCTCGGAACTCAGTTCAAGAAGCTAGGAAGACTGCAGAATGAAATGAAAAAAAAAAAATCGAAAAGATAGTTAAAAATTGACAAAATGGTGGCCGTTGGAACACAAATGATGAGTTTTTTTAAAAATATGTTTTGCCTTTCTCGTACGTAAAGGCTATATGATCGCTCCAAAAACAAACTTTTTATAGAAGGTCCGGAGACCCATAGTGTTATATACCGATCGACTCAGCTCGACGAATTGAGGTGATGCTTTTTTTTTTTTTTACATGGATTAAAGGCCATCAAAAATCTGCGCGACAGACACCTCGAGCATCCACACTATGCTCGAAGGCGAACAGGGATGGGCTCCTCCCGACCTGGGGGGGGGGGTGCCTGTGCTCATGCACTTCTTCTAAAATTCCGGCCCCTAGCATAGGCTAGTTCGCCGACTGGCTTGCTGAGATGCTCGATCACTCGGCGGTTGTGCCACAAACTTCCTCACTCGAATCCTCCTGACTTCCCCCGGCATCGAGGGTGGTCCACCAGTTCCGGTGAAGGAAACTTCCGCACAGATGGTGCCCCGACTACCGGCGGCTACCGCAGGGGACGCTTTCGCGCATTGCGCCGACTTCGTCTTCGGGTTGCAGAGGTGGTCCGACAGTTCCGGTGGTGGATAACGTCCGCACTGGCGGTGCCCTACATACCCGAAGCACTTCCTTCTTCTTTCTTCTTTCTTCAGCAGGTTGACGGTTCGAGTGCCGAGGTCGGTCCGACGATTCCGGTTGGCAGAAGACTTCCGGTTCGCTGGCACCCCGACGACTCGAGACCAAACACTGCTCACTGTGCTGGATTTTGCTCCAAACCGACGCTTACTTGCTGGTCCCTTCTCCGTCGACGCTGCAGCTCTGAAATTATTTGTGTCACGACTCTGGTTACCGCATGCCATGTGCCTTCCTACGTGCCTCCGAAAACCTCGGGCAGTCGAATATCACGTGCTCTGGAGTCTCCTCTACGTTGATGCACGCCGGGCAGAATGGCGATGACGCATGGCCACACCGGTGCAAATATTGGCGGAAACAACCGTGTCCGGACAGGAACTGTGTAAGGTAAAAGTTCACCTCACCATGCTCCCTGCTCACCCTCGTCAACACATTGGGTATGCGCCGATGGGTCCACCTTCCATCATCCGCATTGTCCCACTCCTGCTGCCACTTCACCATAGTGTCCAGTTTCACTGCCTTCCTTACATTTCTGGAATCTTTTCGTTGGTAGCACTCGAAATCCTCTGCTAGGGTTATGCAGACTGGAATCATCCCTGCGATAACGCAAACTGCCTCCGACGAAATAGTTCGGTACGCACTCGCGACTCGAATGGCCATTAGACGAAACACGCTATTCAGCTTCCTCCGGTTACGTTTCGTCTTAAGCGCAGCTCCCCAGGCTGGAACTCCGTACCTTAGTATCGAGGATGATACTGACGCAAGAAGACGCCTACTGCTGCCTTTCGGACCGCCGACGTTCGGCATGATCCTTGCTAACGCACTGATCATTTTAGCCGCCTTTTCACAGGAATAGTCCACGTGGGTGTTGAAGTTCAACCGGTCATCAATCATCACACCTAGATGTCTCAGAGTCCGCACCGACGGGATGTCGTGCCCTCCGATGGTAATCTGCATCCGCTGAATTACTTTGCAGTTGCTGACCAGCATCACTTCCGTTTTGTGGTGAGCCAGCTGCAGCTTGACTCCATTCATCCAGGTTTCTACTGCGTCGGTCGCCTCCGCCACCAGCATTTCCACCTCCTCCAGCGACTCACCGGTTATCGTTAGGACGACATCATCCGCGAATCCGTAAATCTTTACACCTTTGGGCAACTTCAGCGTCAGCACCCCGTTGTACATCACATTCCATAACGTTGGGCCTAGTATGGACCCTTGTGGAACGCCCGCCGTAACCCTGATCGACTTCTGCCCCGAATTCGTGTCGTAAACCAGAATCCGGTTCTGGAAGTAGCTCCTAAGGATCTTACACCGGAAGTCAGGAATTCGCATTCCGTGTAGCGCTACGGCGATGGTCTACCAGCTGGCACTATTGAACGCGTTTTGACGTCAATCGTCACTACCACGCAGAACCGATTGCCGCTCCTCTTCTTCTTGGACGCCCTCTCTGCCTCTTCAATGACTGTCCTGATTGCATCCACAGTCGATCTACCTTTACGGAATCCGAACTGTTTTTCGATAAGCCAGTCTCACCCTCCGTGAACTGTGTAAGCCTATTAAGGTTAACCCTTTCCAGAAGCTTCCCCAGTGTATCCAGCAGACATTATGGGCCTATACGATGCTGGATTCCCCGGCGGTTTTCCTGGTTTTGGCAGCAGCACCAGTTTCTGGATCTTCCACGTGTCCGGAAAATTACCGTCTACTTAACACTTCTGCAGCACCATCCTGAACAGATCCGGGAACGCCAAAATCGCGGATTTTAGAGCCACATTTGGAATTCTATCCGGACCCGGAGCTTTTTTCATCTTCAAACCTATCGCCACTGATAATAGCTCGTCATTGGTGGCTTGCATACCTGCAGCGGTTACTCGGTCTTCATCTTCGTACGGCGTACGCGGCCACGTCGTAGAATCATGCTGCGGGAAAAGACCGTCTACGATGATCTTCAGCTTGTCCGGACACATTTCGGCTGGCGTCGCTGGACCCCTGATCTTTTTTGTCACAACTCGATAAGCGTTACCCCAAGGATCAGCGTCAGCTTCCCGGCACAACTCCTTGAAGCAGTTAGACTTGCTGATTTGGATCGCCCGTTTGAAAGCCGCTCTAGCTTCACGGAAAACTATCTTTCGCTCCTCTCTGACCATTTCAGACCGTGCCCTCTGAACGTGTCTTCTAGCTCTGAGAATGGCCGTCGGCTATTCGTTGGCTCCAATTTCCTCGGCATCGTCGCATCGCAAGCCCTCGCTAGCGTTTCCGTCAGCTGGTCTGCGTCAAGGTTTGTAGCGTCGCTGTCCACTCGAAGTGCTTCGATAAAAAGATCCTTATCGAAGTCCTTCGTCTTCCATCTTCGCCAACTAGACCTTGTCTCCCGTCGTACCGTCGGCGTTCGCGTTCCAACACTATATCGGATCGCCTGGTGATCGCTATGGGTATATTCTTCACAAACTCTCCAGTTCATGTTCCTCGCCATCGACGGACTGCAGAACGTGACATCGATGATGGACTCCCTGCCATCTCTGCGGAATGTACTAACGGTACCTTCGTTGCACAATCTTACTTCCAGCTTAGCCAGCGCCTCCAGCAAACTGTAACCTCTGGCGTTAGTCAGTCTGCTTCCCCAATCCACTGCCCACTGCATTGAAATCGCCTCCGATGATCACTGGTTTTCGGTCGATCAGCTTCTCCGTGAGTGAGTCCAGCATCCGGTTATACTGCTCCAAAGTCCACCTTGGGGGTGCGTAACAGCTACACACAAAGATCCCGTTAATTTTGGCGATTACGAAACCCTCGCTTGAGCTGTCTACCACCTCTTGGATAGGAAATCTGCCCATCACTTGGATAGCCGCAATCCCCGTAGCATCCGCCACCCAGTTGCCGTTGTCAGAAGGAATCCGGTACGGCTCAGCAATAATTGCCACGTCGCACATTGCTTCTGTTGTCGACTGCCACAACAGCTGCTGTGCGGTGTCGCAATGGTTGAGATTCAACTGGATGATCTCCATTAATCTCGGCCCGCCATCACCTTCTTGTAGGCAGGGCATTGGAAGCCACCCGTCATGTGGTCGTTTCCATCCTCCGGTTTGCAGAGTAGGCATCTTGGTTGCTTCGTGCAGTCCCTAGCAACGTGTCCTTCTCCACCACATTTCCTACAAAGACCGGATCTGTCTGGGCCACTGCAGTTTCGCGCCTGGTGTCCAAATGCCATACATTTGAAGCATCGCTCCATCTGTTTGGTGATTCTAGGGGTGAGTCTCAACGGACACATAGACCATCCGACCTTCACCTTGGCCACCTCCACCATTTTGTTGGCGGCATCTACCGGTAGTCGTATCGCTGCTATTTGTGTACCACCGTACGCTTTCCTCAACCGAATGGTCATCTGAACTTCGCCCAGCGTGCATTGTGAGATCAGTGCATCCCTCAGTTCGTCTATCGTAGTGATCTTGTCCAGGTCTCTGCATTCGACCACGGCCTCCTGCGTTAAAGCCCTTACGTTTCCTTCACTACCTAAGGAATTGGCAATGAGCTCCCGGAAGGCCGAGCTCTTGACCGTGGGATCCTTCTTCAGCTCGAACAGCAACTCCCCCTTCTGAGTACGCCTAGTCCTCACCACTTTTTCACCCAAGTCCTTGAGCACCGGGTCTTCTCTCACCTTCCGTAATATCGCAGCGTATGTCGTCTTGTCGCTCACTTCGACTATCAAGGCGTCCCCCTTGACCCGCTCACGAGAAGAGCGATGTTTTTCTTTCTTCTTCTGCTCCTTCTTCTGTTCCTCGTTCTACTTCTGCTTCTTTCTCTTCTCCCGCTGACTCTCCACGGTTTGCAATCACCGTTCTTGACGCATTCCTTCAGTACGCTAGCACAGTCTTGCACGTTCCGCTGCTTCTTCGGGACTTCCTGTTCTCCTTGAGAGTCCCAGCTCCGCTTCTCCATGCGAGTATTTCGGGGGCTCATTGGTGTTTGCAGTGCCCCGACTGTTGTATGCTCCGCTGCATCTTTTAATGCTTTTTCAGCTGCTTCCGCTCTTCTTTTGAGCGCGTTCTGTTCGTGCTCAGCAGATTTAACGGCGGACTTGATGCTCGTCACTAGAAGCTTGATCTTCGTGTGAACATTGTGCTTGTCCTTCACGAAGTCATAGAGCTCGTTGACTCGCTTCCGCACCTGTGTGTGTGTGTGTGTGTGTGTGTGTGTGTGTGTTTTTTTTTTTCTTCCTAAACAATGGAGGGGGAATCTGCTCAACAGACATCCTGGGTTGACCAGGAAGTGCTGGGTTAGGGGCCACCTCCAATGAGGGAGGCAGGACTGCATCCCCGACCAGCTAAACCGTTTCCATTGCCGCCAAGCCCATAGTCCCTTCGGTACAACCAGAAAGTAATGCTTCAAAGCGGGGCCAGTGCACAACGCACCCTCGAGGTTAGCTGCGTGTCCTTGCAGCACCGAACATCGTAACTCGCTTTTTTAGAAGAACACCATGGTATCGTGCCAGCGCGTTGCCGGCTTTCCAGGTGGCCTTACCACGCCCTATGTCCTCGGAAGGTGGGAAGGGTCGACTTCGCGCCTGCTTCCCTCTGCACGACTGGTATCAAGAATGATGATGCCGCGTGCACCCTAAATCGACCATTTCTGCGATAGGGCCTATTCGCCAGCACACAGAGGGACTTGCCGACGCGAGGCTCAGCCTGCCCCAGCCTTGACGAGGACCCCTTTCCGTCCTCGGGCTCGGAACCCGCCTGGTTGACCGACGCCGCGAAAGCGACGATACCATGTTGTTCTTCGCGCGGCCACTTGTTCGATAAAAGGATCGAGTTCGACCACAGAGCATGACCACCGGTATGACCCATGAAGCCGACTCCGATCCCTTGACCACCTCTTATTTGCGCCTGAACTAGCCATCCTTGAGTCCACGCGCCACCTTCTGTGTAGCTCCGAGACGACTTGGGCGATAGCCGATAAAACGGCGTTCCAGCCAACTTCGTCTTTACACATCCTCCGAACTAGGTTGTCCATGGTAGTGTCCAGACCACATGTGGCAAGCATGTGGTCACGCATTGCGCGAAAACGTAAGCACACGAACAACACGTGTTCCGCCGTTTCCTCTAAACCTGCGCACACCAAACACTCGGGCGAAGCCGAGCAAGCCAGCTGCTTTACCTGCACTTTGATTTTGCAGCACGCTTAAACGCCGGGCACATCGAACCCCCCATGGGGTGCTTGCTGTTCACAGCTTTGCTGGAACAAATCAAACAATTGGGAGGGTTCGTGCAGCATTGTGCCTTATGTCCCTCCAATCCGCAGCGTCGGCAGAGATTGGTTCTGTCAGGGCCTTTGCCTCCGCTGCAGATAGCCGAACCAATGCTACCTGCGTCCCTGCCGGACCTTTCCGTAGCCGAACGGCTGCGGTGGGCGTCTCCACTTCACACTGTCGCCGCAGTGCCGTGACGAGCTCTTCGACTTCAGTGATCTCGTCCAGGTCTTTAAGCCTTAGATTCACCTCCGTCGTGAGTGCCCTCACCTTGACCGTCTCGCCTAGGACCTCCTCCGCCAACTTCTTGTAGGCGGCGCCCTTTTGCGAGACGCCCCGCTTCAGCTCGAGTATCATCTCGCCCATCCGGGTGTATTGTGTAAAAAAATGTCAATTATTTTTCAGGCACTTATCGTTAACCGATTTACTCGCAACAAGCAACAACAAGCAGAATACTCTTCCATTGTTTCTTTTTGAAAATTGGCCAGATCGGACTATGGGCTCAAGAGTAATGGCCAAAATACTATTTTTATAATGCACGAGATGGGCACCATCACCGCTAGGTGGATTAATCTGGGTTTTTTACTTTGGGACGCATTACAAAATCTTTGAAATTCAAATTTTAACTAAGTCAAAGGTGCTTCATACTCCATCGTTTAAAAAGTGTCTACGTGCACTTGTTTGACCACTAGAATTTAGTTTTGCAGAGGTAGTACCGAAAGGCCATTTTAATTTAACTTAACGACTTAACGATTAAACTCCACAAGATCATCAGTAAATAAAAAAAATGCTAAAACTTCACATGCCTATCCCATTTATTCACCCTCCAGTTTTAATTTCAAACTATTGATTTTACTTGGCTGCTAATGGCCTCATTATCGACGGGCACCGGCATCAAGCTGCAAACACAAATAGTGACATCAAAAGGAGTTTCAGTCACAGATTCCACTTCCATAAAAAATGCTTCTAACCAATTTCACTGCACTTTATTTCTACTTCATGCAAATGCTTAGCTCCGAACTGACACAATCCTGTTCTTCTGTTTACTGATTTGTTGGCAGAAACTTACAAAAAATTACTAATGTACTGTGTACCACTGATCGATCGCCTCTGTCTAGCCTCTTCGTCCTCGAGCTAGTTGGACCTTTGCTTCCAATAGATATAGAAATTCACCACTGCACAATAAAGCTTCTCCGAAGAGCGAGGGTGATGAACAGTACAGTGCCCGAGCAGGAGCGACGACCTCAATAACAGAAATTGGTATGATTTAGCCTTGCAAAAGAGGTAAAATACCAAAAACTTATATGCAGAATATTTGAGGCATACCATGCTTAGGTATTTCAATACCAAACGAATAATAATTGGTTATGCATTTGGTATTGAAATTCAATTTAATAACTGAGTTTGTTATGGCTTAAATATTGTGTATATTAGTTTTTGGTATTATTCCTTTGGTGTTTTACCTCTTATGCAGGGCTAGTTCATAACAGAGTATGGTATCAATAAGAGAATTAAGTATTATTGAGCCAATTTCTCCTGCTCGGGTGCGATCGAACTCCTCTGTTATCACACTCCCCAGACAAGTGGACTTCATTTCATAATTGTACCGAGAGGCTAACCGTCGTTTAGGTAGGATGGAATATATGTGTTGGGAGGACTGTGTAGCAGACGTAACCCTCGTAAGCCTACCTCCAAGAAGCTCGGAAGCCTTTTTTTTTCGAGAGGCTCGGATGCCTTCTATCAAGTGGGTTGGATGGAAGTCTCCTTGCAAGTGGCTCGGAAACTTTTTTTCAAGAGGCATGGAAGCCTCTTTTATAGAAGCTCCTAAGTCTCCTTTGAACAGGCTCGTAAGCTTCCTTTCAAGAAGCTCTTAAGCCTTGTTAAAAGGCTTGGAAGCATCCTTCCAAATGAGTTGGATGGAAGCCTCCTTTCAAGTGGCTCGGGAGCCTCCTTTCAAGAGGCTCGTAATCCTCCTATTAAGAGGCTCAAAATCCACCTTTCTAGAGGCTGGTAAGACTCCTTACAAGAGGCAAGAAGCTTGTAAGCCTCCTTGCCGTAATTCAATTGTGACAATCTGTGCTACTTGGGAAGTGGCTCGGAAGCCTCTTTTCAAGTGGTTCGGGAGCCACCTTTCGAGAGGCTCGGAAGTCTACTTTTAAGAGGCTTGGAAGCTCAGAAGCATATTTTTATGTGGCTCGAAAACTGTCATGCAAGAGGCCCGGACGTTTCCCTTCAACATGCTCGGAATTATTTTTTTCTAGAGGCTCAGAAGCGCCCTTTAAATATTGCCAATATCCTCCTTTAAAGTGGCTCTAAAGCTGCCATTCAAGAGGCTTGCAAGCGTACTTCCAAGAGGCTCAGAAGCGTCCTTTTAAGGTCACTCCTGACGGAATCCAAGTTTAAAAGTGCTCTCGTTTTCGGGGGCACACCACTAGATACGGAAGCAACGCACAATTGACATTTTTATTATTTCACGCATGCTGCGACGCAGCAAAGCTAAATCAACAAAAATGACAGTTGTGCGCCGCCTCTGAATAGAGTGGTGTGCTCCCGAAAACGCGAGCACTTTTAAACTTGGATTCCGTCAGGAGTGACCTTGTGGATTGAAAGCCGCAATTCAAGAGGCTCGTAAGCCTCGGAAGTCTACTTTCAAGGAAGCTTGGAAGTCTACTTTCAAGAATCTCGAAAGCCTCCTTTCAAGAGGTTCATAATCCTCCTTCCTAGAGGCTCGTAATCCTCCTATTGAGAGGCTCAAAAGCCACCTTTCTAGAGGCTCGTAAGACTCTTTACAAGAGGCAAGAAGCTTGTAATACTCCTTTCAAGAGGCTCGGAAACCTCTTTTCAAGTGATTCAGGAGCCCCGTACTACCAGAGGTAGTACTACCTCAATTAATGCAAATAATGCAAATAATGCAAAATTTCGAAGGTACCGAACCGCTGCCGTACAAAATTGAACTGAAAATTGGATGACAAGCATATCTCGTCATGCAAAAGCGATTATGAGCTGACTCGTTGAAACGCAGATATTTTTCGAAACGTGAATACGTCTAATACAAAAGAAATCTTTTTTACGCGGTTGGAATTCGTTAATTTCTTGGTTAACCTAAACTTTTGCAGCTTTTTAAATACCCCATGAATTTTCTTTGATTTTTTGTGAATTTTTTCGTGGGGTTAACTCATTGTTTTGTTGACGCTGAAGGTCTTAAACGACGAAAACCAAACCGTGTAAAAAAAACCTGGGTGTACCGACGAATTAACCCTCTGTCTGCAGAAAAATACGAAACATGACTTTCACAGCATATAATTGCTGAGATTGAAAGTAAGAACCTTCTTTCAGTGGATATGGCATAGAATAAACATAGAATTGTAGAAGTTTCTGAGCAAGTTTGCCGCCCATGTCCAAAACCTTTATATCCTTTGCACCAGAGAATTTAGAGATTTCATCTTAATTTTGCAGATTCTAGATCTTGTTCAAGCATAAGGCCTGCAGTGTCCTGACGAGATTTTTCTTAGGCCCCTTATCGCCTTCTGAAGTATGTCGTATTCCTAATCCCTGTAGTAGGTACTCAAAAATCTGTGACATTTGAAACATGTCGCTCTGCACAAGCATCTGCGTTCTCAAAGACACTATTGCTTTATTCCGGCTCTTTCTAAACGGTTTAGGATTGCTTCGCACAATTCAGTAGCAACTCTACTTATGCATAACTTCATTTATTATCATTATGTGGATATAGGGAAATGAAAAGGATTTTGGTTTGTTTATTGGAAGAGGACATTTCCTCCATCAATTTAAAAAACAAAGTTTTATTAAGAGAACGAACAGCAAATATTAGTAGAAATATAATGAATTAGTACCTTCACTGAATCTAACAAGACTCAAAACCTGTAAACATATCCCGGGAATCTGGAATTCCGGGAAATTTCATTTCCTTCCCGAAAATGGAAGCCCTAGATAGGGCGACAATTCGTTATTACCTAATCAAAGATTTACTCTGACTGGACTATCTCTCAACTGTAAGAAGTTTGTGGATACGATAATGATGATATGGAAATGCTAATATCATCTTCCAAACTTAGATGTTCATGTTCATGATAGAATTAGAGGCGAAAGTATAGAATTGATAGTTCCGTTAGGATACGGCAGGCATGAAGAATGTTTTTATAGAAGTCGATTTGAAAGCAAGCAGAGGGCAATATTTGTGATGGCACATATCACACGACCTTTCTTCTGCCAAGCTCCCGTATGAAGGGGAGGGAAGAATATCAGTGTGGAGGCTGATATATCTCCACTGGCAAAAGGAAGGTGGTTTGACTTGCTCATATGTTATCGCGTGCGGAAGGATTTTCTATCGACGAGTACAGTCTCCAAATTTCTAATATGATGTGCTCTATCCTAACGGAACTATCAATTCTATACTTTCGCCTCTAATTCTATCATGAACATGTACGTCTAAGTTTGGAAGATGATATTAGCATTTCCATATCATTGTAAATCGTTTAACTTCACGTAGAAGTAACACACACAAAATCATTAATTTAGTGTACGATAATGATGTTGGTAGTTTATTCGTATTGTCTGTACAATTTTGAAAATACACAAAATTTCACAAGGGCCTCAGCATCAACTTGTCATGCTTAACCGTTAACGAATTCGTTTTCGTGTCGTGAACGCCGGTGAATATGTCAAGTATGGAAAACCTACACTCTGGGAACACCAAATGGCAGGGAGCTCCATCCTTCCCGATCAGCTCCGCCCGGTAGTACTCGTTGTCGTTGTGATCTGATAGAACCTCCGTTGTGGTCGATGGCCTATATTTGTTCATGGTGTAGGGATGTATTTGGTTGAAGCTGTTTCATAAAAATGTGCAGTAATACTCACGTAAATATAATGTGCAGCAGCTCAGCAAATACTCCACCGGTGTGGGTGAACTCGGCACTAGCTGCCTCGCAGATGCTCCGCAATACACATTCCCGCCCACCAGCGCCGTAGATGGCTCCGATCTGTTCCAATGCTTTGTATGTTGTCCAGCGTGACTGCTCCGTATTATATCCTTCATTTTCGAAATCTTCGCCTAAGTTTGAAGACTGCTGGATAGAGTCTTCCTCCAATTTGGATTGATAATCGTCATCGGCATCCTCGAATTGATCGTCATCTTCTTCCGCCAAAGGTTCCGTTTCAATCTTGACGTCATCGGCTTGGTAGGTTTCGTAGTGCTCCAGTGGTGTGACGTTTGTAGCTTCCCGCTTTTCAAAGGATCTTCGACTGTCGTTCCATCCTTCTAGGTAGGTTGGTTTCAGATCATCGATTGAGGCCGGCAGAAAATACTGAGCCTTCATAACCCATCCGCTGATAATGGATTCAGGCGTTCCGAGAGGAATTCCGATTCCGCTGATAAATTGATAACGGGTGGGTGATGCCCGTGGGAATAGAAGCAATGGCGCGAAGTGACGGCTTTCTTCACTGGATCTTGCACTCGATGAGTTTATGATCGTAATCAGGATTAGCACAAATCGTTGGTACATTTTATAAGTATTGACGTGTATTCAGCATTCACACGTGAAGCGTGTGAATTATTCGGCATCCAGGTTCAATCTAAAACTAAAATTGATTCGGTTCACAGCAATTCAGAGCAACAAACTTTTGCTTTATTGGTTTTCCACTAAAATAAGCGTTGATTTCTGTTTATTTTTGTAATTATCACTTTCGAGCGTATGGCCCTCTTGCCAGTACGAATGAGCCTAGGGCAGAGTATATTTAAGCATGGCGCTACTAGAAGCAAATCAGTTAGCTATGATAATGAGTCATATATTTTGGACAACCTGGTGTACCGTTTTAAATCTGATGTGATAATGCATTCAGCGAAATTAACCCATGATAGTCATAACTGAATGATTTTGCCAATGATACAAAACTGTTTATGTTGTAAAATTTGATCATTACGAAAGTTTGGCTCAAAGATTATACATACAAATATATTGACTGTCATTTGGAATAAATTTATGAATTATATAAAAAAAACAAGTAGGACTATATGAAGTACCCCGGAGCAAGTGAGACCTAAAACAACGCAAGTTCAGCAAAATTGTTATCGCATACTGAGAAAACAGGGTATTTCAGAACAACAACGACGGATACATCTTTATATGCTTCCGTTGTTGTACACTTTGTGAGGCGTTTGTACCATGTGTATACCGTGACCTGCCCTAATTCCGCGCATCGCCTAATACTGTGGTTTTCATAAAAAATCAGAACCTGGCTATCATGGACATCACATTATTTGGTGAAATGTTCAAACATAATATGTATTAGGCAATGCGCGGAATTAGGGCAGGTCACGGTAGTATGGAAGACATTTGTTCAATTATAAAAGTTGGTGATATGTAGAGACATAAATAAATTTACTTGTAGGACCCACTTTCCCCTTTAAAAGGGGCAAGTAGGACATATTCTATTACTGTTGAGCAAACCTATATTGAAGAATGTAGACATATGTATTTCTGGATCGTAGAATTTTTAGATCATGGATGGAGGTTGGTTGCTAGCCAGATTGTTGTTTTTGTAACAAGAAAGGGATTATAATGTTAGCAGACAATAGCCGATTTACTGTTTAATCGGTTGTTTCTATTTTTTCATAAGCTTACTTTTGTAGGTAAAAAGGCCCCAAAACGTCCCCCGGAGCAAAAAGCCTTTTGGGTATTCTCTCATAAAGCTATGTCCATTTAGAATCCGGAATCATTTATTGTTTTGCAGCGGCACGGAAAGTGACCGCTGCAAGAATTCTTTTACAGCGGTTTGTCTACCTAGGCACCCACTTGCTGTGGTATAAATTTCACGAAGTTTCGTGCAGCGTGTCAAAAATTATTCCAGATGGAAGCCGAAAGGAGAGAAAAAAGTCTGCACACCCACGTTGATAATCCTGTCATCGACGATGGAACCTACGGCAAAATGGATTTCGGACAGCTTCTTATCCAAAAATTCTACATGGTGACGGCATGAGGAGTAGTTCCTGCGAAGTTTAAGTTTGCTTTTTGGACAAACTTGCAAAAAAAAAACGGATGATTGTGGCAAGGGATATGCAACTCTGGGGAAAAGACCTAAGTGTTTGTGACGAATAAGACGATGGACTCGAAGATGTACAAGGAGGAATGTCTCAAAAACCGCGGACGACCTTCCATAAAGCCCATAAAGGTCCCGTGAAGTTTTGGCCAGATTTGGCGAGTTGCCACTACAGCCGGGAAGTCATCCAATGGTACCGCGATAATAACGAAGATTTCATCGATAAAAACATAAATCCACGCAACTGCCCACAGCTCTGGCCCATAGATACATTTTGGGCAGTAATGAAGTGGAAGCTTAAGAAAAGTGGAAAAAGTGGAAAAACAGCTCGGGACGCGACTTAGATGACCAAAATGTGGAACAAATGTGCCAAGGAAGTTGACTCCGGAGGTGTGCAACTTTTGATGAGAGGAATAAAGAAGAAGGTGCGAATTTTCACTAGAAACAAGAAGAAATTATTTGTATCAATATTTTTTCCTTAAAGTACAGTGAATTACCCTTGTTTTGATGTATTAACCTTATTTGTACGTCAATCCGTTACCGAGATACAGATGATTTTATTATTCATAAAATAGAGACATAAAATTATGTAGGTTTGGCGAAAAAAGTGTCAAAATAATCGATAGGAAGGTAGGAAAACCGAAATTTTCCACATTTTGATGAAACAACTAACATTTGGTGAGGCAAAACGCCCTAGCGGTACTACCTCTTCGGTCATGCATTTTCCATACAACAATTGTGATTCGCCGACGCTAGGTACGTTGTTCCCTAAGAGCTACCAGCTAAAAGGCGTTCTGCCAGTTGCGCTATTCGGCCACTTTGAAATTCAGCCGGGTACTGAAAAGTGGCTACCAGAGTGGCTACCGAGAGTGTTGGCAACCTGCGCGGGGTCGGAGATTTAAGGTTGCGACGTGGATGCGAACAGCACTCGATTTGCCGCTAATTGCATTTACCCGCCTCCACAGTTCGTCGGAGTTCTGATACGGGTTGATTAATTATTTATTTGCTCAGACTAAGGCCGGAGCTGCCTGTGCAGTGCATAAAAGTCTTCTCCATTCAACTCGGTCCATGGCTGAATGTCGCCAACCACGCAGTCTGGGTCCGCAAACCGTCATCCACTTGATCGATCCACCCCAGTCAATACAAGATCGTATATGATGTCACATAAGATGCTAAAGTGGTGGCCATATAGGTACTTCCCCATACAATATGTACGTATATCGCCTCCACTTTAGCATCTTATGTTGCATCATATACGATTTTGTGTTGACTGGGACCTTGCTCGCTCGTCGGGTCGTTCCCATTTTTATCATTTTCACCGAATTACTGTCCGACATTCTGGCTATGCGTCCGGACCATCGCAGTCTACCGATTTTCGCGGTGTGAACGATGGATGGTTCTCCCAAAACCTGATGCAACTCGTGGTTCATTCGCCTCCTCCACGTACCGTCCGCGTACCGTGGTACGATTTTCACGAAGTCCGTTCAGCTATTTGTTTTTCGTCGACGACATTGATATTATGGCAAGGCCCTCCTTAGGCGTGCGGTAAGACGCGTGGCTACAAAGCAAGACCATGCTGAGGGTGGCTGGGTTCGATTCCCGGTGCCGGTCTAGGCAATTTTCGGATTGGAAATTGTCTCGACTTCCCTGGGCATAAAAGTATCAACATGTTAGCCTCATGATATACGAATGCAAAAATGGTAACCTGGCTTAGAAACCTCGCAGTTAATAACTGTGCAAGTGCTTAATGAACACTAAGCTGCGAGGCGGCTCTGTCCCAGTGTGGGGATGTCATGCCAATAAGAAGACGTACCGCCCGCCATTTGCACCCTGCCCTAGATTATACGCAGTACTTTCCTTTGAAAACTCCAAGTGCGCGTTGGTCCTCCACGAGCATCGTCCAGGTCTCGTGTCAGTAGAGAACAACCGGTCTAATGAGCGTTTTGTACATAGTCAGTTTGGTACGGCGGCGAACTCTATTCAATCGGAGCGTTTTGTGGAGTCCAAAGAACGTACGATTTCCTTACAGGATGGTTCTCCGAGTCCGAATTCCTCTGCGGGTATCGTCATCGGAGGTCACCAGTGAGTTTGAGTACACGAATTTTTCAACTTCCTCGATTTCGTCACCGATATAAGTTTGTATAGTCCTCTCTTGAGCCTCTATCATGAATTTCGTTTTCGACGTGTTGATGACTAGTCTAATCCATTTAGCTTCTTTTTTCAGTCTGATGTAGGCTTTCTCCATCTTCTCAAAGTTACGTGCCATAATATCAATCTTCTTCATCTTCTTCTTCTTATTGGCATTACATTCCCACACTGGGACAGAGCCGCCCCGCAGCTTAGTGTTCATTAAGCACTTCCACAGTTATTAACTGCGAGGTTTCTAAGCCAAGTTACCATTTTGCATTCGTATATCATGAGGCTAACACGATGATACTTTTATGCTCAGGGAAGTCGAGACGATTTCCCATCCGAAAATTGCCTAGACCGGCACCGGGAATCGAACCCAGCCACCCTCAGCATGGTCCTGTTTTGTAGCCGCGCGTCTTACCACACGGCTAAGGAGGGCCTTGCCATAATATCAATGTCGTCGACGAAACCAAATAGCTGAACGGACTTCGTGAAAATCTTACCACTCTGCACGTTTCGAAGGTATTCGAAAATGCCCCTGAAACTCAGAAACCCCCCCCCCCCACCAATTTTCTGGCTACGCCACTGAGTCGATGAATAGATGATGTGTGGGCACGTTGTATTTGCGATTTCTGCAATACCTGACGTACGGCGAACACCTGGTCTGTGGTAGAGCGTTCACCAACAAGTCCCGCCCGGTACTGCTCCACGAACTCTCTTGCGATTGGTGTTAGTCGGCGGCATAAAATTTGGAAGAGTACCTTGTCATTCAGCAATGTGATTGCGCGTTAGTTGCTACCATCCATCTTATCGCCTTTTTTGTAAATGGGACACACGCACCCTTCCATCAAATCGAGTTTTGTCTGTTCCGCGCCCGTTTCTATTGTGCCTCGTTCGCCCTCGCGTGGTGTTGCAGCAATCTCGCCAATGCTGTATTCTTCTCTTCCACTAACTGTTCGCATTCGTCGTCATACCAGTTGTTTCTTCTCTGATCCGGGGGCACCGTGCCGAGTGCAACGGTTGCGGTGCTACCAATGGCGGATCGAATATCTCTCCAGTCATCTTCAAGATAAACTGCACCTTGCTGCCACTTCCTGCTGCTGCGCGTATCCTTGGGCTAGTCTACCGTCTTGTAGCTGCCCAATGTTAAGCCGCGGTGTTCGACTTCGACGCGTGCTGTACACCGTCGAGAGTTTTGAGTGCAGGCATACTGCAACGAGGTAGTGGTCGGATTCAATATTCGCACTGCGGTAAGTGCGGACGTTCGTGACGTCAGAGAATAATTTACCGTCGATTAGAACGTGGTCGATTTGGTTTTCCGTTATTTGATTAGGTGATTTCCATGTGGCCTTGTGGATATTCTTGCGGGGGAAGAAAGTGCTACCATTTCGCTGGAGGCTGCAAAATTTATGCATCGTTGGCCGTTGTCGTTTGATACGGTATGCAGACTATCCGGTCCGATGACCGGTCTATACATTTCTTCTCTTCCTACCTGAGCGTTCATGTCACCGATGACGATTTTGACGTCCCACAGTGGGCATCCATCGTATATCTGCTCCAGCTACGCATAGAACGCTTCTTTCTCGTGGTCGGGTCTCCCTTCGTGTGGGCTGTGCACGTTGATGATGCTATAGTTGAAGAATCGGCATTTTTATCCTCAGCTTGCACATCCTTGCGTTGATTGGCTGCCACCCATCACACGTTGGCGCATCTTTCCCAGCACTATGAAGCCGGTTCCTAGCTCGTTGGTAGTGCCACAGCTTTGGATAGCCGCTCGATGCCCGCTTTTCAACACTTTCTGTCCTGTCCAGCAGATTTCCTGCAGCGCTACGACGTTGAAGTTGCGGGGATGTAATTCATCGTAGATTATCCTGTCGCAACCTGCAAAGCCTAGCGACTTGCAGTTCCATGTTCCAAACTTTCAATCGTGATCCTTTATTCGTCGCCTAGGTCGTTGCCGATTATATCGAGTCGTATTATCTTCTATGTCGTTCGTAATAGTTTGTTTTAAAGGCGGCTTATTGGGCCTGCGCAAACCTCCTGTCTCGTCGGAGGGCCGTTGTGTCAGGACTGTTTAGCGTCCCACCTAACACCAGGACTTGGGCTTGTGAGCATTGAGCGGCACACGGTCGCTTTGGCGGAGCCTACTTGCCCTTGTAGAACTTCTTCTTGTGGAAGGTTAGCAGGGCCCACTGAATGATGGAATCTGTTGACTGTATATTTGATATGCTCCTGTGAACATCTAATCAAGATGAGTATTATTCAGTTCGGGGAGATGGTCTGCTAGTTTGTGTTGTCAAGACTGCAGGATTTTAAAGAACAAACCGTTTCCAATTAATATGAGGAATATTGAAGATGGGATCATCAAGTTGAAAGTTTTGATGTAATGACCAATTGTATGCAACAATTTTTGTGCTTGGAATCATGCCGGTCACTGAAGTGTGGTAGCTGAAAGATAATTTGTTCTGTTGTACACTTATTGATTGATTTTCATTGGCTTTTATCGGTGAGATCGAACTATCTAAAAGCTCAAAGCGCAAGGGAGCATTTTTACAAAGCACGATGAAGCACTGAATTGAAAGTTATGGGAAGCGAGCGAGAAGTATGAAATCGTATAGAAGTTGAAAAGTAAGCAGAGGGCCATTGAAGAACGTTCCGTAGCGGGCCCCCGGAGCGTAGTTGGCTACACGTTCGCCTTATAAGCGAACGGTCATGGGTTCGATTCCCAGCGACTCCACCAAGCCCTTGTCAGTCGCCTGAGGTGCAGCCCAAACGGGGGCGTTTTGGGGTGCGCGTCTTACCGACAACGCTGCCCGATGACGACTGACAAATTCTAGTAACTTTTTTCAAATAGGAGTAACTTAACTTAAGTTTTATAACGCTCTTGAAAACCATAATCTACTTTTCATGAGCGTTATAAAACCATCATAAAACAAAAAGGTTACTAGGGAGGTGGTGGTTTTTTTGGGTCTTCTGAATCGTAGTTTTATAATAGTTTTATAAAAACACATGAATATTAGTGCTTGGCACTGTTTCCTTCTAAGTTCCAAAAACTTTGAAAACAAATCCACAACCAACAGTGAAGGCTGGATCACAATAGCGCGTTGCGCTGGGCATTGAAGTCAGCGTTTTGTTCTAAAACGCAACGCCAATGAACGTGACGCATTCACGCCCACAATGCAACATACGCGTTGTGCGTTTATTTAACAACAATAATGATTAAAACAAAAATTGATTTAAAAATGCATGATTTATTGCTCACCAAATATTTTTAAATAAGGTGAGAAAATTATCAACGAACTTAGTATTCAGAAAGAATATAAAATCGATTATAACAATTATTATAAAAATCCTGCATTCTCCCGGGTAGAGGTGAATAACAAACAAATAACATAATAATAACAAATTTTGCTATGATATCAGATTTAGTTATTGCTATGTTATTTATAAATAACATAAAATAGCATTCCAACAACAAATGTTGTTATAATAGTAAAATTATTTATTTATCATTTGCTTTTTCAACATATCAATAATAACTGATTTTGATATTTTCTTTTCTTCAAATATTTTGCTGTTGGTTTGTTATTATAATAGCAACATGAGTTATTTATAAGTTATTTGCTAGAGCAATGTCTGTTATTATTTTTGCTATTTTAGCAACTATGTCAAACAAACTAATATCAGATTTTGCTATTCAGTTATTCATATATTAATAGTAAAATTTGATATTATTTTGCTATTTTCTTCTACCCGGGCTCCTATAAGTTTTAGAAAACTAGAATCATACATCTGAATTTCTAAGCAAATCCTCTCTAAAATAATATTTAGCATAAAATAGGTAGAAAAAACAATATGCAAGCATCCTCCAGGAATTCCTTAGACAATTGCCTCCAGCCACTTCTTCGGCAATGTCTTCAGGAATTCCACCATAAATTTCGCCGGGAATTGAGTAGAAAATTTCACTATTATTTACTCCAAGAAATCCTCCACTTACTCGTTTATAGGTTCTCCAGGGAATTCTTCAGATAATTTTTTCGTGCTGTTTCTTATAAAAATTTCTAAAAAACTGCATCGTGGAATTCCTAATAATATTCCGTGAAAATTCCGCAGAATTGCGAACAACATTCCTGAAAATTTCGCGAAAAATCTTCTAATTTCTTATGTAAATTACAAAAAAAATTTCCTTGGAAGTTTCGAAGAATTTCTCCAGGAATTCCATTAAAAATGTATACAGATATTATACCGAAAAGAAACCAACAATAGAATTTTCAGAGGAATTTCTAGATTAATTCCCAAAGAAATCTTGAAAGACATCCGGTGGAAACTTCAAGACTTCCACTGGGAGATCTTCCATGAGTTCCTCCGAAAATTCCTCCGAGATTTCCTCCAAGAATTCCTCCAGGATTTCCTCCGAAAATTATTCAGGTAGTTCTATCGTCAGTTCCTACGGGAGCCCCTCAGGGAATTCTGCGGGAGTTTCACCGGTAGTTCCTCCGGGTATTCTTCTGAGGAAAAACTCCCGGAGGAACTCCCAGAGGAATTTCCGGAGGAATTTCTGGATGAATTTCCGGAGAAAATATCAGATGAATTCTCGGAGGAACCGTCGGTGGAACTTCTGGAGGAATTTCTTGAAGGAAGAATTGAGGAAGAATTTCCACGGGAAATCCTGGAGGAACTCTCATAAGCACTCCTGGATGAACTCCCAAACGAACTTCCGTAAGAATTCTTAAAGGACCTCCCGGAGGAAGTCCCAGAGAAATTCTCCGAGGAACTTCTGGAGGAATTTGTAGATAAATACCTAAAGAAAGCCTAAATGAATTCCTGAAAGAATGCCTGAATGAATTCCTAGGGGACCTACTAGTGGAATTATGGAGGAAATTTCAGAGAAATAGCCGGTGGAATACCCGGAGTTTCTGGAGGAACTTCCTAAGTCCCATTTCCCGTGAAATTCCTGCCAAATATCCTCCAGGAATTCCCTGTTCCTGGAGGGATTCCTAGAGGAACTGGAGAAATATCTGAAGGCATTCCCGGAAAAATACCAGGAGGAATTAATGCATTAATGAATTAATGAAAAATACCAGGAGGAATTAATCCCAGATGAAATCCTGAAAGTATTCCCAGATGAATTGCTGAAGAAATTCCCGGATGAATTCCCGGGGGTTTGTTCTGAAGAAATTCCTGGAAGAACTCTTGGAAGATATCCTGGAGGAACTTTCAAATGAAATTGTGGAGAAAATTCCGAGTGAAGTTCGGAAAGAAATTCCCGCAGAAATTCCTGGAGAAGTACCTGAAGGAATTCCCGTAAAAATACCTGGAAGAATTTCCGGGGAAATACTTGGACGAATTCCTGGAGAAATTCCTGACGAAATTTCTAGAGGAATTCTTGAAGGATATTCTGAAGTAATTGCGAAAAGAATTCCAGGCTGAAATCCTAGAGGATTTCGCTATATAATTTATGGAGGTATTCCCGGAAAAATTCATGGAAGTTATCCCGGAGGAATTAAAGGAAGAGTTCCTATAGGAATTTCCGGAGATCCTATACGATTTTTCGAAGGCATTTCTTATAGATTCACAAGTGAAATTAAGGAGCGAAATGGGAGGAAGTTCAATATGTATTCTTGAAGGAACTCTGGAATGCATTCCTGAAGGAAATGCCGGAGATTTTTCTGGAAAAATAGCCGAAGAAATGTCCAGAAGTAAAACTTGGAGAAAAGAAAAGAAATCTTCAAGGAATTTACTCATGAATTCCCTAAAAAAATTTAGTAAGGGTTTCTAGATAAGGAGGAATTACAATTACATGAGAAATATTTTCAAATGATTTTCAGCGGAATTTGTGGATAACTTTCCGTAGGAATTAAGAAGTTTCCAGGCGAGCTCCTAGAAGGATTTCAAGGAGAATTTTTAAGCCCGAAATGTTTCGAGTTGTTTTGAACTCTTGTATATTATGGATCCTGGATACTCTAATAAGTTTTTGGGAATCTTGAACTATTTCTCAATATGACTGGATCGTAAAGTGCACATGTTTAAGGGAATTTATTCCAGCACCCGTTCAATTTTTTCACGCCCTCCTCTGGCTACGTCCTTGCCTTGATCTACGAAGAGTGCTGAACATACGATGTAAAGAGTATTGTTGGGAATTTCGTGGAGTATGAGTGACACAGTCCAGAAGTTGCTTTACTGTACAGCTTCTAAGCTGAAATATATCGACTATTAGTTTTAAATTTGTTTTCATAATATTTCACCTTACATTTCTGTATACTTCTCTAATTTTCACTTGACTCCTTCTCCTTCCTTTTAACTTTTGTGATGTTCTACAATTAGTCAGAGAAATTTATTGATTAAATTCTTGCATAAGCATCCCTATTCGAGCTAGCAGAGTGCATAATGCAATGGTATCTAACAGTTCGATAAACGAACAAAAGGTCTGGAAGTAACCATCATACCCATTTAAAAGACCCTTCTTACCCTGCTTAGTTTAACTGATTATGAATACTATTGATCAGCTACCATCGGAGATTTTTTTAGTGCCTTTGTGTACCTCTAGAATAGTTCATTTACTCAAGTCAAACCTTATTGTTCCTATTCAAATCTATCATCTACACGACTCCTATTCGTACGACTGTGTGCGTTGGTACCGATTAGTGCTGTTGAACGTCAGTTAGGACGCGAGGGATCGGTCAGTTGGTCACTCATTGTCTTCTTGCAACTGCTGCACAGTGGGCGCGGTAACAAGTATCATTATGCACGCACACGCGTAGATCTGGAAATTGAACTTCTTACGTTCTGTCATTGGTATGGAAAACCTTCGTTCCGCTATCAATGGTCTGTGGCTTGTGACTTTTGGCCTGCCCCAGAAAGCAAATCAGCAGTACGTATTCTTGTGGTATTATGTTTCTGAGTTATTCACAATAAGTTGTTCCGTCATGAGGCTTGAGAGTGATCCCGTAAGTGTTACATTTATTTGAAGGTCGAAAAATTCAAAAAGCTAATCTTATTATATTCTAATCTTATATTAGAACAATACACCTTGATAATACTATTTAAAGTGGATGGGTGTATTCCTGATCATACAGACCGCTTTACCAGTTTGTCATGCATCACTCTTAAAACATTTGTTTCCGTATCATGGACGCCGGTAAATATATCCAAAAGGGAGTTCTGACATTCGCAAAACACTAAATGGCACGGGGCTCCATCCTTTCCTAATTGTTCCGCTCGGTAGTACTCGTTATCACTGTGATCCGATAGGGGCTCCGTTGTGGTAGATGGCCTGTATTATGCAGAACTCTTGTTGTAACTTTTGCACGAACTTCAACAGGTAAGAAAATTACTAAGTAAGAGATACTCACGTAAATAGAATGTGCAGCAGCTCAGCAAATACTCCACCGGTGTGGGTGAACTCGGCACTAGCTGCCTCACAGATGCTCCGCAACACACATCCCCGCCCTCCAGCACCGTAGATGGCTCCGATTTGATCCAAGGCCTTGTAGGTGGTCCAACGAGATCGCTCCGTATTGTATCCTTCAGGGTATTTATTTGTCGACTGAACCCGTTGATCAGCGTCACGCAGATGCTGTTCGTCGTCCAACGTCGCCCAATAGTCATCGGTATCATCGAACAGATCATCATCTTCCCTCGCTGAGGAATCCGAATCGATATTGACGGTATCGGCTTGATGGGTTTCCATGTTTTCCACCGGTGTGACATTGATAGCTTCTCTTTTCTCAACAGCTCTACGGCTGTCGTTCCAGCCCTCAAAGAAGACAGGATGTAGATCATTGGTTGACGTCGGCAGGAAATATTGGGCCTTCAAAACCCATCCACTGATAACGGATTCAACCGTTCCTAGAGGAATGCCGATGCCGGTGATCAACTGGTGTCGGGTGGGTGCTGTTGGTGGGAATACGACCCATGGCGCGAAGTAACGTCCTTTCTCGGCAGATCTTTCGTTCGCAGAGTTTGACGTCGTAACCAGGATGAGAAGCAGGATAATATAAATTTGAGTGTGGTGCGGAGGGTACATTTTCCAACTTGGGTATGGCTTGGGGCTCGTGGATTATTGGGCCTTATGCTCGATCTAGAACTGAAATTGATTCAGTTTATTGGAATTAAAAGGTGAAACTTTCATTTTTCGCAAATCTAAAATATGCGTAGGTGTTCTGTTTGTATTTGTTATCATCACTTGATGAAATTCATATATCCATGCGATCGGATCTATTCTCGACGTAGGCGTGATATATCATTCATCTCCCAAATCCATTGTCTAGCATATTAGAATGATTATCATTGATTATCAATTGAATTCCAATATTTATATTATGATTTATACCCAATTAAGTATTTTCTAATCCAGAACTATATTATTCAAATCCAAATAAAGAAAAAAGTTTACAAATTCGTGTTACATTAGATTAAAAATTAGTACCTTTAAAATTTAACTTCTTATTAAGAAAATCAAACATTCTCTCTCGACTCGGGTCTCTAAAATGTCAGTACAACGAATGAAATTTTGCAACGACTGTTCTAGAAACAATATCACTCAATGTTTGGAGCATACTATGACTTATTTGAAGAAACCGAAATCATCTTCATCTCCAATGGCTCTATAATCAAGCTGGAATATGGCCAGATTTTCATTTTAGTGTTCTTTAAGCATTTCCACAGTTATTAGTTGATAGCTTTTCTATAGACGAGGATCGAAAACTTTCTAGATCTAGATCTCCAGATTGGCAATGTGCTTCTCGCGAGGTTTGTTGGATTCGTTGCCGTGCGGCTTGCGACGTCAGTTGTCTAACGGCATGAACTGTGGAGTGTGGGTTCGTTTCCCGACCTGGTAAAGAGAAAACTTTTCGTGAAGTGAAACATTCTCTACTGGAGGTTGTGTAAATGTCCTGCCCATTGTCTATTACTAAATGTTAAATGTTCAGACTGTACAACCTCTGGTCGAAGAAGGCGATTCTGTCTTTTCTCAAATATTAACAGTCGACCGATTAGGAAACATATTTTTTGTCAAATTATTATACGTGATTTATGACGTATGACCTTCACACAAGATTGTGTAAATTACTCTGTGCTTATGTTAGTTTAGTTTATTTTATTTCGTCGCGTCGTTCTTGAAATTTCACACCTTCTTAAATGGGCCATTCCAGTTTTTCCCATCTACATATCTCCAATATCATGAAACATCGTGATCCATCATGAAGTAGGTCAGATTTTGCTTTACTTTTCAATATAGTTTATCGTTAGGTACCACATAGGTATTTGACACAATTTTCACTTAGTGAAAGTCCAATCTCAACGAAGCTGACGCCTGACCGGTTTGAAAAAGTTCTAATTCAGAAGACGCTCTAATTGGTGTTAATTTCACCCATTCGATACCATTTGCTTCGCAAAGCCTACTGTAGTCCCCTCACTTTTCCGACATCAGCCATGAACAGGTTAATTAGCTTTGCGTAACACCATCGCTTTTGTCTTTCCATTGTCTTTGGTGGCTATATCAGTCGCAACCATGCAGTCGTACCAGAAATTCGGCACATTCGGGTGTCCCATCGTAAGCCTTTTGTTCGCAAGTGCCGTAGTTTTACACATTGTCGGTGCCAGTGAGACGGATGAGGGACGGTTTTTGTTTCACGGTAAACCATATCTAATTTTCCCGGAAACGTCCCCTACTCGTCATCAACTCATCGGCGGTATCGGTATACCGTTGGGATCCCCTGAATCCATAACCACTGGGTATGTAATAAAGGCCCAGTATTTCTTGCCGATCAAAGTCAGCGATTACTTTCCAAACTATTTGGTTGGATGGAACGACACTCGAAAATCTTTGGAAAAACGAGAAGCAGTGACCGTAGCGCCAAGCTCTGAACACTATGAAGCATACACAGCCAAAGATATCCAGATCGATACGGAGCCTCTCCCAGAGAACGCGAATGATGACGAGGACAGTGATGAGGATGATTACTTCGAAGATGGAAATGATAGCTACTGGCTGGACGAGGACGAGGATAAAAAGTATCAGGCATTGGAAAAGATGCTGCCGGATTCCAACTTGAAATCCCAGATGTCCGAAGGGTACAATGCGGATGATTCGCGTTGGATGACGTACAAATCGTTGGAGCATATCGGACAACAGTACGGCTCGGGAGGCCGAGAGTGTGTTCTGCGAAGCATTTGCGAAGCTGCCAGTGCACAGTTTACCCACACAGGCGGCGTTTTCGCGGAGTTACTCCACATAGTTTTCACGTAAGTTTCGTGAGTAGTTCGTATGACAAGGAATAAATGTGATGGTGTTTTTTTTTCAGGCCGTCAACCACTTCGGAACCTCTATCCGAGCACAGCGACAACGAGTATCTGCGGGCAGAGCAACTGGGCAAGGAAGGTGCTCCCTGCCATATAGTGTTCCATGAGTGTCAGAACTCGATTCTGGATGTGTTCACCGGTATTCACGATTCGGCGACGAATTCTTTGACAGTAGCGCATGACAAAGTGATGAAAGCTTTTATGAAATAGATGATAAAATGTGATAAAAGAAAAGCACACAATTATTGATGATGATTTCCCACATAATGAAAAACAGCATGTTTTTCTTCATGATCGTTTATTTGGTAGGCTCAGGCGTGTAGAACACTTTACGGAGCCATGGTTCTTTTTCATATCATCTTATTATTAAATTAGTATGAAGCGGGCTTAGTAGTCATATCCCAAGTAACAGTTTCCATGCTTGTTGGATTTATTTAATTCTTATAACGGATTTATGGCAGCAATCACCATGGCTAGTTGCTCAGTTTTATTGGCACTCTTATTACTATCAATAAACCTCTCATAAATCTGTTGAAAAAGCCTCAAACGTCAAATTCCAATTGATTTTATGAGTTGCTCTATGGTTGTGGCGAAGAGCGCAATAAGCCATATTTTCAAAGCTCGAAAAAAGCCAAAAATTTTGGAATATTTGCATTGCAAAAAGTTTATAAGGGTGTAAAATAAGAGCAACATTTTTCTGATCGAGATGATGGCCATATTGGAAAGGAAGAAGCATTTTCAAATCAGTCAAATTTATCGCTGAAATCAATAATTAAATAATATTTTCGTCACGTAGAACACTTCTCCTGGTAAATGATTAGAATTGGAAACATATCAGGGTGAAAATCTACAGATTAAGTGGATATTTGCAATGTTGATATTTAAATTGATTTCAATTTATTGCGCTGAACTACATTATTTTACCGGCGCGTAGTATAGAATCTTATTATTTACCTAGCTTTCACCATAAAATCGAAAGCGCAACTTATTTCAATGATAGAATGATTCAAAACAAACCTAAATAAATATTATTGTGTTGACATCCTTATCATAATTTTCCTCATCAGTCCATTTTGTTATTATTTCTCCGTAATTTTGTTTCCCTTTTTTTAAACCAACATTTTTGACAGCTGCCGCAGCCAAATTCCCTTTTTTGCGGGTGGTTTAAAAATGCTTTTCAAATACGCTTATAAGAGGTTTATATGGTTTCACAGTGTGACGTCACACGTATGTAGCCACGGCTGCGTTCTGATGAATTTCTTCCATATTTGACAGGTATCGGTGGTTTGTATATAAACAAAGGTTCATCCGCTTGCTGCGGGAGATATGATGAACCTCATGAACCTACCACCGATAAATGTCAAATTGAGTTCATTCGTTTGAGTTTTTGAGGTTATGTTTATTTGATGTAAAACCTTATAGTGGGCATCTAGAGAGGGCCACTTAGCCATATTTTACTCTTATAGTGGTCATCAGATGGTTGTCGTATAATAATGAGTTTTATTGTGAGTTCTTATAGTTTGATCGTGAAAACCATTCCAAGAGTGGAATAAAACTTGAAATGTTACTTGGGATGGCTACTGCTTCTGCCTCATACGCAGGAGGTCGTGGGTTTAATCCCAGGTCCGTTCCATTCTCCTACTTTGTATCTTTCTCTTTATTTCTCATGTTCTAGCAATCGCTTGAACTGGAAATGGACTTCCATACCGTTTCCATTACTATTCACATACCTTCAACTTGAGTATTCTAACAGTAATCTGCTAGAATTGGAAATGAACTATAGAGCTCGTTTCCTACATCCAATTAGAAATTCCATCAGTTACCTTCTCCTATCTATCACATTGGCAGCTCGTTAACCAAGACGGACCTCTGCCTCTCCAACCTAACCCAAAAATTCCAACAAATTCCGCATGAACTCGTGGCAAGTGCAGAGGTATATTCGGCTTGCAGTGGGCGAGTGATTGCATCATCATTTCCTCCCCTTCCCTACATTGACTTGCATTCTGACGTGGCAGGCGCCAGTATGACCTAACAAATGAGATCACCAGTACTTGTACATTGAAGATGTGTGCTAGTCCCAAGCAAACATCTGTTGGTTCCCTGTGCAAGAACAGCTGATCTGGTCATAATTGAGTAGCAACTACGAGCAGTCAATCAAGCTCAAGCTCAAGCTCATCTTATAATTAAATTAGTAAGAGAGGGGTATAAGCCAACGTACTCGTGGTGACTCAAGGTTAGGTTTACAATGTTTAAGGATGGACTGGGCTTAGGATTCGAATTTTAGCTCTTAGGCATTCACCGTCAGGGACGATGTGGCGTGTCGTCGTGCTCGAGGATTGGTAGGACTGAGAGTCATTTAATTGCATTTTATTCGGCAACTTGGCTGTACGAAAACGACTGAGAGTATTTTCCGAATGGCCAGAGTTACAGAGCCTCTTCACGGTCTCGTTCTTTCTGGTGGCGCTTTTTCCTCCGTTTTGTCTCTTCCGCTTCTGATTGTGTCGTTTGCCCTCCCGCGCAGTGATGGGAAATGTCAAAGAAATGTCATGGGATTGCTATTATTTATTTGCTAATAGCTTTTTTCAAAAGTTATTCACAATTGCGTCGCAGCAAAGCTGAAGAAATAAAAATGACAGTTGTGCGTTGCCTCCGTATTGAGTGCTGTGCCCTTGAATACACGAATTCTTTTAAATTTCATTTCTGTGAAGATTCCGGTAAATCCGGCGACGTGAAGCATACATTTTATGAATGTCTTGATAAAGTCTAAGGAGAGTGCCCAAAGCATGACGTGAAAATTGTTATCGGAGACGCTAACGCTCAGGTCGGTAGAGAGAACTTTTTCCGTCTTATAATCGGTAGGGAGAGCCTTTACTCCGCTACCAATGACAACGGCCTACGGCTAGTTAATTTCGTTGCTGCCATAGGGATGGACATCAGTAGCACCTATTTTGCATGAAAGACCATCCGAAAGCACATCTGCAGACACCAAAACGGTGAAAATTACAACTTGGTGGATGGGCGCCATTTCGGATGTTATCGATGTGCGGACATTCAGAGGTCCGTACATTGACTCTGATCACTACCTCGTTGTCAGTAAACTTCGACCATGGTTGTCAACTGTATCGAACGAAAGATCACAGTGAACGATGCGTTACAATATCCAGCGATTATCGGCGGAAGAAGTATCGGTTGAGTACCGCCAGAAGCACGACGAACGGATAAAGCAAACAGCGTTGGCAACAACATCAACGATCTATGGGAGTCGATCCATAGAGCGGTGAGCACAACAGCACAAGAAGTGGTAGGCACTGCACAGAGGCGACCCAGGACGGGTTGGTTCGATGTGGAGTGTGAGAGAGTGACAGAACGTTGCCCGAAGCCGGATGTTGGTGTCGGGTATCCGATCGAGTAGAGATCCGTACAAGGAAGCAAGAGCAGCCGAAAACCGAACTTCACCGCAGCACGATGGAGTAACTAGAACAAATGGCTGGCCAAAAACCCATTCTCGTTTTTTGAACTTTTGCATGGTATTACATTTTTAGAATATTCTTCAATATTATCTCCGTTATGTGTCAATGAAATTTTTACGTTTATTCCTTATTAGTATTAATGACAACCTATCAAAAATCATGTTAATTTAATGGTTTTTAGCGTGCTGTAAAACAAAGGTCAGTTACTACTGCTGACAAATCTAAACAACACATATAATGTTAGGTTTATTGTGCACAAAACATTATTTATGCATTGCCCTTGGCCCTCCATAGGTTGAAATTAATTATATTTAACATTAAGATATTTTTTCACAAACATAAATAATATGGAATTTTTGACATTTTTTAACAAACTTCATTATTAAAAAAGTAGAAGTACTCCTTCGTATTCTGCTACGAGATTGTATACACATGAAAATATAGGTTTTCATCTTTCTATTGCAGGTTGAAGATCATCCGCACTCGTCCGCAAACGAATTTGCGAGTAACTTCAAAATAGGTTGTTTTGATACTTTCCGCCATTGTTTTCAACAGTATATAGGCAGAACATTTCTGCAAATAACTTTTTCAGGTTTCCGAGGCATTTGACACATAGACATGATTAAATACAATAATAACATAGTCTATTTTTTGTAATTCATTCGTTCATTTGGTAGGCTCAAATGCTGTCGGGCGTTACGGAGCCGGAGATTAAAAAAACTTTTTAATACAATTTTGTAACCTAACGCTCAGATAATAATGTTAGTTTGGGGTATCTGCTGCTCATTCAAATCTCTACATAACATAGCGTATGCTCCATTATCTCCATCTCCTCCTTATTAGTAAGACTACGTTCAGACTGGTAATATAGCTACTTGATATAGAGAATCTTGACATGAAACGTCATATGCATTATTTACAGTGAAAATTAGATTTGTGAACTTTGATGTCAAGCTACTCTATATCAAGTGATATAGCTCGTAGTCTGGATGATACATAAATCTTATGAAAAATCAAAATATCAATTTTATTGAATTTGGCGATTGGATTGACAAGAGATATATACTTACGATATACTTAAATACATTATAGTTGATATTATGTAGACAAGATGGAGCATACACATAATATTGCGTAGGGGATAAAATAAGCAGGTGCTACTTCAAGCCAAATAGTGACAATTCGAATAAGCAGTCTACTTTGTCTCATGTGAAGTAACCACTTTAGGCAACCTTGTAAAAAGGACCAAAACAGAAAATTTTCCGGATTGTCATCGGCCCAAATCCATAGAAAAAAAAACATTTCTTTAATAACACAGGAACACCGTCTTCGACCAGAGGTCGTACAGACTGAACACTTAACACCTAGCATGAGACAACGGACAGGACACATAACACCCAATAATTTTTCGACAACGAAAAATTTCCTCCTTACCTGGGCGGGAATCGACCCCACACTCCATAGCACACGAGCCTCGCTAACCCCACGGCCACGAAGCTCACAAAATTTCTTCTCCAAAAATAATCGATTCTCTGTTGTAAATGTAATGTTTATCTTTCTGTAAAAGGCCCTTATCAAATGCTACGCGAGATTTTTAATTTTTCACGTTTCCCACGTGAATTAAGGACAAAACACAATAAACAAATTAACTGTCATGGAGCTGTCGCTTCTAAATCAGTTTATAATAATACTGTTTAATTTTTAAACATATCAAGAAAGGTAATTTATTACTGGTAGGTGAATTTGCACCTGTAAAAATGTTCGAAAATCGATTATCACTATGTTTTTTGCATCATAGATGCAAAACCTACCAGAAAACGTCAAAATATAATTTTGGCCAGGATTTTGGTCTAGTTACCCCTTAGTGCGCAGGAAGTAAAAAGAGTACGAAGAACAAGTGATAACCGCAGGAAAAAAAAAAATGGAGCAGAAATGGCCGTCATGTGCAACGACCAAGAATGGAATTTGCTAACAGATAATCCGAAGTGGTTTCCACCTGGAAGCAACACTTCGAGACTTTGTTGAATAGTGGTAGTGACGGTGCATCGGTGAACAGAAAAAAATATTAGCGACGATGAACAAGCTGTGGAGGATGAAGGTTAGATGAGGTTTGAAAAGCTATTAAAGAGCAGCTTTATGAAGTTCTGCAACATATTATGTCGAAAATATGGGAAGACGAAGAATTGCCTGGTTGCTAGTTGGACAGCCTCATTTGCCCTCTCTTTAAGAAAGGGCACAGACTGGAGTGCGTCAATTATCGAGGGATAACCCTCCTTAATTCGGCGTACAAAATTATGTCCCGTATTCTGTTCAAAGATTGAGACCGCTTGAAGAGTCCTTCGTCGGCGAATACCAAGCAGGTTTTCGTGACGGCCGATCAACGACGGATCAAATGTTTACCCTGAGACAAATCCTTGATAAATTCCGGGAGTACCACTTGCAGACACATCATCTATTTATTGATTTCAAGGCGGCGTTAGATTCAGTGAAACGGAATGAATTATGGCAAATTATGCTAGAACATGGTTTGCCGGTAAAACTGATACGGCTGATTCGTATAACGTTGGACGGATCGAAATCAAGTGTAAGCGTTGCGGATGAAATATCGATGAAATTGTCACCTTAGATGGATTAACCTTTGCATCCCCAAACCTTTTTTGTGCATCAAAATTTCGATGATGTTTTTGCTCTAATTCATTCGATTTTTGACCGATTTGTATGACATTTTCAGAAATGAACCAGAAATTATCATAGTTTCAGAGGATCAATCGATTGGACATGTCGGTCCACCGGTTCCGGATTTATACGCATACCCAGTGGGGTCTGTCCGGTGGCCATTTAGGACATTTTTGACTTTTATGTTTGTTATTCGTCCCAATATCGTCTTTTTATACCCGTATCGTGAAGAAAACTTGGCAACAATGGAACCGGTTCTGGGGCTTTAACTAGGGACATTATCAGAGTATCTTCGAAATGTATCCATGAGGCATATCAATCATCGGCATTTTTTTGGGAAAGTAATTTTGAAACTAATTTTAGATGTCTACTATCAATTTTGATCCTTTCGATTCAGTTCCAAATCCCGGGACATCTGAAACCGATTCCGGAGACCCTGTGGAAGACTTGAATCCGGTTTTTGAAAAGAACAAAGCATGTTCCTTCAAGAATACCTACATAAATTCCTTCAGGAATTTCTCCTGAGGTTTTTTCTGAAATTCCTCTGGAAATTCCTTCATAAATTCATCCGAAAGTTCATTCAGCAAATCCTCCGGAAGTTCCTTAAGCAATTTCTACGGAAGTTCTTACGGCAGTTACTCCGGTAATTCTTCCGGAAGTTACTTCAGAGATTCCTGAACAAACTTCAGGAGCAATTTCTGAAGGAACTTCCGGAGGAATTCCTGAAGGAACTGCTAGAAGAACTCCTGAAGGAACTTCCGGAGAAATTCTGGAAGGAACCTCCGGAAAAGTTCTTGAAGGAACTTCCGACGGAATTGCTGAAGGGAACTTCAGGAGGAATTCCTGTAGGAAATTTCGGAGGAATTCCTGAAGAATTTTCTGGAGGAATTCTCGAAAGAACTACCAGAGGTATTCCTGCAAGAACTTCCGGAGGAATTCCTGAAGAAACTTTCGGGGGAAATGAACTTCCAGAATGGACTTCCGACGGAAATCCTGAAGGAAGTTCCGAAAGAATTCCTGAAGGAACTTCCCAAGGAATTCCTGTAGAAACTTCCTAAGGAATTCGTGAATAAACTTCTCAAAGAATTCCTAAAGGAACTCCTGATGGAACTTCTGGAGGAATTGCTGAAGGAACATCCGAAGGAACTCTTGAAGGAACTTCCGAAGGAATTCCTAAAGTAACTTCCGGAGGAATTTCTGAAGAAACTGCATTGCTGATTGCTGAAAGAACTTCCAGCAGAATTTCTGAAGGATCCTCCAAAGGAATTTCGGAAGATCCGAAGGAATTCCTGAATGAACTTCTGGAGGTATTGCTGAAGGAGCTTCCAGAAGAATTCTCGATTGAACTTCGGTAGGAATTCCTGGAGGAACTTCCGTAGGAATTCCTGGAGGAACTTCTGTAGGAATTCCCGGAGGAACTTCCGGAGGAATTCCCGGAGGAACTTCCGGAGGAATCCCTGGAGAAGCTTCTGGAGAAACTTCCGGAGGAATTCCTGAAGGAATTTCCGGAGAAATTCCTGGAGAACTTTCCGGAGGAACTTCCGGAGGAATTCCCGGAAGAACTTCCGGAGGAATTCCCGGAAGAACTTCCGGAGGAATTCCCGGAGGAACTTCCGGAAGAATTCCCGGAGGAACTTCCGGAGGAATTCCCGGAGGAACTTCTGGAGGAATTCCCTGAGGAACTTCCGGAGGAATTCCCGGAGGAACTTCCGGAGGAATTCCCGGAGGAACTTCCGGAGGAATTCCCGGAGGAACTTCCGGAGGAATTCCGGAGGAACTTCCGGAGGAATTCCCGGAGGAACTTCCGGAGGAATTCGGAGGAACTTCCGGAGGAATTCCCGGAGGAACTTCCGGAGGAATTCCTGGAGGAACTTCACGAGGAATTCCCGGAGGAACTTCCGGAGGAATTCCCGGAGGAACTTCCGGAGGAATTCCCGAAGGAACTTCCGGAGGAATTCCCGGAGGAACTTCCGGAGGAATTCCTGGAGGAACTTCCGGAGGAATTCCCGGAGGAACTTCCGGAGGAATTCCTGGAGGAACTTCCGGAGGAATTCCCGGAGGAACTTCCGGAGGAATTCCTGGAGGAACTTCCGGAGGAATTCCCGGAGGAACTTCCGGAGGAATTCCCGGAGGAACTTCCGGAGGAATTCCCGGAGGAACTTCCGGAGGAATTCCCGGAGAACTTCCGGAGGAATTCCCGGAGGAACTTCCGGAGGAATTCCCGGAGGAACTTCCGGAGGAATTCCCGGAGGAACTTCCGGAGGAATTCCCGGAGGAACTTCCGGAGGAATTCCCGAAGGAACTTCCGGAGGAATTCGGAGGAACTTCCGGAGGAATTCCCGGAGGAACTTCCGGAGGAATTCCCGGAGGAACTTCCGGAGGAATTCCCGGAGGAACTTCCGGAGGAATTCCGGAGGAACTTCCGGAGGAATTCGGAGGAACTTCCGGAGGAATTCCCGGAGGAACTTCCGGAGGAATTTGGAGGAACTTCCGGAGGAATTCCCGGAGGAACTTCCGGAGGAATTGGAGGAACTTCCGGAGGAATTCCTGGAGGAACTTCGGAGGAATTCCGGAGGAACTTCCGGAGGAATTCCCGGAGGAACTTCCGGAGGAATTCCCGGAGGAACTTCCGGAGGAATTCCTGGAGGAACTTCCGGAGGAATTCCCGGAGGAACTTCCGGAGGAATTCCCGGAGGAACTTCCGGAGGAATTCGGGGGAGAACTTCCGGAGGAATTCCCGAAGGAACTTCCGGAGGAATTCCCGAAGGAACTTCCGGAGGAATTCCCGAAGGAACTTCCGGAGGAATTCCCGAAGGAACTTCCGGAGGAATTCCCGAAGGAACTTCCGGAGGAAGTCCTAGACGAACTTCCGGAGGAATTCCTAGACGAACTTCCGGAGGAATTCCTAGACGAACTTCCGGAGGAATCCCTAGACGAACTTCCGGAGGAATTCCCGGAGAAACTTCCGGAGGAATTCCCCGAGGAACTTCCAGAGGAATTCTTCGAGGAACTTCCAGAGGAATTCCCGGAGGAACTTTCGGATGACTTCCCGGAGGAATTTCCGGAGGAACTTCCGGAGAAATTCCCGGAGGAACTTCCGGAGAAATTCCCGGAGGAACTTCCGGAGAAATTCCCGGAGGAACTTCCGGAGGAATTCCCGGAGGAACTTCCGGAGGAATTCCCGGAGGAACTTCCGGAGGAATTCCCGGAGGAACTTCCGGAGGAATTCCTGGAGGAACTTCCGGAGGAATTTCCGGAGGAACTTCCGGAGGAATTCCTGGAGGAACTTCCGGAGGAATTCGGAGGAACTTCGGAGGAATTCCGGAGGAACTTCCGGAGGAATTCGGAGGAACTTCCGGAGGAATTCCCGGAGGAACTTCCGGAGGAATTCTGGAGGAACTTCCGGAGGAATTCCCGGAGGAACTTCCGGAGGAATTCCCGGAGGAACTTCCGGAGGAATTCCCGGAGGAACTTCCTGGAGGAATTTCGGAGGAACTTCCGGAGGAATTCGGAGGAACTTCCGGAGGAACTTCCGGAGGAATTCCCGGAGGAACTTCCGGAGGAATTCCCGGAGGAACTTCCGGAGGAATTCCCGGAGGAACTTCCGGAGGAAATCCCGGAGGAATTCCCGGAGGAACTTCCGGAGAAATTCCCGGAGGAACTTCCGGAGGAATTCCCAGAGGAACTTCTGGAGGAATTCCTGGAGGAATTCCCGGAGGAACTTCCGGAGGAATTCCCGGAGGAACTTCCGGAGGAATTCCCGGAGGAACTTCCGGAGGAATTCCCGGAGGAACTTCCGGAGGAATTTCCGGAGGAGGAATTCCCGGAGGAACTTTCGGAGGAGGAATTCCCGGAGGAATTCCCGGAGGAACTTCCGGAGAAATTTCCGGAGGAACTTACGGAGAAATTTCCGGAGGAACTTCCCGAGGAATTCCCGGAGGAACTTCTGGAGAAATTCCCAAAGGAACTTCCGAAGAAATACCCCGAGGAACTTCCGGAGGAGGAATTCCCGGAGGAACTTCTGGAGGAGGAATTCCCGGAGGAACTCCCCGGAGGAACTTCCGGAGGAATTCCCGGAGGAACTTCCGGAGAAATTTCCGGAGGAACTTCCGGAGGATCTTACGTAGAAATTTCTGGAGGAACTTCCGGAGAAATTCCCGGAGGAACTTCCAGAGGAATTCCCGGAGGAACTTCCCGAGGAATTCCCGGAGGAACTTCCCGAGGAATTCCCGGAGGAACTTCCAGAGGAATTCTCGGAGGAACTTCCGGAGGAATTCTCGGAGGAACTTCCGTAGGAATTCCCGGAAGAACTTCCGGAGGAATTCCCGGGGGAACTTCCGGAGGTATTCCCGAAGGAACTTCCGGAGGATTTCCCGGAGGATCTTTCGGAGGAATTCAGAGGAACTTCCGAAGGAACTTCTGGAGGAACTTCCGGAGGAATCCTGGAAGAGCTTCCGGAGGAATTCCTGGAGAAACTTCAGTAGGAATTTCTGGAGGAGCTGCCGGAGGAATCCTGGAGGAGCTTCCGGAGGAATTCCTGCAGGAACTTCTGGAGGAACTTCCGGAGGAATTCCCGGAGGAACTTCCGGAGGTAGGAGCTTGCCTACCTGCTTGCCTGGATTAAGGTAATGGCAATGAAGGCAATGGTGATGTACATTCTTTAAAAGCAGGAGTTTTTCCAGGATAACGCAATGGTGGATTTGTTCAAAATTGTGCCACATGTCCGTTATGCCAAATGACCGTTATACCAAATGATTTTTTTTAATGCCAAATGACCCAGACCCGACATTATTGGAAGAACTTCCTCGGGGATCAGAAAAAAAAAAATTCTAGCGGATTTTTTTAATGGAATCTCAGAATAAATTTTCTATGGAATTTTCAAAGAAGTTCTTCCTTTGTAATTTTCAAATAAATAGTTTTTCAGGAAAGGCTTCAGCGTATAGAGGTTTCGATATTCTTTAGTGATTTTAGACACAAACCTAGTTGACGACGAGCTCGCTCGATGACTTCTTCTTGGTGCTACCTACTTGAACGTCAGCTCGGCTTCGAGAACGACTCCAGGGTCTCGATCAGAATAAGCTTGGTTTAGCGGTTTATCACCGATTATGTGTTTGAGCGAGCACATTTTTCTATTAAAACTTATGCTTGAACAACACTAGACGAGAAGCGATACAAAGGAGTTTCTACCGCTTGATGCAAATTGACGATTTATTGACGACAACATATATGTGCTTGTGCATGTTGTTGTCGTATAATATGAAGTAGTCTTAGCCAATATTGAGGACTAGATCATTGTAGAAGAAAGAGAACAGCAACGGTCCAAGATTGCTTCCCTGTGGAACACCAGACCCGTTTGTAAAATAATCCGAAACAGAGGAGCCTATTTCAACTGCATTTTTTTTGTCACACTTGACCTGAGCCAACCAAAAATCCTAGAAATTTGCTCGAGACATCATAGTAATCTTAATTGAGTCGGTGGATCATTTGATTCAAACTGCAGGACAGTTGGAAGATCTTACAACATCTCATGTGGTAGGATTTGAGACACAAATGAAAGAGATACATTCGGGGGAAATAATCGAGTTAATACCGCGGCTTGCGATATCATGCCTTTAAGACCTTACAACAACTCATATACCTGGATTTGAAACAATAGACATGTACTTGAAGGACATATTTGAGCTCATATCACGGTTGGGGACATCAAAGATTACGTGAATGTTTCGGTGGACCATTTGATTCAAACTCCAGGACAATTTGGAGATCTTACAACATCTCACATGTCTGGATTTGATACGAAAATGAAAAACAAATACTCGAAGGACATAATAGGCTCGAGATCGCGGCTCGAGCTATCATGGAAGTCGTGGTTGATTCGGTAGACCATTTGATTTAAACTCCAGGACAATTTGGAGATCCTACAACATCTTATATGCCTGGATTTGAGACGCAAATTAAAAACAAATATTCGGAGAACATAATTGGGTTGATACCGCAGTTGGGGACATCATTGAAGTCGTGGTTGATTCGGTGAGCATTTGATTACAACTCAAGGACAATTTGGAGATCCTACAACTTTTCATAGGTCTGGATTTGAGACGCAAATGAAAGACAAATACTAGGAGGATATGATTGGGTTAATATCGCGGCTGAGGACAACATGGAAGTCGTATTTGATTCGGTAGACCATTTGATTCAAACTTCTGGACAATTTGGAAATCTTACAACATCTCTTATGCTAGGATTCGAGACGCAAATGACAGACAAATACTCGGAGGACATGATTGGGTTGATACCGCGACTGGGGGAATTATGGAAGTCGTTCTTGATGCGTTGAGCATTTGATAATTGATAAGACTTAAAGGATAATTTGGAGATCCTGCAACACTTCACATGTCTGGATTTGATACGGAAATGAAAGACAAAAACCCGAAACACAATTGGGTCTGGTCGTGGAATGAGATATCATGGAAGTCGTGGTTGATTCGGTAGACCATTTATTTGATTCAAACTCCAGGACAATTTGGAGATCCTACAACATCTCTTATGCTAGGATTCGAGACGCAAATGACAGACAAATACTCGGAGGACATGATTGGGTTGATACCGCGACTGGGGGAATTATGGAAGTCGTTCTTGATTTGTTGAGCATTTGATAAGACTTCAAGGATAATTTGGAGATCCTGCAAAACTTCACATGTCTGGATTTGATACGGAACTGAAAGACAAAAACCCGAAGCATAATTGGGTCTGTGTCGTGGAATGAGATATCATGGAAGTCGTGGTTGATTCGGTAGACAATTTGATTCAAACCAGGACAATTTGGAGATCCTCCTACGCCAGGGTTTGAGGCGCAAATTACAGACAAATACTCGGAGAACATGATTGAATTGATACACCGGGGTTGATGATACATATCATGGAAGCCATGGTTGATTCGATAGACGATTTGAGGTCAATTCGGAGATCCTACAATATCTCATATGCCTGGATTTGAGGCGCAAATCAAAAACAAATACTTGGAGGACATGGTTGGGTTGATAACGCGGATGGGAACATCATTGAAGTAGGGATTAGTTCGGTAGAACATTTTAGAAGATTTCCAGGACGATTTGGAGATCCTACAATATATCATATGCCTGGATTAGAGACGCCGGATTGATGATAATTGATTATAATGTATGTTTCCTCTATAGTTACCTGATCTTCCCTAAGGTTACTCATACCCTGGCTTACCGTGCAACTAATTTATGTAAATCATTTATTATTGTTCATACTCTATCATTTGTACATCCAATTGATCATGATCATGATTGTTTCGAGAACCCATAGTAACATATAACATGGAAATTTCTAAAAAGTCAAAATGATTTCGGCTCCTTATGCATATGCCAATAACTATAGATGTTCCAAATATTGTTTAATTATTGTCATAAATATATGGTACCCACAACAGTCACTAGCTTAAAATAGATGCACCCCTCATGGAAAGCAACGCCCGGATAAAAAATATCATAAAAATATTATAAATTTTACTGTAACATCACCATTCAATACATTAGTATTACCATCAAATGTAATGTGATTTTTACTACAAAAATACATTCGAGTTTATGGTTTTTCACGATTAAATCAATTGTAAATGGGACTTTTACAATAAAAAATGGGGGTTGTTATGTATCTTTACAATAAAATTTTCGAAAAATTTCCATACTAAATTCAGAGTAAAACAATAGATGTTACTGTTTTTTAATGGGACTATTTTTATAGGTGAAACAATAGAAAAGAACGTTCTTCCAATGTTTTCGTTACTTTTTATTTATTGGTTTACAGTACAAAAACAATAACATTTATTTCATTTTTTTTAGCTATAATATTTATATATATTCAGACTACAAGATTTACGACACGACACGACATTTACATTACCAATAAAAATTAGATGTGTGAACTTTGACTTCGTTACTCAATATCATGTGATACATCCCGTAGTCGGAATAACCTACATTCATGAAAAGGATGCCGTAATACTAAGGACACACTTGTGGTACAAGGACAGTAATTTACCAAGGTTATGTACCCTAGTACATATTGTACCATAGATTCACAGACAAACAGACATAACACATTGAACATTCACTCATCAAATTCATCGTCATTCAAACACTAACGAATCTGATGATTTCAGTTAGTTGGGCAAATCGCGAACCAGATGGCGGTAGTGAGCAAACGTCAAATTCAAGCAAATCCGATGCGCGCGCCACGAGTGATCGATTGGCCAACTAATGATTATTTGAATCGACCAGTAAATCATTGAACGATAGAAACTTGACGAGTGTTATGTCTGTTTGTCTGTGATAGATTTTTTACGTTGTACCCCATGGTACGAATACCACTAGTGAGTCACTAGTATAAGATGAGTTAATATCCACAATACACTTGATAGTATGTTTACAGATACGTTTTTTTTACATCAACAGTGTATAATATATAATGTCATCTCTATAGTATTTTGTACTTGAGTCGAACCAAGTACAGAACACTGGAAATGGCCTTAATGTTGGAGTCGAAATATGTACCTTTTACAAAATAACATAACATAAAATATTTTTTGAACTAAGTTTTAATTAAATTTCAAAGTAGAGTTCAACCTTAATTTGAATACATAAAGTACATACTGTTGTGCCACAGTGATGCTGGTATAAATTAAAACTTGCTTTGATAATAGTGTGGCATATACGATTATTATAATGTAATAAATTCAAAATTAGGACTCTAATCTACTTCAATTGGATGCTACGGCTGCACGTCGCCAAGCACGCAGTATGCGGAGGTTCCGCAAATAGTCCACCTCTTGATCGATCCACCTTGCTCGGTAAGCATCTCGCCTTCTTGTTCCCGTCGGGTCGTTACTATGAAGTTTCTATTAATTAGTGGCTTTGGACAAATACTGTCATTGTTGAGCATTTTGAAGCCGCAATGGAACTTCTCCATATGATCTGAATACAAACAAAAGTAACAGTCTAGAATGAAAGATGCATCGAAAACGGTATGGTATGAGCTTCTTACCTTTCATCATCTCGCTGTAATGTGCCACAAAACAGGACATTCCTAGCCTTCGTTCCAACAGCATAAAGGTGTAAGTCTCAGAGTTGTTGTGGTGCTTCTTTTTCTGACGGAGCTTCCAGGTGTTAGCCACGGTAACTTTGTTTCCTCCAAGCGGATTGAGTGCACACTGCTGTGGAATTAGTTTCATAAGTACGTCAATAAATGTGATTAAATCAAACCATCTCGTCAGTACATACCGAACTCCAGAGTGATAAGGAAGTCAGGCGCACACTCCCGTTCACATCATCTTCATGAGATTCATCTTCTTCTCATCCGTAGTTGACAGATACACCGCAACACCCACGAAAAGTGTTCGGATGAAATTTTAGTGACTAACGGCAAGTTTTGTCTAATCCGCTCAATTCCCATACGTTTATACATAAACTATCAAGCGGAGGTATACAAATCGACCCTAAGAAAGATAGCCAGGGTAGATTCCTCCTCCAGACTCACTTCCTGTGTTGGGTTGTTATAATCTACCTAGTCACCTAACCGCCCTCACAGCAGCGACTGCCGCCACTTAAATCTTCGTACCAAACGTGTTCCGTCGCCTCCGTCGCTTCCTGTGCCCTTGTCCTCTGGAAAACTGGCTGCGCTTGTGGTGTATCACCGTACTGATCAGGTTCACCATGATCTACATACAACCTAACAAAACATAAATGTTATCATGATGATGAAAACTAATAAAAAATATTATTACCTGATAAGTATATTGTGAAGACTATTTTTTTGCGTAATGTCCATCTTCTGAAACCTATTCCGATGAGTGGGAGAAACGGGGTAGGACCAGGACAATCACGATGTGCTTATCAGAAGCGGCACGCAGGAACAGATTTTTTCAACAGTTGCTGTCGGATTAGTCGAAGAGGAACTGTTTGTTTTGTTTTGTTTCTTGCTACACTGCACGAAAACTTATCGATATTTATTAAAAATTATTTAAATGATATGTATGAATATTTAAGAGATATATTAAAATAAAATCTATAGTCGATTTTTGTAACAATCGAATTAGATTTATAAATATTTATTTTATAATATATCTACTGATTAAACAAAATATCTAGTCGTCTGATAAAATCTATTGTTATCGAATGGTTTCCAACTGTTGTTTCATCAATAAAACAAATTTAATAAAAGTCAACATTTTCATCTTCACAAACAGTTTTCTAATATCGAAATATCATAACAAATATTCTCAATTAAAATGCGATTATATTTTTTATACAAAGTGTAAAACATGATATAACAATAAAAACATTATAGAAAGTATTGGTAACATTCGAATGTATTGTACTTGTAAAGTTAATACAATAGAGGGTTTTCCCTATCGTGAAAAATCAACAATACATGCACAAAAGGTTTTATTGTTTACCATACAATTAATAATATTTGAATGGTTTAGATCATACAAGGTACTGTAAATTTCTATCCGGGCGGTTCTCCCCGCATGATTGGCGTAAATAATAGTATATATTGTTAAAAATGCTATAAGAAAGACCTTAATATCTAAAACAACTTTTTTCTAATGTTCATTCCTTGAATAACTTCCCTGAAAACTTTAATTTTATGCATATGTTAATGCTGTTCGATCACCGCTTATATGCATATGGATATACTTAATCTATCAGCTTTTTTTTGTAAAACCCTGGAAAGGCCAATTTAAGTTGAAAAGAAACTGCCGTTTTGTAAATTTTGACGTAAACTACGTCTATTTTCGGTAGGGTTACTGCTCTAGATCTAATAGCTTCTATATTATAGAAGCATAAAATTTACAAAATGGCAGTTTCTTTTCAACCTAAATTGGCTAAATAGAATCTATATTCATCCTAGCGAAAACGAAAGAATGGAATGCAAATTGGCGTGTTTCATATTTTTGAATTGTTTTCAGCGCGCATATTAAAAGAACCGTTTAAATCCATGGTTTATTCTTTGTTTCACGATGAGTTAAATTCATTTAACTCATAAACGGAAACCTGATCGGGGAACTAGTATATTATCAAATAACATGCAAAACCACTAGATGAATTGATCTGCGTTTCTCCAGCTTTAGCTTGTGATAACTAAACCCGATCAATATCGTCCATTCTAATTCACACCTTTCCAACTGCTTTGTTTGCACCCTACCGGAACGAGTTTGCATCAGCCATTAGTGAGCGGTGGATTCCATCCAGTTGCAACGATGTCGTTGAACGGAAAATTCCATTCATTCAAGCTGGTACTTCTAAGCCTCTTGTTTGCAAGCGCTTCAACATCATCCGATGCTAGGAATGGTGACCAAGTTGAAGGACGATATCTCATCTTCCCGCCGACGGCCCCAACTCGGCACCAGTTGATATCCGGTATCGGTATCCCGCTGGGGACACCCGAGGCCGTAACGTCCGGTTGGGTTTTAAAGGCTCAGTACTTCCTGCCGACCGAGGTCAATCATCTGAAACCGAACAACGTACAGGGATGGAACGACAGCCGGCGATCGTTCGGGAAACGAGAAACTGTAACGCAAACACCCTTGGGAAACTACGAAGCATTCACGGCCAGAGATATTCATATCGATACGGAACCCCTCCCGGATAGTGCGGGCGGTGAGGGCATGGATGAGGATGATTACTTCGATGAAGGCGATGACAACTATTGGTTGGATGAAGACGAGCAGAAATCCTACGAAGACCTCAATAATGTGATGCCACCGTCTAACTTGGAGTCTTTAATGTCCGAAGGATACGATGCGGAAGGTTCGCGGTGGATGACGTACAAGACGTTGGAGCACATTGGTGAAGTGTACGGCAGCGGTGGGAGGGAGTGTGTTTTGCGGAGCATCTGTGAAGCGGCCAGCGCGGAGTTCACCCATACGGGAGGAGTGTTCGCGGAGTTACTGCATATAATGTTCGCGTAAGGACAAGACGGCTCGACTTATTTATGTGCCAGCATTTGTATTAAGTAAAACGTAATAATTACAGGCCCTCGACCACTTCTGACCCTATATCGGAGCACAGCGACAATGAATACCATCGAGCGGAGCAACTGGGAAGGGAAGGTGCACCGTGCCATTTGGTGTTTCATGAGTGTCGAAATTCGATTTTGGACGTGTTCACCGGGATACATGATCCAGATACAAATTCTCTGTTGGTGGCACATGATAAGGTGATGAAAAGTTTTATGAAATAATATCATAGCGTAACGGCATGTTTGACGTTATGAACAAAAATTTTCTGTGTCTACAAATAAGCACTTTCAGCCTGAACTGATCTTTGCCCAAATTCCTAGATTAAATATTAAAAATAAACGGGAAACATAACTGGTTTTAAGCCAACGAAACATAGTGTATACCATTTAAGTCGAAGCTTGCAATAGTACTTGATCTTTGATCCAATGGAGTCGATGGTATTGACTGACTCATAGCGTCAGACTAATATACAGTAGAGATTTGTTCGAAGCTGTGTATCCTAGTTTGTCGCGGTCTTCAAAGAACCCCATGTTGGCACAGTATACACTCAAGATCCATTCCTCAATGGGAGATCGTGGGATTTTAAAAAGTGTCTAAAATTACCGCATTAATTGGCATATCCTGTCACTGCTTAGGTTCTAAGTATTCATATTTCAAATAGTTAGAGGCGTTAAAAACAAGTCTCATATTTTATGAGTCCATGGATAATGTGAGGAAATCGATTGAAGCATTTAATAGAGATCAGTTTTTGGGAAAGATATCCACAGATTGGACCGATCCAATCGTAGAACTGCCTAATCAAATGGTAATGGAACTTACTACGGGTTAAATGAGGGCCCACACATCATTTTCTCATAAACAGCCGGAAAAGCTTCCATTGGCATTGACTCCTGGCGGGAGGTTTTCCATTCCAATGCACGGAAAAATCTGTTAACAGTGTTAAGGTTTAAACGCGTTCTCCTGTGAAACCTTCGTAGGGGGTCTCGCCAAAGTTGATTTAGAGTGTTTTTGAGTGTAAGATTTTGTGGTTTGACCGTCATAGGGTAACTTTGAAAGTATTTATTTTCAAATGTATGCAACTTTTAGGGAAGATCCATTAAATACAAATACGTAACGCAAAAATTGACCATTTTTAAACCACCTCCCTTTCCCTATTGTCACATATATCTCGCAATCCCCCGTTAGGTAATTTTAAATCTATCGTAATCCATCATAGCCCACTGTATCCTATGCAAGCTGTAGTATATTGGATGTGTATTCCGTATCATCTTGTGATAGAATGTACATTGTCTCAAATCTATTCCTCATGTATTTATTATATGTTTTGGCAGCACTGGCGGTGTGTATGTTGGACAGATCTCACAATAGATCTATGAAGTTTCCCGATGAATACAAATCCTATATTTTCTATGCGCTTGAGAACGAAAGATGATTAGACGCCTGTCAGCTCAATTCGCAGGGTGCTTCGCAATCCTCTGCACATGCTACGATACGCGGAACAGTCCTGGATTCAGCCTACTTGTCTCTCAGGCGTGCCGGAAAATGTCCCGCATTCCATGATGGACCAAGTCTATTGTAGAAAAATCTGTGGAATCCATAGGAAAAGGGATGTCTAGAAGAAAAGGGAAAAAAGGGCAATCTGAAGGGGTTAGGGACAAAAGGTCGAAAAACAAAATATCGAAAGACAAAAGGTCGAAGTAGCAACCCTATAACCAGAGACCGGAGGAGTGAATAGCTGTCGAAATGGCAACGTATGAAATGGTATGAAATCGTGAAAAAAAAACTGGCATCACTTTAACTTTTTCCTTGCTTCTTATTGGTGCAAAAAGTAAACATCGCGAGTTGGATCCGCTTTTGATGGTTCGATTGGAAATAAGATGGCGTCTTCGCCGATCTCTTATTCTACTATTTCTAGGTCGAAGAGACAAATGGTTAAAAACGACAAAAGGTCGAAGGGACAAAAGGTCGAAAGGACAAAACGCCGAACCGAACAAAAAATCGAAATACCGTCGTGCGGGGCTTCTTTTGACTCCGGGGGCTACTTTGGATTTTTGATTTTCTAAAAATACTAAAAGAAAAAAATTCCAAATTTGAAACAAAAAGTTGCCATCCAACTATCAACAAGACACCCGGCTGGTGATAATGGCAATTTGAGAGTAGTTAACGCCGTAATTCATGTTTCAAAATGTCCAAAGTAGCCCCTGATTTTTCAAAAGAAGCCCCGCACGACGGTAGACAAGAAACAGAAACGGAGAGAATCAATCTCGCACAGTACAAGGATGGTGCCTTTCTCGTTTTTTTTTCGAGTGAGTAATTTCTACGCACTTTTTGTGAAAAAAAGTATTTTGGCCCATAGTCCGATCCGACCAATTTTCAACAAGAAATAATGGGACCGGATTCTGCATCGGATGCAACTTGTTGCGAGCAAATCGGCTGAGGGTAAGTGCCTAAAAATGAGTGAAATTTTTTTTTGAAACAAATAAATTTTGGCCTTAACTCCGAATCCCATAGTCCGATTCCGCCAATTTTCAATACGAAACAATGGGACAAGATTCCGCGTCGAATGCAACTTGCTGCGATCAAATCCGTTAAAAATAAGTGCCTGAAAAATGAGTGAGAATTTTGTATGTGTTTTTTATGCAAAAAATGAATTTTGGCCATAACTTCGAAACCCATAGTCCGATCTGTCCAATTTTTAATACGAAATAATTGGATAAGATTCTACGTCGAAATCAGTTAAGAGTAAGTGCCTTAAAAGTGAGTGAGAATTTATCTTATAAAAAAAATATATTTTGGCCATAACTCCGAAGCCCATAGTCCGATTGGGCCAATTTTCAATACGAAACAATGGGACAAGATTCCGGTTGAGGATAAGTGCCTGAAAAATGAGTGAGATTATTTTGCGCACACACATACACACACATACACACACACACATACACACACATACACACACACGCACACATACACACACACACAGACATCATCTCAATTCGTCGAGCTGAGTCGATCGGTATATAACACTATGGGTCTCCGGGACTCCTAGAAAAAGTTCGTTTTTGGAGCGAACAAAATTTTCAAAACGACTTATCTGCTTTTGTAAACAAAGATTCAAACGACGATTTGACGAATCAATCACCATCAATAGGTAGGTGAAGGATTCCGCTACCTGTTGATGGTGTTGGTTTGCGTGGGAGAGCTATCAGATTCGTCAAATCGTCGTTACAATCTTTGTTTACAAAAGCAGATAAGTCGTTTTGAAAATTTTGTCTTGATATAGCCTTTACGTATACTTTGTATACGAGAAAGGCAAAAATCTTGATGAGATAAGTGTATTACTTCTGAAGATAAAAGCATTTTTCAAATTCCTTTGGAATTCATCCAACTTGACTTTTTCGACCTTTCGTCCTTCTTGACCTTTTGTCCCTTTCGACCTTTTGTCTGTTGACCTTTTATTTTTCGACCTTTTCTCATAGATTTAGTCTGGAAAGTCTACTGAACATGGAGAATTGATATTTGAAATGTTTTAGGAATCCAGACAGTTTCAATCAGTATTAGGAATCTAAGCATTTTAAAGGATAAATCAAAGTTTATTCGATTTATCAGATTCAGAAAAACGAATGAATGATATTGAGAATGAATGAATATGGGAATATTAAAGATTTGTATGATCTACGGAATCAAAAATTTCTGAAGAAATTCTGGAAAGTTTAGGGCATATATATTAGATCTCTTAATGACGAGCTCGGTAGTCTAATGGCTACTGCTTCTGCCTTATAAGCAGGAGGTCGTGGGTTCAATTCCAGGCTCGTCCCTTTCCTACTTTGTATTTCTATCTTAGTTCTTTCTGTGTTTCACGTTCTACCAAAACGATTCCTACTGTTCTAGTTCTAGCCTTCCACACAATCCCAAAACCTCCCGTGGCACCTATGAGTTCTCTGCATCTTTCTTAAGTAGGTGTCCAACTAACCATCCTTTCTCTTCCTCAGCATTCGCAAGGACGTGGCCAGGACAGATCTCGACTATTGGAGGGTGCAATGCTTCCATCTAAGAGATAGTGATTAGTCCCAAATCGATATCTGTGGTAACGGATAAAAGTGATGCTACTCTCATACAATAGTCTTGGCCTGTACCACCTACGAATTTGTGAGAATTGCTCAATGCTAATGCTAATGCTAAATGCTAATATATATATTAGATCTCTTAATGTTAGACCTCATCACAATTCTTATGCTAAAATAAGCCTCATGTCAAATTTTCAGCTAATTCGGATAAAATTTCTAGGTGGCTCAAGTCAATTTAACGTTTTTGGGCAATTTAATTTTGAAAAAAAAAACTTACAAGAGATATAAACGCCGGAAATCAACGCAACAATCTCTGAAAGGAAGCTTCTGGTGTGTGTGTCTTTTGAACATTGCGATTCGGTCCGTTCACGTTTTGACCATGTTAAAGTGATTTTCAAGCTTTAAAGTGCAGTTTCCTCTAAAAGTAGTTGTTAATTTCAAATCATTGCTATTTATTATATTAACATTTCTCTTTTCCCTGTACATTTGAGTAATATAATTGTCAATGTGCGGTTTACCGTTAAGTTCTTAAAAATCAGAAGCTGAAAATTTGTCATAAATTTGCACGTTAGGATTTCTTCAAACATGTTGTTCGATGGTAGTAAAAGCATACAGACATATAGTGCAAATATCATCGAAAACCAATGAGACACTCCGGCCCAAACGTGTATCCGTACCCACGCAGCGAATAGTGCTGTCCATGGGTAGGCCTCGTCGGGTGGCTTTATCATTTCGGCCGGAAAAAGCGTTCGTGGGCATGTATGGAACATGAGGCACCATCTTTCCCAGTCTGATGAACAGCCGATTCCAAACCGGAAGCTTGTGATGGTCCTCAGTGTCTCAATTGACCGAGGACTATTGATCTATTGCATAAGCACAACTATCGACGGGTTTGTCTAAAGACTACGGACAACAGAAATAATATCCGATAAACCGATCCTAATTCTTACGGATTCCGCCAGTGTCATCGCTGCGCTACAAAGCGACCATCCGAAACATTCATGGATCCCAGCAAGGCTTTGTTAAATTGAAAAGACTAACTAAATTTGATATCCTAACCTATACTTTTCTTTACACTCACCAAAGCGTTTATGTTAGGTTATTATCCCGGCCAGACGGTGGACCTCGGAATCTCGGATGTTCTTGTCCTGGGAGGGGTTTTGAGAATCATGCTCAAGAAAACTCATATGTGAATATGTACGTTATGTGGAAGATATTGATTTGGAAAATCTATTGGAGGTAACCAATTTCCCTTCGATGGGACTCGAACCCATGACCCTACAGTACGCTAGACTGGTGCTTTAGGGCCGATGCCCACGTAGCGGGTTTTTTAACGCCACGTGCCCGCAGCGTTAAAATAACGCTGGTGTGCATCGGTGTGGTGACGCACAGTGCTGTGTCCCTTGGACAAAAATGGAAAAATCGACTCTCGTATTTAGTCGAAACAAGTAGACCATTATATTAACATATATTTCAATTATGCTGTATGCGCATTAGTATCTTTGTGAGGTCTCTGGGATGATCAAAACAACTCGTGTTTGTAAACATTTCCATCGCTGAAAATGGATGATTTATCACCTGTTAGTGAAAAGCATCTATTTCATTGCCTAAGTTTTCGAACGGTACCTGTCACTGTGAAATTCAATATTGAAAGCGTAAAATCAAGTAAGTAAGATCCAATAAATTATTGGCAGTGGCTGATTTACTACCCGCCGCTGTCACATCCAGGCGCTATTGTATATGCGCAAAATAGCCAGCATGAGTTAACCGCCAGAAATTTTGTATGGCGAAAGACATCTAACGGAGGTTTTCTCAACAGCAGGAACTTTTCACGAAAATCTATCTGGTACCAGTTATGTAGGACGGTGTCCGCTACTACGCCAACCAAATATGTTTTCGATTAAGGTTCTTATTTTCGAAATATTAAACATTAGATGCCTTTCGCCATACTGATTTCCAAAAGTTAACTCATAGTGTGCCGCTGTAAGCACGCTCAAAGTGGGCGATTCATTAAATGTGTTTCAGTAGGACATATTTCGTCTGATTTATATAATCCAGAAGATTTCTCCGAGGAACTCCGAAGAACTAAAGCAGTTTTGCAAAATCTTTTGTTTGAGAGTTGATCAAAAATGGTTAAAGAGCTTTCGATCATCCGAGAAATTCGAGAAGCAAAACTCTCTGATTGTCTTCGTTGGTAAATCTTCCTCGCAATCCGAAAATAAATATTGAAGGAATTGCCGGGTCTTCATTCAACATCGCGAAGGGTAGACCTCAAAAACCGTATCAGGAATGTTCGAATAAAACCAAGAAACTACGTGTTGAAGACCTTATCAATAAAAATGAACCTGAGGAGCTAGCATTTGCGACCAATATATCAAGTAGCTCAAGCGCAAATTTTCCGACAGAAGTTTATCCGACAGAAAGTACAATCTGCTTCAAAGTACTTTAAACGAGGTGCATGCAAATCTGCTTCCTAGCCTTTACGCGTTGAAAAAGGAAAAAAATCATTCCTAAACAGGTTTCCGCGTCTGAAACGTCCGCTGAGGTTAATTTGCAAGACCTGATGAATTGTACCTCGCTAAGCATTATGCAGACATTTTCGGTAGAGAGCTCAAGGACGGTGAAACTTGTATGGAAATAGGGTTTTGATGGACGCATAGGACATAGCACCTACAAACAAAATGATGGGAGGATGAGAGCTCAGATGAGAGTCTGCTTGTTGCTCTACTGCCCATGATTTCATAGTTGACGTATCAACCATTCGAAATGTCAGCTAATCTCCTTCATTCTGATGATAATTAAAGTCACTACGAGTACGGTGGCTTCTACCCCACTGTTACTAACTTCATAATAATATGATATGATTGTACATATCACAAGGAGCCATGGCTCCGTAAAGAGTTATACACGCCTGAACCTACCAAATAAACGAACTTGGAAAAAAATATAACAAGTTCCAATGATTTCTGATACCGTCGTTAAAAACCAATCCCTCAAATCATTACTAAGGATATTCTGATTCTATAGTATAAAACATGAGAGCTGGCGTTTACGTCACTTATGAGTAGGGTGGTCGGTATTGGCCATTTTAGTCAAATACCGGTATTCGGTATTTTTGTGAAAATTTCAGGTATTATAAGAAAAACTTTTGATTTGGACTTCTGGATGAAAAACAATATTTGTTGACAAACTTCAAATGTTAAAATCATTGCTTGTTTAGCTGGGCAAAGCGAAACTTAAGTAGACATTACGTACTGAGCGACTTATCTCCCAATCCGCATTGGGTTTTGTTAGCAATGTTGCCAACTACTGAGAATACCCTCTCTGGTTCAACCGAAGTAGGACGAATGGTTCCAAGACCGTCGAAAATCAGTGTCAAATACTTGCCCGTAATCCCTTCTGATTCATAATAGGAGAATTCCTTACGGATTGTATGCAAGGATCCCGGCATCAACGTACATATTTGCCACCAGCAACGCAAGTGTTTTGCTTTGCTACAGTCTCTTCACAAGTTGTTCTTTAACCGAAAAACCAGAAATATATTCATAGAGGCATCTTCTTCGTACCAATCGTCAGATATGATCGTTGTCTCAGTTTCAACGATCGCATCAGGAATGATTAGGCGCTTCAAGATCCCATACGCATGCCTAATCAAAGTAGCTCTGGATGCCTTGAAGAAAATGCCAAAATCGTTTCTGATTAATTGCTTCACGGCAGAATTATTCAAAAAAGCAAAAAGATCGGCGTATTTGGATCGTCTCTCTTGGATTCATTCTATAAAAGCATCGAAATAGTGGTGGAAATATCTGTTGCTTGATTTGATAATAGTTCCAACGTAAATTGGAACGCCACGTCGGCTTCATATAGAGTGCAAAACTCACAGAGCAGTAGTTCCACAACAGCTTGAACATAAACCGTCTAAGACGAATTAAGTACTGTCCATTTAATTCCACCAGGATTAAATGGACAGTACTTAATTCGTCTTAGACGGTTTAATACATTCCACTAAAAGAGCTTAATATATTTTTCCGGAGCTTGAACATGTTCGAGGGCTTGAATTATTCCAGCGTGCCTTGGCATCAGCCACTAATTCAAATTCTTTTCTGAATTCAGGACGGACATATTTTTGCAGAAATTCGTTTTTCATAGGTGATCTACGGAAAAGAACTACTACTTCTCGTACCGTTACTGGACTGGGCGATATCAACAATGTTCATTGAAGAAAAAGTCAGATTTTTTATACTGACAGCAAAATTTTTAATACCGAAAATACCGGTATTTTCCGTCTCTAAAACCGGTATTTTCGGTACCCAAAATTGGCCGGTAATACCGGTATTACCGGTTTCGGTACTACCGGTTAGACCACCCTACTTATGAGATGATCAATTGGAAATTGGTCAATTGTTGTAACAAAAACTTTTATCATACTACATTATCATATCACATATTTTTCGTAAAAAGATCCTGGTTCTTTGAAGCATGTCGTAAAACCTGGCGTTTACGGCATTTATGCAATTATCTGTTCAACATAGGTCAATTACGCAAAGAGTAGTTTTTATCATAAGTGACAATTTACCCAAAATGATCTCGATTATACGAAGCGTATTATATGTTATGAAATTTGGCGTTTACGCTACTAATGCAATTATCAATTTAACATAGGTCAATAATGCAAATAGTAGAAAAACAAGTTTACAATCATTTTCCCAAAGACACCTTTGAGTTGAAACGTGTAGAATGTAAGTTATGATTTTTGTCTCGTAGTTCCATACGTTCGAAGCACTGTGTGACGCTGCGTTACCGCTTTATCCCGGTGCACACCTGCGTCTTTTTGACGCCACGTGCACTCTGCGTTGAAATGACGCTACGTGGGCATCGAGCCTTAACCAACTAAGCTACGAAGGACCTCCGTCGGCCTTCGCAACCTAGCGGCTACTGAACGAGCTCGAGATTCCCAAATTGGACGCATAGTCAAATCACTCGCAATCCATTTCTCAAGCCAATACTTCCACATGTGTATAGTACACGTCCACATTAGAGGAGCGTGAGTATTTAGAATGTCTGGCGGCTGTACACATTCTTCATCAGCAACTGTACTGATCAAGTGAGGTTGTGTAAACTATTTGCCAGTCGGTCGTCAAGCTCAGACCCGACCGCATTGCGTAGGCCGGAAATCCCCGGAAATAGGCAATTAACTTTGATTGAACTGATCCTGAGTTGCGTGCTCTTGCTCTTGTGGTTACCTCCAATACATTTTCCAAATCAATATCTTCCACATAACGTATATATTCACATATGAGTTTTCATAACATTGTAAATTAACGTCCAAGTCGGGTGGTTTAATCCCCGGAAATAGGCAATTAACTTTGATTGAACTGATCCCCAAGAATTTGTTTTGGACCCGTTGAAGTTTGAGGTGATGGGTTTTAGCGTAGCTCTCCCAAACCAACTTGCCGTATTTGATCACAAGGAGGATGATTTGTTCATAGACAGCAAGCTTATTTTTCAGGGACAAAGACGACCGACGGTTGGTCAAAGGGTACAGTAGAACGTCACCGTCTTGTCAACCTGCTGCCGGAAAATAAGCTTGCTGCGGGGTTCAAGCCACCCATTCCACAGTAGCGCCATTGGGGATGATTTTACAGTCCCCAGGCGGAACATGCTTAGGGGATTTAGAGTGGAGGAAAATGATGACCTTGGTCATTGCCACGTTGATACAGATCTTCCAGCTGGTGAGGTACTCTCGTTGGAGTTTTGCCACTAGTTCCAAGTTGGAGTTTTGTCTTAGTTCCACTAACGATCTGATCACTCTACCATTGTAGACAATGGAGGTGTCATCTGCGAACAGAGACAGAATGTCGCCTTGTGGAGGTTCTCGCTTGTCAGGGCTTTTTTTTTTATTCCTTTATTTATTTGTTTAGGCACTCTGTGTTACTTGACCGCTGCTGTGCCGAGATCTACTGTGGTATTCTGCTCTACAGAATCCACACAGAATCTATTTTTAGATTTCCATTACCATTATTGTTGTCGTTGCCAGTCCATCTCATCGTGAGTCCATTGTGTCCGTTTGTCCTTGTCTTGTATTCAATGATCGTTGCATTGTTCGGTTGCCATTAATCCGGGTAGCGTTGGAGGAATGCCTCCGAGAAGAACAAGTTGTCAGTCGTCATCAGGCAGCCGTGACGGTAAGGCGCGTACCCCAAACGCCACCGTATGGGCTGCGGATCTGGCGACTGACGAGGGTTTTGGTGAAGGGGCTGGGAATCGAACCCATGACCATTCGCTTGTAAGGCGAACGTGTAGCCAACTACGCTACGGGACCCCCTCATGTCAGGGCTGAAAAGATTGAAAAGCAGGGGCCCGATGATAATGCTCCGCTGATTGAGACCCGGAATGTCCTTCGGAATGTCGTCGGAAACCAAACTGTTCCTCGAGCAAGATTTTCGGCAGACTGAAGTACCCGGTGATGAAAAGCTTTTCCGAATAGCTTAGATAACCCTGAGAGAAGGCTGGGGGAGGGGGAGGAAGGATCCTTCCCAGGCTTACGGATGGGGATGATATTCGTTGACTTCCAGGACGATGGAAAGTAGCTGAGCCGGAGACACTAATTAAAGATCGGTGAATGGTGCTCAAACAACGGAGCACTCATGTGTTTCAACTCAAGATTCAGAATGTTATCGAAACCTGGGGCCTTCATGTTCTTCGATGATTTGATATAGGGCGTCAATTCGCCAGCTGAGATCTCCAACTCCTCCGAGAAGTTGTTAGGAATAAGATGGATGTTGTTAGTATGCTCGTTTACGGCTGCTTCATGTGAACTGAAGATGTTCTGCCCCAGATTGTGTGAGCTTACGTAGTGATGGCCTTTTTCAGCGACCTTCTCTGTATGAAAGCGATCCTTAGAGTCATTGTTGTCTATTGGGATTAAGGTGGAACGGGCCGAGGCTTGGATTTTAGAATGTTGGGTATTTTCCAGAACGGCTTATTAGCATAGTCTGGGTCTTAGTATAGCGCGGATACTTGATAATTTCTGTGATTCGATTGCAGCGTGCCTTAAGCTCAGACAGTCCAGTACGCTTAAACTGCCTGCGAGTGACATTCCGCAATCGAATCAAATCTTTGGTGAATGTATCGATGGTCAGGGTGTTGCTTATCTGCCGAGCCGTCGGTATATGTTGTTCTTGGGCCACCGAGATCGCCTCCTCGATGGAAAGCAGCTGCCGATCAATTGCTTCAGACGTTACCGACCGCGCCTCGTAGTCGACGGTGGCGTCCACGCACCGTTGGCCTCAGTCGACTCGATGATAGTTTCGCCGGGAGAGCTGATGCCGATTAACCGAGGAGCCCACTTCCGCCACCACCGGATAGTGATCCGAACTGAGCTCCTGGTAGACAACCGGCTGCGAGATGTGGTCGCTCATGTTGGTGATGTACAAGTCGATTGTCGAATGGATGCTGGACCGACCCAGCAGAGTGGGGGAATCCGGGCTCAGGATCGTGTAGTGGCCTTCCTCTGTATCGTTGTTTCAGATGGCGCCGTTTCGATTGCCGCTACTGTTGCCCCAGACTTGATGTTTGGCATTCAGATCGCCGGCAATGATGTACTGACCTTGTCTTAACCATCGCCGGCTTTAGCTTGAGTTAGGCAGTACGTCACGATGAACGTGATTCTGCCGACGGAATTGGTCACTTCGACACCGATGGTGATGCTCAGCTGGAAGCTTGACAGCAGGCGACAGTTGATGTTGTAGCGAAGAGCGATGGCCACACCACAAGGGCCTCATACGCCTGTCACTGGCGAACAAAGCTCGTGTACTCTGCATCGAAGCTTAGAACCGGTGTTACCGGTAGTTACTGCAAATAAATTCTTTTTCGAGTCCCTATAATCAAGCAGGTATCTCAAGCATGTCACATCGTTATATTGCTGCATGATTGAGTGTTTAATTTTGATAAAATGTCGAAAACAAAAGTATGCATAAAAATTGCCTCGCCATAACAAAAAGGTGTTTACAGTTTAGAACCAAATCCAGATGTCGCACATGTTGGGGTAAGGATTCAGTGCTCCGCCTTCTCCCCCTGCCACACCACCTCCCCTGGTCGGCAAGCGAGTCGCACGATGCTTCGGTGATGAGCGCCACGTCGATCTCTTTCTTCTCGAGGAAGCCAGCTCGATCTATTTGCTCTTGGGCGAAAAGCGTTCCAGCTGACCAGGCCCACCCTAGCAGGTCAAACTGGTCGCGATATCTCCTCGTCTTGTCGAGACGAGCGAGTGTGCACGACCACTGGCTTCAAGCCGCAGCTCTCGAGTTCTGCAATGAGATCTTCTTTCTTCATTTCGTGGAGTCTTCGCAGCAAACCGAACACCGTCTTCGACCAAGGGTCGTACAGACTGAACACTTTACACCTAGCATGAGACAACGGACAAGGACACATAACAACCAGTGGAAAAAATTTCGATCACGAAAAGTTCAGTACATTCAAAGTTAATTGCCTATATGCCGGGTATTAAGCCACCCTGAGTGGAAATTAATTATTATGTCTGAAACTTGATTATGCATATGTACAACATGTGATAGATTTAGTTCGGAAAAGGTATTGATAACCTTCGGTGGTTTGATCCCGACCCCAGTTCGCATGACAGGTGCTTTCCTACTAAGCTACGAAGGACCTCCGTCGCTAAGCTGCGGTGGACGACGGAGGTCCTTCGTAGCTTAGTAGGGAAAGCACCTGTCATGCGAACTGGGGTCGTGGGATCAAACCCCACCGAAGGGGCGGTTACCCTCCAATACCTTTTCCGAACTAAATCTATCACATGTTGTACATATGCATAATCAAGTTTCAGACACGAAAAGTTTCTTCTTTACTGGGAATCGAACCCACACTCCGTAGCACATGCGACGATTGACGTCGCTATCCGCACGGCCATGAAGCCCACAATTGGAATTCTGTATTGCGATCTGTGGTATACGTCGGATTTTATAGGCATACCATGCCTGGTGGCCTGGTGGTGACAATCGGCAACGACCTAGGCGACGAATAAAGGATCACGATTGGAAGCTTGGAACATGGAACTGCAAGTCGCTAGGTTTCGCAGGTTGCGACAGGATAATCTACGATGAATTACATCCCCGCAACTTCGATGTCGTAGAGCTGCAGGAAATCTGCTGGACAGGACAGAAAGTGTGGAAAAGCGGGCATCGAGCGGCTACCTTCTACCAAAGCTGTGGCACCACCAGCTGGGATCCGGCTTTATAGTGCTGGGAAAGATGCGCCAACGCGTGATTGAATGGCAGCCAATCAACGCAAGGATGTGCAAGCTGAGGATAAAAGGCCGTTTCTTCAACTATAGCATCATCAACGTGCACTGCCCACACGAAGGGAGATCCGACGACGAGAAAGAAGCGTTCTATGCGCAGCTGGAGCAGACATACGATGGATGCCCACTGCGGGACGTTAAAATCATCATCGGTGACATGAACGCTTAGGTAGGAAGGGAGGAAATGTATAGACCGGTCATCGGACCGGACAGTCTGCATACCGTATCGAACGACAACGGCCAACGATGCATAAACTTTGCAGCTTCTCGCGGAATGGTAGTCCGAAGCACTTTCCTTCCCCGCAAGAATATCCACAAGGCCACATGGAAATCACCTAATCAAGTAACGGAAAACCAAATCGACCACGTTCTAATCGACGGTAAATTCTTCTCCGACATCACGAACGTACGCACTTACTGCAGTGCGAATATTGAATCCGACCACTACCTCGTTGCAGTATGTCTGCACTCAAAACTCTCAACGGTGATCAACACGCGTCGGAGTCGCCCGCCGCGGCTTAACATTGGGCGGCTACAAGACGGTAGACTAGCCCAAGACTACGCGCAGCAGCTGGAAGTGGCACTCCCAACGGAAGAGCAGCTAGGCGCAGCATCTCTTGAAGATGGCTGGAGAGATATTCGATCCGCCATTGGAAGCACTGCAACCGCTACACTAGGCACGGTGGCTCCGGATCAGAGAAACGACTGGTATGACGGCGAATGTGAGCAGTTAGTTGAGGAGAAGAATGCAGCATGGGCGAGATTGCTGCAACACCGCACGAAGGCGAACGAGGCACGATACAAACGGGCGCGGAACAGACAAAACTCGATTTTCCGGAGGAAAAAGCGTCAGCAGGAAGATCGAGACCGTGAAGAGACGGAGGAACTGTACCGCGCTAATAACGCACGAAAGTTCTATGAGAAGTTGAACCGTTCACGTAAGGGCCACGTGCCACAGCCTGAGATGTGTAAGGACATAAACGGGAACCTTCTTACGAACGAGCGTGAGGTGATCCAAAGGTGGCGGCAGCACTACGAAGAGCACCTGAATGGCGATATGGCAGACAACGGTGGCGGTATGGTAATGAACCTAGGAGCACGCGCGCAGGACATGCGACTTCCGGCTCCGAATCTCCAGGAAATCCAGGAGAAGATCGGCCGGCTGAAAAACAACAAAGCCCCTGGAGTTGACCAACTACCAGAAGAGCTGTTTAAACACGGTGGTGAAGCACTGGGTAGAGCGCTGCACTGGGTGATTACCAAGGTTTGGGAGGATGAGGTTCTGCCGCAGGAGTGGATGGAAGGTGTCGTGTGTCCCATCTACAAAAAGGGCGATAAGCTGGATTGTAGCAACTATCGCGCAATCACATTGCTGAACGCCGCCTACAAGGTACTCTCCCAAATTTTATGCCGTCGACTAACACCAATTGCAAGAGAGTTCGTGGGGCAGTACCACGCGGGTTTTATGGGTGAACGCTCTACCACAGACCAGGTGTTCGCCATACGTCAAGTATTGCAGAAATGCCGCGAATACAACGTGCCCACACATCATCTATTTATCGACTTCAAAGCCGCATATGATACAATCGATCGGGACCAGCTATGGCAGCTAATGCACGAAAACGGATTTCCGGATAAACTGATACGGTTGATCAAGGCGACGATGGATCGGGTGATGTGCGTAGTTCGAGTTTCAGGGCATTCTCGAGTCCCTTCGAAACCCGTAGAGGGTTACGGCAAGGTGATGGTCTTTCGTGTCTGCTATTCAACAACGCTTTGGAGGAGTAATACGAAGGGCAGGGTTTGACACGAGTGGTACGATTTTCACGAAGTCCGTCCAGTTATTTGGTTTCGCCGACGACATTGATATCATGGCACGTAACTTTGAGAGGATGGAGGAAGCCTACATCAGACTGAAAAGCGAAGCTAAACGGATTGGACTAGTCATCAACACGTCGAAGACGAAGTACATGTTAGGAAGAGGCTCAAGAGAGGTCAATGTGAGCCACCCACCACGGGTTTCTATCGGTGGTGACGAAATCGAGGTGGTTGAAGAATTCGTGTACCTGGGCTCACTGGTGACCGCCGATAACGATACCAGCAGAGAAATTCGGAGACGCATAGTGGCTGGAAATCGTACGTACTTTGGACTCCGCAAGACGCTCCGATCGAATAGAGTTCGCCGCCGTACCAAACTGACTATCTACAAAACGCTTATAAGACCGGTAGTTCTCTACGGACACGAGACCTGGACGATGCTCGTGGAGGACCAACGCGCACTGGGAGTTTTCGAAAGGAAAGTGTTGCGTACCATCTATGGTGGGTGCAGATGGCGGACGGTACGTGGAGGAGGCGAATGAACCACGAGTTGCATCAGCTGTTGGGAGAACCATCCATCGTTCACACCGCGAAAATCGGAAGACTGCGGTGGGCCGGGCACGTAGCCAGAATGTCGGACAGTAATCCGGTGAAAATGGTTCTCGACAACGATCCGACGGGAACAAGAAGGCGAGGTGCACAGCGGGCAAGGTGGATCGATCAGGTGGAGGACGACTTGCGGACCCTCCGCAGACTGCGTGGTTGGCGAAGTGCAGCCATGGACCGAGCTGAATGGAGAAGTCTTTTATGTGCAGCACAGGCCACTCCGGCCTTAGTCTGATGATAAATAAATAAATGCCTGGTGGCCTGGCTGGGACTTGGAAAAGTTGGTCGATGTGCTCGACGACTTTCACAGGCGTCATTGCATTCATCTTCGTTCCACTTAAACGACGTGAGCTATCATAGAGAAGGCGATTTTACCCTGTTGCAGCGGCTTTCTCTCCTTTGTCGGCAAGATAGTCCGCCCATGCTCTTTGCCCGTCGACAAGAGCGTTTCGCTTCCTTTTCCAGAGCCGAGTATCGTTGACGGGCTAAGACTCTGGCTCCACTGGTTTTGTTCGCTCTCTTGCGGCTTTGGCTTCGACTCGTTCCTTTATATTCCTGAGGATCTCATCAGTGATCAGGGTGTGCAGTTCGCCCAGATTTTTCTCGCTGATGGCAATGAAGGCGTTCTTGATGATGGTCCATTGGACTTCTACGCTACCACAAGAGTCTTCAGTTAGTCAACGAACGGCCTTTCCACCTGGCATCTTCCAGTCGGCATGTGTTGAGCCTTTGTCTTGCCTACAAATCCGCTCTATGCGCAGGCGTATTAGGGCACTACGTTTATTCTGTACATCAAGAGAGCTTCGTTTCGGTGGTCGCAGATGTGGTAGATTTAATTTTCTGTAAACGAGAGGCTTACGTGACTGCGACAGAATTCTGCGAACAGCACTCTGTTTTCGCTCATTTCTCCGAGACCATAGCATCCGATGATGTGCTAATAGTTCCAGTTGTCAGATTCGTTCTTCGCATCGAAGTCACTCATAGGTTTCACGCTTCCATCACGGATCCTATTTTCAACTGCAATGAGTTAACTCGGAAGTACCTTTTGTCATGCAGATTGGCAGAATTGGTTGGCGCATTACATTTGTATATAGTAAAGCTTCGACCCCGTGTTCCAAATCTGACAGCGATTGTCGTTTAATTAATATGTTCCCATTTCATAAGCGTAGAGTGTGCCTGGGCACTTAGTAGGAAGCTAACTCCACGATGCCAGAAAGGTGTAGTGCTCTTTGCTTACTTAGTTGTCCTGCGCACCTCGCGTAGTGTGAAGAGCCAGCATGAAAGATCTAAATCCTTGACGATTTTTCGGTTTCCAGGCTAAATTTTGGTCAACTTTTATTTATTCGTAATGGCTAAGCTTTTATAAGCTTCTGGGTCTACATTTAAGGCTAGGTCCCAATCTATTCGCCTCTACGAATTGCGTGGCCACTTCTGATACCGCTGATGGAGCTCGGTGTTTGAGGTCCAATTTTAGGGCCACCAGACTCAAATTTTGTACCGCATTCAGGGAGCCCGCCTATGTAAAATCCCAGAAGATGTAAAATTTTTATAAGCCTCTTTTAATGGAATGTCTTTACCGAGCATAATGCGCGTTAAGTACTATTCCATTTAATTCCACGTTGTGAGGCCGTCTTCAGGGTCTTACACTTGACTCGACTCCGGAAGTCTTCTTAATGCCAAAGATCGCACTTCCCATTTTTACTGGGAATAATGTATATGACGTTTCATATCAAGATACTCTTTATCAAGTGATGAAGCTCGTAGTCTATAAGCTATAAGTTCCATAAATAAGCTTTGGACAGTAATTTTGGGAGATATGATTCCTATCCACCGTGATGGCAGTTTTAAAAAAGCTTTAATTTCAATTAGCTTCACAGGAATTTTATCCACCCCTTCCATTTCCACATTAGGATCGATGACACGCGCTCCAGCATGATTAGTTACCACACATATAGCATCCAATTTGGATGTTTGTTCTACTTATTAACAATCATACAGCCACATACAAATTTAGTTCGTTTGCCTGAGATCCAAGTACGGGGTGTGAATTGAGCTACGTCAGCTAATTGATGGAGTGCGTTTCAACTGCCTATCGCAGCTATGATTTTTTGGGTACATCAACGAAATTTGCTGCATCACTTTAGGTCGGGGTCCGATTATTTTCGATTGAGTAGGTCCAGTTGTCATGAATCTAACAAGAGTGGTAGTACTGGTGCTGCTGGTCGGCATGGGTATCTTCGGCCCAATGGCCGCCGGAGACTCCCTTGCCAGCGTGGACATCCTGGATAGACACAAACGTACATTGCTGATGACGAATGGTGCGGCTACCGGTATTTTGGCGGCCATAGCCATTCCAGTGGTCAAGAAAAAACCGACCGGAGTGGACGTATTCTGTTCGTATAATTTCGAAGCCAACTACGGCATGACAGTACAGGCGTCCGATTTTTCCGATCCTTTCAAAAGGGTATGTTTGGAGGACGATTGGGTTGTGAATGTTTTAGAAGTTCAGACCGTCACGAAATTCTTACTTCTAGTTTCGAGTGAAAGAAACCGAGAACGGACTATTGAGCACTGGAGAAGCTAAGGGCGGTGAGAGGCGAAAGCGACAATCGTTGGGCTTTAGAGAATCGGATGGAATAACACGAAGACGGATTTATCACGTTCTTGAACAGCAGTTGTGGGTGTAAGTTTGGATACATTTAGATAAATTTCAAATATTCTATTTGTTATACTCATTACCATTGCAGTGCTGGATATGACGGAAGGAAGTGCTTGTTGAGAGCTATTTGCGAAGCATCCAGGAACGGTTTTCATGAACATAATGGTGTCTTGGGTGATTTAATACAAATTACTCTCAGGTAATCATTTGTAAATAATTTGATTTCATTGAGGATGGCATAAACTTTCAACTAATGTTATTCCAGCCCATCACATTCAATCGACGAGAATCTTCCAAGAGAATTCTACAAGGCAGAAGAATTGGGATTTTATGGCGATTGTTCAAAATATAAAAAGTATTGTCCTAGGGATGTATTGGATCTTATTTCATATGAAATGGCTTAAAAAAGTTGGCAAGGGAATGCTCATCTTTAAATCAGCAATATACGTCAGTAATAGCTGCTTTACACTGTTTTTTATTGGATTATAAATTTACCATTTCTCTCTGTAGGGAGGGGGAGGAGATCAGAGTTGGAAAAAAAATCAAATTCTTGAAACTCATGAGCGATTCAGTGAATTGACCTTCTTCGCCAAGAAAAATGGATATAATTGCATGTGTAAATAATAAATTGAATATTGAAACGATACGATTTCTCACGGAAAATTCAAGAGCGATGCTTTTATTTAAAATCGCAAACGTGTGTGTTCGCGCTTAAGGGTTTGAAGTTTGAGATTTGGGAATGATTTTACCTACATTGGAGGAGACTTGATTCCCGTTTTCCATTTCCAACATCCAACCAGTGGATATCAGCTTTTCTTTCAATGAATTATTGGCAGTGGCTGATTTTATACCCGCCACTGTCACATTCAGGCGCTATAGCAAAATAGCCAGCATGAGTTAACCGCCAGAAATTTGTATGGCGAAAGACATCTAACGTGGGTTTTCTCAAATTTAGAAACTTTTCATGAACAACTATTTGGTACCGGTTATTAAGGAAGGTGTCCGCTACTACGCCTACCAAATATTTTTTCGATGAAGGTGCTTGATTTTGAGAAATCGGGCCTTAGATGCCTTTCGCCATACTAATTTCAGAAAGTTAACTCCTTGTGTGCCGCTGTAAGCACGCTCAAAGCAGGTGATTCATTCTGCCTAAGAACCTGCTAAAATTTGAATTATAAATTCAGTAGAAAATCGAATTATAGCCGCTATTGAAATTGGATTTTTCTCACAATCCATACGTTAAACCTAATTTCGGAAGTAGTGCGCTGTATAGCACATCACCAAATGAAAACAGCGCACCACTTCCGAAGTTAGGTTTAACGTACGAATTGTGAGAAAAATCCAACTTTGTTAGCGGCTATAATTCGGATTTGCACTGAATTGATAATATAGGAACTAGACATATGCGAAATAGTTAGATTATTATACAAAAAAATGTAAACTTTTTATACAGGTAAAGCTATGTCCATTTAGAATCCGGAATCATTTATTGTATTGGAGCGGCACGGGAAGTGACCGCTCCAAGAATTCTTTTACAGCGGTTTGTCTATCTAGGCGCCCACTTGCTGTGGCATAAACTTCACGATGTTTCGTGCAGCGAGTCAAAAATTATTCCAGATGGAAGCCGAAAGGAGAGAAAAAAAATCTGCACACCCACGTTGATAATCCTGCTCATCGACGATGACACCTACGTCAAAATGGATCTCGGGCAGCTTTTTAGCCAACAATTTTACATGGCGACGGCACGAGGAGTAGTTCCTGCGAAGTTTAAGTTTGCTTTTTGGTCAAACTTGAAAAAAAAGATGATTTTGGCAAGGGATATGCAGCTGTGGAGCAAAGACCTAAGTGTTTGTGACGAATAAGACGATGGACTCGAAGCTGTACAAGGAGGAATGTCTCAAAAACCGCGGTCTATCTTCCATAAAGCCCATAAAGGTCCCGTGAAGTTTTGGCCAGATTTGGCGTGTTGCCACTACAGCCGGGAACGGCCGGGAAGTCATCCAGTGGTACCGCGATAATAACGAAGATTTCATCGATAAAAAACATAAATCCACGCAACTGCCCACAGCTCCGGCCCATCGAGACATTTTGGGCAGTAATGAAGCGGAAGCTTAAGAAAAGTGGAAAAACAGCTCGGGACGCGACTCAGATGACCAAAATGTGGAACAAATGTGCCAAGGAAGTTGACTCCGGAGGTGTGCAACTTTTGATGAGAGGAATAAAGAAGAAGGTGCGAATTTTCGCTAGAAACAAGAAGAAATGATTTGTATCAATATTTTTTCCTTAAAGTACAGTGAATTGCCCTTGTTTTGATGTATTAACCTTATTTGTACGTCAATCCGTTACCGAGATACAGATGATTTTATTATTCCGGATTCTAAATGGACATAGCTTTATTGTAAGAAAAGCTTGCAAGATTTGTATAAGAATCTTGCAATTTCGCATATGCCCAGTTCTTATATAAATCTTGGCAGGTACTTATACAGAATTGCAATCTGGCGCTTGACGAAAACGAAGCGCTTGACGCGGTTTACACTCGGACTCTTCAAATTTAAAGACCTCGACTTATAGTTAGACAAAACATAAGACAAGAAACGAACAAATTACTCTATCCCTATAGAAGACACTAAACCCGTAGCGATACGTCGGACGAATGGTAAAACTCGTTTCAATTAGATGAGTAGAGTAGAGTTGAGTAAAACAATAATAAAAAAATGTAAGTGTCGGCAGGAGGAAGATATAGGGACTGAGACGTGTATGATAAACGATATAGACCCAATTAAAGGACTTAATAAAAGGGCTTCTTCTTCTACTTCTTCTTCTTCCATGGCTCTACATTCCAACTGGAATTTGGTCTACTTTTTAACTTAGTTTCCTATTAGCATTTTCTCAGGTATTAATTGAAAGTTTTGCTATGCCCGCCATTTCATGGGTATGTATCTTGTGTGGCAAGTACAATGGATACACTATGTCCAGGGTATCGAGAATGTTTCCCACTCGAAAACATCCTGGACCGGGAAATCGTCATCTCCAGGTTGGCAATCCTACGCCTTTGCTCGCAAGGCTAACTGGAGACCTCCCACCTAACACCAGGACATGGGCTTGCGCTCTTTGAGCGGCACATGGCCTGCTTGCGGATACATGCAGCTTTATATAGAAGTTTAACAAAGCCCACTGTCAAACCCCACCACATCCTAGGCAGGCACCACAACTCGTAGATGGCCTGAGAGGGATCGTCAAGCCCTTTACATAGTCTCTGCTGCCCACTAAGTTCATGCGAGTTTACGATCTTTATAGAGCCGATAGATCAATCTTCGTAACGGTGGCAGGTATTGAAGAATTAAACTTCGGAGACTTGCATTGTTGTAAAAAGTACAACACGTTAGGTAAAAATGAGATATCTTTTTATTCAGTTGACCAATTTGCACCAAATCACCATGTATTCCTAAAAAAATTGGTTCTTTATCAATTGAGAAGATAATAAAAGTGATTCGATAGATGGCTCCGGTAAATATAGCTAAATAAAAGGCTCAGGTGCACTGCGAAAAGTGATCAATAATGAATTATTCATTTATTTCATTAACAATTTATCCTAAAGTAGCGCAGTTTTTTCTTAACCATTTCTGACGGTGATTTTGTAAACATTTCGCAGTTCTTACTACGCTATAACCGCATGTGGCCACCAGATGGCCTTCCGGATAATCCGGAAAATCCGTAAAAATAATCATTTTGGAAAGTTTGTCCTACAGCAGTGCATTTTTTTCGAAACCATTTCTGACGGTGATTGTTAAATGCGCCTCGTCTAACACCAGCATATCGAAAGTCCCATCCAGCTCCGCATCACTTGTGAATTAGAGACTTAGAGACATATCTATTGACTTAGAATTATGTCTTTATGTCTTTACAGAAATTTTGTAATTAATCTCATCTCGTAGAATAAATTATAGAATTGGATCTTGCTAATTTGTCACTCTTGCAACAGTGATCTTGTAGATATTTCAAAGTCTCACTCAGCTGTTACCGCAAATGGCCATCCGACGACCTTCCAGATAGTCCGGAACTTCCGTAAAATGGTCATTTTGGATAGTTCGTCCTAGAGTAGCGCAATATTTTTCTAAGCCATTTCTGACAGTGATCTTAGTGTTAATTCACAGTTCTTACTCTGCAATGACCGCAGGTGGCTACCAGAGGGTATAACCCGTTAGGTATAAGTTCGTTAGGCATAAGGACGATAGGCATAAGAACGTTAGGCGTAATGGACGTTAGGCATTACGGACATAATGCCATAGGCATAATGGACGATAGGCATATAATGACCCAAAGAACAGTCCATGACATTAAGGAGGCAGAACTATGCCAAACGTCCATTATCCCTAACGTACATTATGCCTATCGTCCGTTATGCCTAACGTACTTATGCCTAACGTCCTTATGCCTAACGTACGTATGCCTAACATCGTGGACCCGCTACCAGATGACCTTTCCTCAAATCTGGAACGTCCGTGAAAAAGGTCGTTTTGTACAGTTAACCTTAGACCAATATTTTTCTTCCAAACCATTCTTGATAATGACCAGGGAGTCAGTCAATGGCCTTTACCTTACAATATTGTTTAGAGTTTACCTCTTTCTCCATAGGTATGATAATAACTCAAGAATATACTACGCAAACAAATGAATGATGAATTCTATCATAATAATACTAAAATAGGAGTCATCGATTATAAAAACCACAAGATATTCGAGAGATACATAATATATAATCAATACCTCGTCTAATTTAAGTTATTCGACAAGGATTATGTGTTTGGAATGGCCATCTTTATTCTTGAAAATACCTCAAAGTGGTTCTATACCAATTTGAGATACATACAGTGCACTTTCCCTTACTCGATGTACTGTAACTCGATGTGAATCCTGGCTAGTATGATCAGTTTCTTGATAATAATTTCGATAATAATAACAAGTGGCCAATCCCAACAAACATTGAATGCTGTTAAAGGTCTTACTTGATACTTGATGGGCTACAGCTCTTCAATGAACATACGCCGAATGGAGATACATAACTTCTTCTACCATTTCAAATTGTTCACCATCCAGCACCATTTCGCTACCACCACCACTAATGAAACCGTGTTAATTGCTGATATTAATCGTGTGTCCAATCCTCGCTGTCTCCCTCTTAAAAGGCACGAAAGCCTCTTCCACGGCACGGCGATCATTCCCGATAATATCGATACCGCCGGAAATCCCCGGAGCATATGCGATCTTGCGATAATGGTACCGCTTCCTTGCACACCAGTTCTCCTTATCGCGCCCTAGAGCGCAATATTGAACAGTAGATACGAAAGTGCATCACTCTGTTTCAATCCATCTAAGGTAACAAATGATGTCGATATTTCATCCACAACCCTTGTACTTGATTTCGATCTGTCCAACGTTATTCGAATCAGCCGTATCAGTTACGCCGGAAAACCATGTTCAAGCATAATTTGTCATAATTCATTCCGTTTCACTGAATCGTACACCGCCTTGAAATCAATAAACAGATGATGTGTCTGCAAGTTGTACTCCCGGAATTGATCAAGGATTTGTCTCAGGGTAAACATATGATCCGTCGTTAATCGGCCCTTATGAAAACCTGCCTGGTATTTGCCGACGAAGGACTCTTCAAGCGGTATCAATCTGTTGAACGGAATACGGGACATAATTCCGTACGCCGAATTAAGGAGGGTTATTCTTTGGTAATTGGCGCACTTTTCTTGAAGAGAGGGCAAATGAGGCCGTCCAACCAGCCAGCAGGCCTCGTTTTCCCATATTTTCGACATAATATGGTGCAGAATTTCATAATGCTGCGCACTTTTTTGGCAATTTGAGTTTGAGAAGTTCGGCCGGGAGCTGGTACTTCCCCGCAGCATTATTGTTTTTAAGCTCTTTAATAGCTTTTCTAACCTCATCTAGTGTAGGCGACTCCACAGCTTGTCCATCGTCACTAATATTTATTCTGTTCACCGATGCACAGTCAGTTCCACTATTCAACAAAGTCTCGAAGTGTTGCTTCAACCTGGGAGCCCTTTCGGTTTTATTTGTCAGCAAACTCCCTACTTGGTCGTTGCACAAGACGGGAGATGGCGCTGTCTTTCTCCGCACGCCCCATAAAACCTCCGCATATCATTCTGCTCCATTTTTTCCTGCGTCTCGCTAATCACTTGTTCTTCATACTCTATCTTCTTCCTGCGGTGGGTTCGTTTTTCGGCTGCTCTTAGGTCTTATTTAGCCAAAACAGACTACTTCAGTTTAAACTAGCTTATTTAGCATAGATTGTTTGTTGGGATGTGATAGTAACGCGAAAGACGGAATTCTAAATGAACCGTTTGCTTGAGAAACTGAATATGTTACATTTTTTGGACAAAATGAATTTTTTGAATATTCTGTATCCTTGTCCAAAAATACATGTCCTGGCAAAAACACGAAATAAAATTGTTCAGGAATGTATGATTTTTTTTTTCGTTGGTTTGAGAAACTACATGTGTGCACGCACTTTGAAGAGCAATTATGGAGTACTGTTTGCACATTTCGCACTGGAAAAGCCCTAGGATGTTGAGTTTGGCCACACTATTGATACGTATCGAAGAAATCGAAAGATTCTGTGCCAATTTGTTAAAAAATAGTTTTTTGTTGTTTTCTCGAAATTGTGTTAAATGGATATATGCAGTTTCATGGGCGTAACCAGGATTTCGAGAAGAGGTGGGGGGGGGCAACTTTTTTGGAGTTCTAAATCGTAGTTTTATATTAGTTTTATAAAAACACATGAATATTAACACATGAAACCAAATCCACACCAAATCGAAACATTAATAATTAAAACAATAATGGATTTAAAAATGCGTGATTTATTGCTCATCAGATATTTTTAAATAAAGTGAGAAATATATTAACGAACTTAGTATTCAGAAAGAATATGAAATCGGCTATAACAAATAAAAATCCTGCATTCTTCTATAAGTTTAAGAAACCTAGAACCATACATCTGAATTTCTAAACAAATCCTCTCTGAAATAATATTTATTATAAAATAGGCAGAAAAAACAATATGCAAGCTTTCTCTAGGAATTCCTTCGACAATTGCTCCTGGCATTCTATCCGAAATTGTACCAGGGATTCTTTAGGATGCCTCCAGCAACTTCTTGGGCAGTTTCTTTAGGAATTCCACCATAAATTTTGCCGGGAATTGATCCGAAAATTCCACCATTATTTACCATTCCTTTATAAGTTCTACAGAATTCCCTGCAATAACTCAAATAATTTCGTGCTGTTTCCCATAATTTCCAAGAATAAGTATATTCCGTGGAAATTCCGCAGAATTGCCAGTAAACATTCCTGAGAATTTCACGAAAAATTCTCGAACTTCTTGTGTAAATTCCATAAAATTTTCCGTGAATTGTTTCGAATATTTTCTTGTGAAAATTTCAAAGAATTTTTCCAGGAATTCCACCGGAAATTTATACAGAAATTATACCGAAAATGAAATCAACAATGGAATTTTCGGAGGAATTCCTAGATTAATTCGCAATGAAATCCTGAAAGAATTCCGGTGGAAGCTTCAAGATTTCCACTGGGAGATCCTCCAGAAGTTTCTCCGAAAATTCCTCCTGGAATTCTTCCAGGAGTTCCACCAGCATTTCTACCAAGAATTTCTCTAGGATTTCCTTCGAGAATTATTCCGGTAGTTCTATCGGCAGTTCCTCTGAAAGTTCTTCCGGGAATTTCGGCAGAATTGGAATTTATTTAGGCTTCTTCAGGAATTTATATAGATTTTCCACCAGAAGCTCTTCCGAGAATTTCTCTGCGAGCTCCTCAGGGAATTCTCCGGGAGGTCCTCTGATGATGATGATGGTCCAGCTACAAACCCCAACAAAGGTTTCAGCTAGACGAGATTTGTCTATAAGATTCTCTTGTTTCCGAGAATGCTTCTGGTAGTTTCCCCGGGGTTCCTTTGAAAATTCTCCCGGGAGTTTCTTCAGAAATTCTTCCAGAAAATTCCTTCGAGAGTTCCTCTGGGAATTCCACCAGCAATTCATCCGGAGTTTCTCCAGAAATTCTTCCGGGAATTCCTCCAGAAGCTATTCCAGGAAATTATTCAGGCTTTTTCAGGAAATCATTTAGGCTTTCTTCAGAAATTAAGCTGGAAATTCCTCCCGAAGTTCTTCCGATAGTTTCTCTGGGAGCTCATCCGGGAGGTCCTCTATAAATTCTTCTAGGAGTTCCTCTTAAAATTCCTACGGGAGTTCTTACGGGAGATCTTACGGGAGATCCTCCGGCAGTTCCATCGGGAATTCCTCCAGGAGATCCACCAGCAGTTTCTACGAGAATCTCTCCGGGAGTTTCACTGGCAGTTTCTCCGGGTGTTTCTCTGAAAAGGATTTTCTATAGGAATTTCCGGAGAAATTATCAGAGGAATTCTCGGAGGAACTGCCGGTAGAACTTTTGGAGGAATTTATTGAAGAACTACTCGAACTCGAAGAACTCTCGTAAGAATTCTAGGATGAGCTCCCAAAGGAACTTCCGTAAGAATTTCAGGAGGAACTCCTGGAAGAATTCTTAAAAGAACCTCCCGGAGGAATTCCCGTAAGAACTCCCAGAGAAATTCTCCGAGGAACTTGTAGGAATTTGTAGATAAATGCGTAAAGAATTGCTAAATGACTTCTTGGAAGAAAGCCTGATTGAATTCCCGAAGGAACTACTGGTGGAACTTCAGAGGAACATCCGGTGGAATACCCTAGAGGAAGAGAAAAAATATTTCTGAAGGAACTTCCGAAATCCCATTTCCCGTAAAATTCCTGCCAAATATCGTCCAGGAATTCCCTGTGAAGTTCCTGGAGGTAAAACCGGAGAATTTCTTGGAAAAACTCCTGGAAGAACTCCCGGAGGAACTCCCACAAGCACTTCCGGAGGAATTCCCACATGGAAGTCCTGAAATAATTCTTAGAGAAGTTCCTAAAGGAATTTCCGAAAAAATACCAGGAGGAATTAATGCAGAAATTCCCAGATGAAATCCTGAAAGTATTCCCAGATGAATTGCTGAAGAAAATCCCTGCGGATTGTTCTGAAGAAATTTCTGGAAGAACTCTTGGCAGATATCCGAATAAATTCCGAGTGAAGTCCGGAAGGAATTCTAGTACACTTCCGCGGAAAATCTCCCGGAGAAATTGCTGAAGGAATTCCTGGAGTAGTACCTGAAGAAACTCCCGAAAAAAATACCTGTAAGAATTTCTGGGGAAATACTTGGACGAATTCCAGGAGAAATTCATGAAGATATTTCTAGAGGATTTCTTGAAGGATATTCTGAAGTAATTGCGAAAAGAATTCCAGATGCTAGATGATTTCGCTATTGAATATTTGTATTCCCGGAAAATTTCCTGGAAGTAATCCCGGAGGAATTAAAGGAAGAGTTCCGAGAGGGATGCCCGGAGAAGGTCCTAGAAGAATTTCCGAAGGAATTTCTTTTAGATTTACAAGTTAAATTATGGAGCTAAATCGGAGGATTTCCGTCATAAATTTTTGAAGAAACTTCTGGTAGAATTTTGGGAAGAAAATCCGTATGTATTCTTGACGAAACTCTCGAATGCATTCCTGAAGGAAATGCCTTCCTGAAGAGAGAATAGCCGAAGAAATATCTAGAAGTAAATCTTGGAGAGAAGAAAAGAAATCTTCAAGGAATTTCCTCGTGAATTTCCTAAAAAAAAAATAGTGGTAGGTTTCTAGATAAGGAGGAATTACAATTACATGAGAAGGATTTTCGAACGATTTTCAGAGGAATTTTGGGATAACTTTCCGGAGGAATTCAGAAGTTCCCAGGGGAGCTTCTAGAAGGATTTCAAAGAGAATTTTTGAGCCCGAAATGTTTCGAGTTGTTTTGAACTTTCATATATTATGGATCCTGGATGCCCTAATAAGTTTTGGGAATCTTTTGAATTTCAACCACCTATTTCTGTATATGATTGGATCGTAAAGTGTACATGTTTGAGGGAATTCATTTCAGTACCCGTTCAATCTTTCCACTACCCCCCTCTGGCTACGCCCTTGTGCAGTTTGTCAAACAAATGATTCAATTGGATGTAAGAAACAAGTTCATCCTGCTTTTCCAATTATAACAGTTACTGCTAGACTAGTCAAGTTAAAGGTACAGAATTGAAATGGAAACGGCACGGAAATTGAAATGAGCCTGAGATCGAACCTACGGCCTTCTTCGTATGAGGTAGCTATATAACACAACAAGCACAGTTTTTGAACACATTGGTTTTCAAATCCCAAATAACTGTAAATACGGCACTTTTATATCATACATATCCTGAGATATCTAACAAAACTGATTGACCCATATATCGTCACCCAGCGTGGATCTAATCCAAACTAAACAGTTTTTCAGTATATTGGATTTTATCCTCGAACAGCTGTGTTGAAGACGGCCTATCTCTAATATCACAGATCCGGGGATATATAATCAAACTGCACTAGCACTAGCACTACTCTACGGATGAATTTTAAACTTCACAATTTTCAACATATCAGCTCACAATCCCCGAGCAAGTTTGTAAAAAACAGCAATTTTCTAAATTCCACAGATCCTGAGATATCGAACTAAATTGATCTCTCATATACACTAGTGCCGCCTTACGGCTGAATTCTGAACTAAACAGTTTCTCAACATCTACTTCTTCTTCATTGGCATTACATCCCGCACTGGGACATTGCCGCCTCGCAGCTGTGTTCATAAAACAATTCCACAGTTATTAACTGCGAGGTTTCTAAGCCAAGGTACCATTTTTGCATTCGTATATCATGAGGCTAAGACGATGATACTTTTATGCCCAGGGAAGTTGAGACAATTTCCAATCCGTAAATTGCCTAGACCGGCACCGGGAATCGAACCCAGCCACCCTCAGCATGGTCTTGCTTTGTAGCCGCGCATCTTACCGCACGGATAAGGAGAGCCCCTTGGTTTCTCAACATATTGGTTTCAAATGCTCAAACAACTTTATAGAAGACGGCATCTTTCTAAATCCCAGAGATCTTGAGATATCGAAGAACTGATTTCTCAAATACAGTAGCGCCGCCTTACAGCTGAATTCTGAACTAAACAGTTTCTCAACATATTTGTTTCCAATGCTCGAACAACTTAATAGAAGATGGCTACTTTCTAAATCCATCCGAGATATCAATCAAATTTTCACGTCGATCGGTTCAGTAGTTTCGGAGTCTATAAGGTTCAGACAGACAGAAATTTATTTTTATGTATATAGAAGAAGATTTCATACCCCCATTTCTTTTTGAGTATTAGGTTACACTTTTTTGAATGGCATATATGGATAGGCACATATTAATGGTGGGGATGAATAAGTAAAGTGTTGCATCGATGTCGATGCGATCATTGGCGCGTAGATTACTATTCGATTTTATAAACTACCTATCCGTTGAATAATACCATTCCACTAGCACCTTATAGAATGATATGGAAATGCTAATATCATCCTTCCAAACTTGGACGTACATGTTCATGATAGCATTAGAGGCGAAAGTATAGAATTGATAGTTCCGTTAGGATACGGCAGGCATGAAGAATGTTTTTATAGAAGTCGATTTGAAAGCGAGCGGAGGGCAATATTTGTGATGGCATTATCGCACGACCTTCCTTCTGCCAAGCTCCCGTATGAAGGGGGAGGGAAGAATATCAGTGTGGAAGCTGATATATATCTCCACTGGCAAAAGGAAGGTGGTTTGACTTGCTCATATGCCATCTCGTGCGGAAGGATTTGCTATCGACGAGTACTGTCTCCAAATTTCTAATATGACATCAGCATTTAGTCGAATAGGATTTTTATTGCACAGTTCTGTTTTCTCATTGCGTCCGTCTCGTCGCAACCAACTTGGCTGCCTCGGAGAGAACAAAGCAGAGAAAGGCACTGCTGCTGTACCGTCGACCAATAACAGCTGAATTGATGGATGCCCCCACCAAGGGTAGTACACTAAATTAATGAACCTTATAGAAGTTATTTAGTTATATGTCCGAACATTTCATCTTATATTCTGTACACCACTAGATTTTCCAATCAGTTATTGGATATATAGGTAGTTACGCTTTGGGCGTTGCTGATGTGAGTCAGAGTAGCAAGTATAGTGCGATGTCGCTGGGAGAGATAGTAGCTAGAGAATCTAAACGCCGATACTGGAATTCATCAAGGAGGCAACAAATCTTATAGAATGATCATGTTTGGTGATCGAGGTCTCAATGCCTAGCGTTACTTATTTCAGATGATATATTTTATGTCCCAAGTCCCAAGACATGTTTTTCAATGTTGAACTTTTGAACGCAAGGATTTCGTTGTTAGTTCCAGGAAAATTTTATTAGAGCACGGGTGATACGGATGATAAAAACTAAATTTAATTATGCATCATACAAAAATATAACCATAAATCATAAATCATCATAAATTCTGCTTTATTTGTGAATCTTCTGAATGTTTTTTTTTTTGTATAAGAATATGCTAAACACAATAGTATAGAAATCATATAATTATAGAAATGTGGCACTTTTTCAATGTCTCGGGGGTTTATTTTATGCATTTTACGCTCTTCTTTTCTTCTCGTTTCAGAGGGCGAGTAATGGCGCTTGAACCTAGGCTTATGTAAGGTGTAAAGGTTACAAATTACGTAGCGCAAATTTGGACAAATTTAGACTTCTTCCCTCCTCATCGTAACACTTTTCATATGGATAATATAATTACGTTTATTGCCTTCCTATACTATAATTCTAATTCTTTAAGCAATAATCAAACATGTGTATGTGAAATTTTCAATATTTTCCTCTGTAGCATGTGATCAACAATGTGAACAAAAAAATGGATAATCTCAAACAGATAGAGCTCAAGTATTATGTTCCAATCTCCTTGGAATACAATGGAGCTCGGTCTACTTAGAATCCTTTAACAGTTTTCGAAACATTTTCACGTTCGAAATTGTCCACCGTGTACTTTCCCGATCTATGTACGCTTGAAAAAAAAATGTACAATACGGCGCGCTTCCTTCTTGTTTTGATGGCATGTTGAAACATGTTGGAGTAAAACTGTGTGGGCAACAATTTTCTGAATATTCTAAGAGTCCATTTACATAAGGAAATATTTCTCTGAAAGCATTAATGTTCTCATAGAAAAGTATTGAAGTGTTGAAATTCCCGTTTTTTAGTGACCACCCGTTATGCTATGTAACACGAAAGACATGTACCATTTTTGAAACAGTCCGATGAATATCTGGTTATGCGTGTAATCCTGAAGGCTTAACACCAGCGTTTACTTGGATGAACATGAAAATATGACGAGTTTGTACAATCCCATTGAATTCCACCACTTAATTGTATCTTGACAGATACGTATTTCGACCTCAACAGTAAGGCCGTCTTCAGTACGAGACACTGAAGACGGCCTTACCGTTGAGGTCGAAATACGTATCTGTCAAGATACAATTAAGTGGTGGAATTCAATGGGATTGTACAAACTCGTCTTATGACAAGTGAAGACATTCCACTAAAAAGCTCAAAATAATTTTCTTAATGAAAATATGCCAAAGACGAGAATTCTCTTCTATGTATCACAAAGGGCATGTACTGAGAGATACATATCTGGTTGCGCGTATAGTCCTTAAGACATCACTCTAGGGATGACCACGAACATACACCATGAACGCATTCTATTCAACGTACTACAAAGATATGTACGCTCCCCCATTTTGGGTGCAAAAAGAGGTTTTGCATCCGAATATATTTATCATGATGAAATTAACCTGGTTCTGGAAAGCCTCTAGTGAAGAGGCTTTTTAGAAATTAGTTTTCACAGGCTGATACTTTTCTTTTCAAAGTAGAAGCTTGGCGAAGGGAAGGTCGTTCGATTAATATCGTTGTCAAATTCCAATAAAACCCATTTTCGACCGAAATTTCTCCAAGCCGCATTTCCAACAGATAACTAGTTTTCCCGACCTCATTCGACACCTACAGATACTAACATGTATGTACTAAAATACTAATTAGTCGGTTGAAATGCAAAAATGATGTAATGGAATAACGATAGGGACGGAAATAGGGGTTGCAGCCCAAATGGTCCATCTCCCTATGATTCGGATTCTTTTTTTGAAAAATAGTAACCTGACCATATTTACTTTTCATTCGTAACTGGTTTACGGATTTGGGTAGTTTATTCAATGAATTATAGTCTTTGAAGCTGTCCAAAACCATTTATGTTCAAGTGACTTTAACGATTTCATATAAGAAATTTTCAAGCGAGGAACCCGGAAAAAGTTGCAATTTTTTTCTATATCTTTTGTCTTATATTTATATCTTTTGCTATCGCTTGGTAGTCCTTATTGTAACAGTATTAATAAAAGGTTTCACTACAAAAATTTACATACACCACACCAGTTATTAGTTTTTTTTCTAGAATTCTTTATAAAACCTTCTGTTATCTATATAGAAATTGAATTTACAAAATTTTAGAAGTTTGAACAAAATCTAACATACGTTGGTTGTGTCTAGTTCTGCTAACGATGACTTATTGTTATAAATTCCTGTCACTTAACATCCCTAGCAGCACGCGTGTTCCACATGGGTTACGACTTTTTTTGGCACGCGCTGCTCGGGATACCTAATTTTTAAATTATTCTTACAAGTTGAGGTATTCAACAGTTTTATCATTCTCTATCTGCTTTTTCAAATTAGTACACTTATCATGTCCAATACACTTTTGGGGCAGTGCTTTCGATATTTGCTGCAATCGTGCCCGAGTCCCAACTTTTCCGCTCGGTAGAACTCGGTTGGTAATTGTTCATCCTTTGAGTGCGATGGACTGAAATTCAGAAAGAAAAATATTTACCTCGTCGCCAGTGGCACATGATCGTACTTACGTTAGCAGTATATGAATCAAATCACCCAAAATGCCGTTATGTACATGAAGAGGGTTGTCTGCGGTTTCACAGATTGCTCGGAGAATGCACCGTTTTCCATTGAGCCCAAGTCTGGGAAATATTTTATCGTTGTTTAGCACAAAGATTATAACAGGAAGATAAACTTACCGATTTAGGTTGTTCTCGATCGTTCGATACATTTTCTTCCTGGTAAAGTATGCATCTCGCTTCTTTGGGATAAGTTGCCTTGCCGCACCATTACTGGGTGTATTCAGATCCGGAGACTCAAGCCGTTTCAATACTCCCTGAGTATAATCCGTCGAATCCGTTGGCATGTTGTAATTCATTTCAAAATTGTACGAGACAAATATGTTTCTTTCGGGGATGGTCAACGGTACGGATATGGCTACCAGAATCTGCAATGCATGAGCAAATATGTTGCACACTCTCAATTAATGCTTTTTCTAGTTACTTACTCCAGTAGCACTGTTGAATGTATACACGATTCGTTTTTGCCGATGTAAAATCTTCGAAACAGTGGCATTGTTAGTTGCACATTCTGCCGTTTCTGCACTACCTGTAACACTTTGTAGCAAGCCCAATAGAATTAACCAAATATGGAATACCATCTCCATGTTCGACTGTCATACTGATGGATGGAACACCTGCCTTTAATTTCGTTCTGGTGGGGTTTTGCGTGTAAATGGATAAACTACTCGTGCGTCACTGAGTCACGGTACGTGAAAGCATGATGGAAGATATCACGATATCTCTGGTGTACTTGCTTCGTACTTTTGCCTTTACTTGTTACCATCTTGAATCTGTCGACTGATTGATCATCACTTTAGCTTATGTGACGATGTGTTGATACTCGTTAACAAATTAACACTTTCCAATGAGCATGTGAAAGTTTGAACAAATAATTCTATCTCGGATGAGGCGCCGGATGAATCCAAGATGATTGCGAGGAATGAATGTAAGCATGGTGGATATGCGCTTTTTTGAAGTTTATTTTCACTACCTAAAATAACCAAATTACTAGTCATATATCTACATAGATCTCCTGAACGAAAACAATCTGTCCATTTGCAGAACAGTAGCTTCATATCTAACGCTTTTGGTGGCCACTTTTACTGAAATTTCATTTTTGCCATGGCGCTCAACGTAGATAGGTCTCTTGCTTGAAAGTAAACTAGTAAAAATTGAACGTAGAATAAAAATGAACCGGGCTGAAAAATGGGGGGTTTCTCTAAGCCGTGCGGTAAGATGCGCAGCTATGAAGCAACACCATGCTGAAGGTGGCTGGGTTTGCTTCCAGATCCAGTCTAGGATATTTTCTGATTGGAAATTTGTTCGATTTTGTTCGGACTTAACTGCGCAATTTCTAAGCCAATTTACCGTTTTTACATTCGTCAATCATGACGCTAACATGATTATACTTTTAAGGAAGTGCTGAATGCACACTAAGCGGCGAGGCGGTAATGATCCGGTGGAGAATGTAATGCCAACAAAAGAAGAAGGGGTGAACAACTGGGGAAAGTTCCTAAGAGATTTCTGGAGCAAGCCTCTAAGAAATTTCCGAAAAAATTTTCATAGAAATTCTATCCACCAAGTGATTGAAATGATCTGGAAGGAAAAAGAAATGCTTTCGAGCTGGCTTAATGGCCTTACTAACTATTGAGCTAAAACAATCCTGAATACCGCCTTCAAATTCCGTTTAGCAAACTACGCCCGTTTGCGGAGACCTTCAACGGCGAAGTTTTCGAAAAGGAAGATCAACGGCGGACCAGATGTATTACACTGTGACAAACTCTTCATAAATTCTGGGAATACAACTTGCGGACTCATCACCGGTTTGTAGATTTCAAGGCAGTGTGTACGACTCAGTGGAACGGAACGAACTGTAACATATAATGCGTTTAGATTTAGATTTAGAGTTTGTCGTGATTTCTGGTTCTTGATTCACAAAATGCCAGAGGTTTGGAGTCTCTTGATAAGTCTTGTTCCTCTTTTAATTATGGATTCTTGATAATCTGTTCTTGATATTCTCCTTTTCTTCAAACTTGATCCGTTCGTCATGCCATCCGTTGTAAGAATGACCTCTGGCCCCGTTGACACCCGCCTTTTATACAGTTTGGCGTTGGCAACGGCTATGTGTTGTTTGTTATACTTAACCCCGCCTACCATGATCCATTTAGTCGAATTTCTAGAAATTGTGATACAAACACCGAAAATACCATAGAGTGGCGGATTAATTTATTATTTATTGTTGAACGAAATAATGTATCAATTTGAATAATGTTGTATTTATTGATCAAGCCTTATTCTCTACAATACTCTCATCCTCTACTCTTTAATACAAAGTCTGCGGAAAATTGGAATTCATTTTTACTGAATATTGTTTGTATTATAAACATATATATTGAAAACTCAGTGTATTTGAATGACGAACACCGTTGTAATTATCTTAAACAGCATAGAGTTGAGTTTAATTGACTGTGGCTCAAAGCTATAGAAGTGTGATGACTGAAGGTACTGATTTATAAGTCCTAATTACGAGGAATTATCAAATAAGTACTATCAACTAAAATTTGATCATACAAGGTCAAATTTTTTATGTTTACAATATTTGTGGGGGTTGAAAAATAATCTGACTATTTTCGCCCTTTCTATGCTTGCTCCTGCCACTGTCGTGTTAATGTTTTCTCTTATTACTTGGTAGAATGAATGTCAAAAAGAAATGTCTACCCTTGTCATTTCTGTTTAAAAGTTTACCGTAGAATGTTTAAAGCTTAGCAATTGTGAGTGCTATCCAAATCCTATCTGATTACAAAAAAAAACAAATTCAGTTAAATACCAATTCCATTCTTTATTTCATTCAAGTTTAATTCACATTTAATGCAATTCGAAGTCAATCCAAATGCAATCTGAATGTATTCCATTTTTTAACTCAATTCAAAATGAGCCCAAGTTCAACTCAAGAACAATATTATTTCAATCTAAAATAAAACCAATCTAAATCTAATCCCATAAAAATACAATTTGGAATAATTATAAATCCAATTGTACTCCTTATTCAATTCTAAATCAAATGTAATGGACAATTACAATTTTAGTTCATGTTCCATCCGAATCCAATCGAAATCAAATACAATCCAATACCAAATCTTAGTGTTGTGCAAATTCAATCGAATTTCAATTAAGGTACAATAAATATTCAAAATATGTTTCATTCAATCAAAATCAATTTAATACAATTATTTCAAATTTAAATGTAATTAATTTATTTTTTTAAATCCATTTCCATAAAGCTTTATCAATATAGTACAAAGCAATTGTAATTTAATTTTACTTATTTGCAATCCAATTCGTTTGCCTAATTGCCTCCAATTGTAAAAAAATATTTATTCACTTTATACTTGATTCCTTATCCCTCAAATACCTCTGTTTTTCATAATTTTGCGTGATTTCTGTTTTTTTTTCAGCTACAATTTATCAATATGGTCCTCAATTTTTCCTCCATTCCTTCCTTCATTTTTTTTATTACAAACGATAGCGTAACAGTCAAAATTACATGGACCGATCGTATTAAAATTCTGTATTATGGAAAGCCTCAAACGCAATTCAGTGTCAATAAATTTGAAATCATTGTAAAAGCACTAATAAGCTCAAACTAAGCCCAGGCGATCATCTATTTACATTATACTTGTATTTTTTTAAATCACTATTTTTCTTCCAAAAACACCAAACGAAATTTCTGCTATTCCCATATTTACATTTTATCAAGTTTCAACTTAAATTTTTCCGTGACTCGGCATTTTAAAACGGAGAATAGCAGGTTAAACACAACATAAAGCAATGGTATTGTCACTGGGTGATAAATTCTATAACCTTGATGCTCTTAAAGATGTATTATTCACTTATTGCTGCTGATTCTGATACAATTAAACTCCAATCCTAAAATTAAACCAATACAATTGGATTTAAACCAAAAGCCTTTTAAATTCATTCCAAATGTAGAAGTGCAATTCAATTTCATTACGATCCTTATCCAAATCCTATCCGATGCAACATAAATCCTGTTCGAATCTTATCCAAGTCCAAGTAAATCAACTTAATCTTTAATTAGTTGAACTCCATTCGAATTCTAATACTAAACCAACACAGAACCATTCCATTTTTAATACTAATTAAAATTGTTTCCAATTAAATTTGAATAGAAATGAATACAAATATAGTCTAGATTAAATCCATTTTCAAGAGAATAAAATCGTAATTCAAGCGTTTCCGTCGTAAAACTAATCAAATTTAAAAATGTTTTTTTTTTTTTTTTTTTTTTTTTAATTCAGAATAATTCATGCCAAATCAAGTTCAAGTCTAATTTAATTTTAATCTATTTTAAATCCAATCCAAATCTGCAATACAAATATGGTTCAATCCAATCCATTTTAAAATTTGAACCCAAAAAAATCAATATTGAATCACAACAATTTGTAATCTATTCCAATCTTGATTAAAGTGGAAATTAAAATCTAAATGAACTTCTTCATTACTAAACTTAAAATAAATCCTTAATTATTTTTGTTTACATTAATCCAACTCTAGTCAAATTCAAGTTTAATACAATCTGATTTTCTGTTCAATAGATCTGTTCTATGTTCATTTGGCTGGTTTTCAACTAACTGTTCTATATGCATTTCCATAGTTAATATTTGATAGCTGTTTTATGCCTGTCATTGTTTGAATATGCATTTAGTGTGCCAAACACCATGCATATACTATGTCCAGGACATCAAAAAAATTTCCCACCCGAAAGCTTTTTAGGTCGGTCAAATAATCGAACTCACCATCTTTGAAATTGTAATCCCACGTTTTTGCTCAATTTGAAATTCAATTCATCTTAAATAGAATAAAATTGTACTTCAACTCAATTTCAAATATTATCAAATTAAATACAATTTAATCTCAATCTGAAAAAAAAATCATTACAATCACGAATGCAGTTGAAAATTATGTCGAATATGATTCAAACATTTCCAATGTTCAATAGAATTTTAACTTAATTTGTTTCAAATATGACATAGTGGAAAACTTTTTTTACCTTTCATTGCACACTTTCTGATGATATTTGATACTGTAGATCTATGCATAATTTCAATTTCCAGAATATTGAGCTAGCAGGGTTCACAAAATTACATGAAATAAAACTTAAACTCATTCTTTTCTATGTTCTGCAAAAACGTTCATCCTAATTTCATAATCCAAAATGGTTGCTTGCTGTTGCACCTCGCGATATTTGAGGGCACTACAGCAAAGGTATATTCATTATTGGCTTTACACGCAAATATAACTTTCTAAAGTGCTCTGCCTCGACTGCAGTTCCAAAGTGTCATTTCTTATTACTCTGATTCATCTATCAGAAGTCAATTGATTCATCGGATGCTGCCTCGACTACAGCTCCGTGTTATGTACTGTTCAGTACTCCTGATACTCTACCTTAGCTATCAGAGATCAATTCTAGATGCTGAATACTGCCTCGTCTACAGTACAGCTATTTTCTACATTTCGCGTTCTTCTGATACCTACCGATTGGGAGCTAAAGTTCTGCTACCGTCCACGCCATTGTCGTGATTTCTGGTTCTTGATTCACAAAATGCCAGAGGTTTGGAGTCTCTTGATAAGTCTTGTTCCTCTTTTAATTATGGATTCTTGATAATCTGTTCTTGATATTCTCCTTTTCTTCAAACTTGATCCGTTCGTCATGCCATCCGTTGTAAGAATGACCTCTGGCCCCGTTGACACCCGCCTTTTATACAGTTTGGCGTTGGCAGCGGCTATGTGTTGTTTGTTATACTTAACCCCGCCTACCATGATCCATTTAGTCGAATTTCTAGAAATTGTGATACAAACACCGAAAATACCATAGAGTGGCGGATTAATTTATTATTTATTGTTGAACGAAATAATGTATCAATTTGAATAATGTTGTATTTATTGATCAAGCCTTATTCTCTACAGAGTTTAGATTTGTTTTAGATTTGGTTTCGATTTGTGTTGCATTTGGATTGGAGTTAGTTCCTATTTGGATTAGATTTTGTTTAGATTTGGATTGGATTTAAATTGTTTTCGGATTGGATTTGAATTGCAGTGGGGTTGGATTTGAATTCGATGTGGATCGATTTTGGTTTTAGATTTAGATTTGATTCGGATTGGATTTTGAATTAATTTTTATTTTGATTTGGATTAGATATGGATTGGATTTGGATTGAATTTGGATTGGATTTGCATTGGATTTGGATTTGATTCGGATTGGATTTTAATTCGATTTAGATTAAATTTGCATTGGATCGGATTGTCTTTGGATTTGAATAGGAATTGGATTGGATTTGAATTAGATTTGGATTAAATTTGGATAGGATTGGATTTGAATTAGATTTAGATTAAAATTTGATTAAATTTGGATTGGATTTGGATTGTATTTTGTTTGGATTTGAATTGTTTTCGGATTGGATTTGGATTCGATGTGGATTGATTATAGCTTTAGATTTAAATTTGATTTGGAAATGGATTTTGATTGAATTTGGATTGGATTTGGATTTGGATTGAATTTGGGTTGGATTTGGATTGGATTTTTATAAAATTTGGATTATATTTAGATTAGACTTGGATTCGATTTGAATTAAATTTGGGTTGGATTGTATTTGGATTTAGATAGGATTTGGATTGGATTATGATAGGATTTGGATTGAAAATGGATTGGATTTTGATTGGATTTGAATGAGATTTGGATTGGATTTTGATGAGTTTGGATTGTATTTGGTTTTGGATTAGATTTGGATTCGTTTTGGGTAGGATTTGGTTTAGATTTGGATTGAAATTTTGAATTTGAATTGTTTTCGGATTGGATTTGAATTGCAGTTGGATTTAATTTGGATTGGATGTGGATTGAATATTAATTGGCTTTGGATTAGATTTGAATTAGATTTGGATTTGTTTTGGGTTGGATTTGGATTGGAATTGGATTTTTTTTATTTGAATTGTTTTCGTATAGGATTTGGATTGAATTTGGATTAGATGTGATTTTATTAGGTTTTAAATTTAGATAAGATTTGGATTGGATTTTGATTGAATTTGAATTGCATGTTATTTGGATTTGGATTGGATTTGAATTTGGATAGGACTTGGATTGAATTTAAATTAAATTAGGAATCCAATCCAATCCTAATTTAATTTAAATTCAATCCAAATCATATCCAAATTTAAAAATAGATTTGGATTTAATTTTGTTTGGATTTGGATTGGATTGGATTTGGATTTGGATTAGATTTGGATTTTATTCGGATTGGATTGGATTTGGATTTGGATTTGGATTGGATTTGGATTGGATTTGGATTGGATTTGGATTGGATTTGGATTGGATTTGAATTGGATTTGGATTGGATTTGGATTGGATTTGAATTGGATTTGGATTGGTTGGATTAGATTTGAATTGGTTTGGATTGGTTTGGATTGGATTTGGATTGGTTTTAATTGGTTTGGTTGGTTTGGATTGGGTTGGATTGGTTTGGATTGGTTTGAATTGGATTTGAAATGGTTTGATTGGATATGGATTGGATATCGATTGGATTTGGATTGGTTCGGATTGGTTTGGATTGGTTTGCATGTGACTTGGATTGGACTTGGTTGGATCTGGATTGGTTTGGATTGGTTTGGATTGGTTTGGATTGGTTTGGATTGGTTTGGATTGGTTTGGATTGGTTTGGTTGGATTTGGATTGGTTTGGATTGGTTTGGATTGGTTTGGATTGGTTTGGATTGGTTTGGATTGGTTTGGATTGGTTTGGATTGGTTTGGATTGGTTTGGATTGGTTTGGATTGGTTTGGATTGGTTTGGATTGGTTTGGATGGGGTTTGGTTTGGATGTGATTTGGATTGGTTTAAGTTAAATTGGTGTTGGATTGCGTTTAGATGGGTTTGGATTTGTTTAAAATAGATTTGGATTGGTTTTGGATTTGATTTGGATTGGTTTGGATTGGTTTTGGATTGGTTTGAATTGGTTTTGGTTGGTTTGGATAAGATTTGGATTGGTTTGGATTGGTTTGGATTGGTTTGGATTGGTTGGATTAGATTTGGGTGGTTTGGATTGGTTTGGATTGGTTTGGATTGGTTTGGACTGGATTTGGAATGGTTTGGATTGGTTTGGATTGGATTGGTTTGGATTGGTTTGGTTGGTTTGGATTGGTTTGAATTGGTTTGGATTGGTTTGGATTGGTTTGGATTGGTTTGAAATGGTTTTGATTGGATGTGGATTGGTTTGGATTGGATTCGGATTGGTTTGCGTTTGACTTGGATTGGTTTGGATTGGATCTGGATTGGTTTGGATTGGTTTGGATTGGTTTGGTTGGTTTGGATTGGTTTGGATTGGTTTGGATTGGTTTGGATTGGTTTGGATTGGTTTGGATTGGTTTGGATTGGTTTGGTTGGTTTGGATTGGTTTGGATTGGTTGGTTGGATTGGTTTGGATTGGTTTGGATTGGTTTGGATTGGATTTTGGTTCGATTTGGTTCGGTTTGGATTGGATTGTGTTTGGTTGGATATGATTTGAATTGGTTTTAATTAAATTAGTGTTGGATTGCATTTAGATGGGGTTTGGTTTGTTTAAAATAGATTTGGATTGGTTTTGGATTTGATTTGGATTGGTTTGGATTGGTTTTGGATTGGTTTGAATTGGTTTTGGTTGGTTGGATTAGATTTGGATTGGTTTGGATTGGTTTGGATTAGATTTGGATTAGATTTGGGTGGTTTGGATTGGTTTGGATTGGTTTGGATTGGTTTGGACTGGTTTGGAATGGTTTGGATTGGATTGGTTTGGATTGGTTTGGATTGGTTGGATTGGTTTGAATTGGTTTGGATTGGTTTGGATTGTGTTTGGATTGGTTTGGAAATGGTTTGATTGGATATGGATTGGTTTGGATTGGATTCGGATTGGTTTGCGTTTGACTTGGATTGGTTTGGATTGGATCTGGATTGGTTTGGTTGAATTTGGATTGGTTTGGATTGGTTTGGATTGGTTTGATTTGGATTGGTTTGGAATGGTTTGGATTGGTTTGGAATGGTTTGGATTGGTTTGGATTAGATTTGGATTAGATTTGGATTGGTTGGATTGGTTTGGATTGGTTTGGATTGGATTTGGATTGGTTTGGATTGGTTTGGATTAGATTTGGATTAGATTTGGGTTGGTTTGGATTGGTTTGGATTGGTTTGGATTGGTTTGGACTGGTTTGGAATGGTTTGGATTGGATTGGTTTGGTTGGTTTGGATTGGTTTGGATTGGTTTGGATTGGTTTGGATTGGTTTGGTTGGTTTGGATTGGTTTGGTTGGTTTGGTTGGTTGGTTTGGTTGGTTTGGTTGGTTTGGATTGGTTTGGATTGGTTTGGATTGGTTTGGTTGGTTTGGATTGGTTTGGATTGGTTTGGTTGGTTTGGATTGGATTTGGATTGGATTTGGATTGGATTTGGATTGGATTTGGATTGGATTTGGGATGGATTTGAATTGGATCTGGATTGGATTTGAATTTTATTCGGATTGGATTTGGGTTGGATTTGAATTGGATTTGGATTGGATTTGAATTGAATTTGGATTGGATTTGGATTCGGATTGTATTTGTATTGGATTTGGGTTGGATTTGAATTGGATTTGGATTGGATTTTAATTTTATTCGGATTGGATTTGGGTTGGATTTGGATTGGATTTGGATTGGATTTGGATTGAATTTGGATTGGATTTGGGTTGGATTCGGATTGTATTTGGATTGGATTTGGAGTGAATTTGGAGTGGATTTGGATTATATTTGGATTGGATTTGGTTTGGATTTAGATTGAATTTGGATTGGATTTGGATTGGATTTGGATTGGATTTGGATTTGTTTTGGATTGTATTTGGATTTATTTATTTATTTATTTCGTCAAGCATTGTAGACTACAAACACATTGTTTCACTTAAACACTATCTGTTTTAATCACTAGACAACTATTATGCAATACTATTCATTGTTTTCCTCACTAGCGTGTTGAACATTGATATGTCGATGACCTCTAATATTTATTATATATCTTCATCATAGAGTTGATCGGTCCATTTTAGCATAGGATGTGCGTTGCAGATTTAGTTGAAATAAGTCACGATTTCTCAAGGTACGCGTAGGTGCATAAAAGTTCAAGCCTGACAGAAGGCTTTCTGCTTTTATCTGATGTGAGATTAAACCATTAACAGATATTTACACAACCAACTTCTCTTCTTTTCTTAAGTGTTTCGATATTAATTAGTAGGCACCGAGATTCATATGACGGAAGCGGTAGGGTTGACCAACCTAACTTTCTAAGAGCAAAAAGCAAAAACTGTTTTTGTACTGATTCGATTCGATTTGAGTGGACTTCTTGATAGGGTGACCAGACAATGCTACAGTATTCTAATATTGATCTGACGTAGGACACATAGAGTGTTTTTATCGTGTAAGGGTCATTGAAATGATAACTGAAACGTTTAATGAATCAAGCATGTTATGTGCTTTATGAATAATGACGTTATAATGTTCTACAAAGGTCAACTTGGAGTCTAATAATAACCCTAAGTCTCTCACTTTTGTGCATCGTATAATTCGTTCCTGGCCTAGCTTACAGGTAATGTTTTGTAATATCTGCTTTCTAGTAAATGAAATTATGCTACATTTTTTCACGTTTATATCGAGAAGGTTTTTTGAGCACCAGTTATAAAAATCGTCAATTTCTTGTTGAAATACGGCTAAGTCAGCATTGGATTTGGATTTGAATTGTTTTCGGATAGGATTTGGATTGAATTTGGATTAGATGTGATTTTATTTGGTTTTACATTTAGATAAGATTTGGATTGGATTTGGATTGAATTTGAATTGGATTGTATTTGGATTTGGATAGGATTTGAATTTGGATATGATTTGGATTGAATTTAAATTAAATTAGGATTGGATTGGATAAATCCAAATCCAATCCAATCCTAATTTAATTTAAATTCAATCCAAATCATATCCAAATTTAAAAATAGATTTGGATTTAATTTTGTTTGGATTTGGATTGGATTGGATTTGGATTAGATTTGGATTTTATTCGGCTTGGATTGGATTTGGATTTGGATTGGATTTGGATTGGATTTGGATTGGATTTGGATTGGATTTGGATTGGATTTGGATTGGATTTGAATTGGATTTGGATTGGATTTGGATTGGATTTGGATTAGATTTGAATTGGATTTGGATTGGATTTGGATTGGATTGGATTGGATTTGGATTGGATTTGAAATGGATTTGGATTGGATTTGGATTGGATTTGGATTGGATTTGGATTGGATTTGGATTGGATTTGGATTGGATTTGGATAGGATTTGAATTTGGATATGATTTGGATTGAATTTAAATTAAATTAGTATTGGATTGCATTTAGATAGGATTTGGATTTATTTAAAAATAGATTTGGATTGGTTTTGGATTTGATTTGGATTGGATTTGGATTGGTTTTGGATTGGATTTGAATTGGTTTTGGATTGGATTTGGATTGGATTTGGATTGGATTTGGATTGGATTTGGATTGGATTTGGATTAGATTTGGATTAGATTTGGATTAGATTTGGATTGGATTTGGATTGGATTTGGATTGGATTTGGATTGGATTTGGACTGGATTTGGAATGGATTTGGATTGGATTGGATTTGGATTGGATTTGGATTGGGTGGATTGGTTTGAATTGGTTTGGATTGGTTTGGATTGGGTTGGATTGGTTTGGATTGGTTTGGATTGGTTTGAATTGGATTTGAAATGGTTTTGATTTGATTTGGATTGAATTTGGATTGGTTGGATTGGTTTGGATTGGTTTGGATTGGTTTGGTTGGTTTGGATTGGTTTGGATTGGTTTGGATTGGTTTGGATTGGTTTGGATTAGATTTTGGATTCGATTTTGATTAGATTTGGTTGGATTGTGTTTGGTTTGGATGTGATTTGGATTGAATTTTAATTAAATTAGTGTTGGATTGCGTTTAGATGGGATTTGGATTTGTTTAAAATAGATTTGGATTGGTTTTGGTTTGATTTGGATTGGTTTGGATTGGTTTTGGATTGGTTTGAATTGGTTTTGGATTGGTTTGGATTAGATTTGGATTGGTTTGGATTGGATTTGGATTGGTTTGGATTGGTTTGGATTAGATTTGGGTGGTTTGGATTGGTTTGGATTGGTTTGGATTGGTTTGGATTGGTTGGACTGGATTTGGAATGGTTTGGATCGGATTGGTTTGGATTGGTTTGGATTGGTTGGATTGGTTTGAATTGGTTTGGATTGGTTTGGTTGGGTTGGATTGGTTTGGATTGGATTTGAATTGGATTTGAAATGGATTTTGATTGGATATGGATTGGATTTGGATTGGATTCGGATTGGATTTGGATTGGATTTGCATTTGACTTGGATTGGATTTGGATTGGATCTGGATTGGATTTGGATTGAATTTGGATTGGATTTGGATTCGATTTGGATTAGATTTGAATTGGATTGTATTTGGATTTGGATATGATTTGGATTGAATTTTAATTAAATTAGTATTGGATTGCATTTAGATAGGATTTGGATTTATTTAAAAATAGATTTGGATTTGATTTGGATTGGATTTGGATTGGATTTGAATTGGTTTTGGATCGATTTGGATTGGATTTGGATTGGATTTGGATTAGATTTGGATTTGATTTGGATTGGATTTGGATTGGATTTGGACTGGATTTGGAATGGATTTGGATTGGATTGGATTTGAATTGGATTTGGATTGGATTTGGATTGGATTTGGATTGGATTTGGATTGGATTTGGATTGGATTTGGGTTGGATTTGAATTGGATCTGGATTGGATTTGAATTTTATTCGGATTGGATTTGGGTTGGATTTGAATTGGATTTGAATTTAATTTGGATTGGATTTGGATTGGATTCGGATTGTATTTGTATTGGATTTGGGTTGGATTTGAATTGGATTTGGATTGGATTTGGGTTGGATTTGGATTGGTTTGGATTGGTTTGGATTGTATTTGGATTGGTTTGGGTTGGTTTGGTTGGATCTGGATTGGATTTGAATTTTATTCGGATTGGATTTGGATTGGATTTGGATTGAATTTGGATTGGATTTGGATTGGATTCGGATTGTATTTGTATTGGATTTGGGTTGGATTTGAATTGGATTTGGATTGGATTTGGAGTGAATTTGGAGTGGATTTGGATTATATTTGGATTGGATTTGGTTTGGATTTGGATTGGATTTGGATTGGATTTGGATTGTATTTGGATTTGTTTTGGATTGGATTTGGATTGGATTTGGAGTGGATTTGGATTGGATTTGGTTTGGATTTGGATTGGATTTGGATTGGATTTGGATTGGATTTGGATTGGATTTGGATTGGATTTTAATTGGATTTGGATTTGACTTGGATTGGATCTGGATTGGATTTGGATTGTATTTGGATTGGATTTGGATTGGATTTGGATTGGATTTGGATTGGATTTGGATTGGATTTGGATTGGATTTGGATTGGATTGGGTTGGATTTGGTTTGGATTTGGATTGGATTTGGATTGTATTGGATTTGGATTAAATTGGGATTTGAATTGGAATTTAATTTGGATGGAATTTAGATTGGATTTGGATTGGATTTGGGTTGGATTTGGATTGGATTTGGATTGGATTGGATTGTATTTGGATTGGATTTGGGCTGGATTTGGATTGGATTTTGATTTGGTTTGGATTGTATTTGGATTGGATTTGAGTTGGATTTGGATTGGATTTGGATTCGATTTGGAGTGGATTTGGATTTGGATTGGATTTGGGCTGGATTTGGATTGGATTTGAATTGGATTTGGATTGGATTTGGATTGGGTCAGTGGCGTAGCCAGAAAATTGGTCTGGGTGGGGGGTTTCTGAACATTTTTATTTTTCGAAAAAAAATTTCTTCCAAAAATGATGTCTCTGGAGGGGGGGGGGGTTTATGCCCAAAACCACGCCTGTGGCTGCGCCACTGGATTGGGTTTTAATTGGATTTGGATTGGTTTTGGATTGGATTTGGATGGGATTTGGATTGGATTTGGATTGGATTTGGATTGGATTTAGATTGGATTTGAATTGGATTTAGATTGGATTTGAATTGAATTTGGATTGGATTTGGTTTGGATTTGGTTTGGATTTGGATTGGATTTGAATTGGATTTGGATTGGATTTGGATTGGGTTTGGATTGGATTTAGATTGGAATTGGATTGGATTTGGTTTGGATTTGGATTGGAATTGGGATTTAGTTTGTATTGAATTTGGATTGGATTTGGATTGGATTTGGATTGGATTTGGTCTGTATTTTGATTAGATTTGGATTGAATTGGGACTTGGTTTGCATTTAATTTGGATTGGATTTTGATTGGATTTGGGTTGGATTTGGATTGAATTTGGATTCGATTTGGAGTGGATTTGGATTGGATTTGTATTGGATTTGGATTGGATTTGGACTGGATTTGGAATAGATTTGGAATGGATTTGGATTGGATTTGGATTGGATTTGGATTGGATTTGGATTGTATTTGTATTGGATTTGGGTTGGATTTGGATTGGATTTGGATTGTATTGGATTTGGATTGAATTGGGATTTGAATTGAAATTTAATTTGGATGGAATTTGGATTGGATTTGGGTTGGATTTGGATTGGATTTGGATTGGATTGTATTTGGATTGGATTTGGGCTGGATTTTGATTGGATTTGGATTTGGTTTGGATTGAATTTGGATTGGATATGGATTGGATTTGGATTCGATTTGGAGTGGATTTGGAGTTGATTTGGATTGGATTTGGTTTGGATTTGAATTGGATTTGGATTGGATTTGGGTTGTATTTGGATTGGATTTGGGTTGTATTTGATCTGGATTCGGATTGGATTTGGAATGGATCTGGATTGGATTTGGATTCGATTTGAATTGGATTTGGATTGGATTTGGATTGGATTTGAATTGAATTTGGATTGAATTTTAAATGGATTTGGATTGAATTTGGATTGGATTTGGATTGGATTTGGGTTGGATTTGGATTGGATTTGGATTGGATTTGGATTGGACTTGGATTGTATTTGGATTGGATTTGGATTGGATTTGGGCTGGATTTTGATTAGATTTGGATTGAATTGGGACTTGGTTTGCATTTAATTTGGATTGGATTTGGGTTGGATTTGGATTGGATTTGGATTCGATTTGGAGTGGATTTGTATTGGATTTGGATTGGATTTGGACTGGATTTGGAATAGATTTGGATTGGATTAGATTTGGATTGGATTTGAATTGGATTGGATTTGAATTTTATTCGGATTGGATTTGAATTGGATTTGGATTGAATTTGGATTGGATTTGGATTGGATTTGGATTGGATTTGGATTGTATTTGTATTGGATTTGGGTTGGATTTGAATTGGATTTGGATTGGATTTGAATTGGATTTGGATTGTTTTTGGATTGGATTTGGGTTGGATTTGCATTTGATTTGGATTGGATCTGGAATGGATTCGGATTGGATTTGGATTGGATTTGGATTGGATTTGGTTCGTATTTAGATTGGATTTGGATTGGATTTGGATTTGGTTCGGATTTGGATTGTATTGGATTTGGATTGAATTGGGATTTGAATTGAAATTTAATTTGGATGGAATTTGGATTGGATTTGGGTTGGATTTGGATTGGATTGTATTTGGATTGGATTTGGGCTGGATTTGGATTGGATTGGGATTTGGTTTGTATTGAATTTGGACTGGATTTGGTTTGGATTTGGATTGGATTTGATTTGGATTGGATTTGGATTTTATTTGGATTGGATTTGGTTTGGATTTGAATTGGATTTGGATTGGATTTGGATTGTATTTGGATTGGATTTGGGTTGTATTTGAATTGGATTTGGATTGGATTGGATTTGGATTGTATTTGGATTGCATTTGGGTTGGATTTGAATTGGATTTGGATTGGATTTGGATTTTATTTGGATTGGATTTGGTTTGGATTTGAATTGGATTTGGATTGGATTTGGATTGTATTTTGATTGTATTTGGATTGGATTTGGGTTGTATTTGAATTGGATTCGGAGTGGATTTGGATTGGATTTGGATTGGATTTGGATTTTATTTGGATTGGATTTGGTTTGGATTTGAATTGGATTTGGATTGGATTTGGATTGTATTTTGATTGTATTTGGATTGGATTTGGGTTGTATTTGAATTGGATTCGGAGTGGATTTGGATTGGATTTGGACTGGATTTGGATTGGATTTGTATTGGATTGGATTTGGATTGTATTTGAATTGGATTTGAATTGAATTTGAATTGGATTTGGTTTTCATTTGGTTTTGATTTGGATTGGGTTTGGATTGGATTTGGATTAGATTTGGACTGGATTTGGTTTTGATTTGGATTGCATTTGGATTGGATTGGGTTGGATTTGGATTGGATTTGGATTGTATTTGAATTGGATTTGAATTGGATTTGGTTTTGATTTGGATTGGATTTGGATTGTGTTGGATTTGGATTGAATATGGATTGGATTTTGATTTGGATTGAATTTGTTTTAGATTTGGATTGGATTTAGATTTGGATTGAATGTGGTTTAGATTTGGATTGAATTTGGTTTAGATTTGGATTGGATTTGGATTAGATTTGGATTGAATTTTGTTTGAATTGGAATTATTTTGGGATGGGATTTGGATTGCAGTTGGATTGGATTTGGATTCGATGTGGATAGAATTTGGATTTGATTAGATTGAATATGGATTGGATTTGGATAGGATTCGTATTAGATTTAGATTGGATTTGGGTTGGATCTTATTTGGATTTCAATTAGATTTGATTTTCTTTAGATTGGGTTTGGATTGGAGGGAGATTGAATTTGGATTAGATTTATATGCGATTTGGATTCGTTTAGGGTTGGATTTGGGTTGGAATTTTGGAAATTTGAGGCTGTTTGAAGAAGCGAAACAGGTGGATACTTGCAAAATGATTCTTGCGTAGCGTTCTGGTATTTAAACAAGTCTCTGTCATGTTGCTCGATTTCAGAGCAAACTAAGAAATCTTTAAAATTAGAGGGAAATAAAAAGATCCATGAAAAGTTTTTAGTCAGAACTTCTGACTATTATCGATTTTGAAGTGCCTGCTACCGCACCTATGGTAGATTTCTTTCTCTTCGACTATTTTTTTAAATGAACGGCAAATAAAAGTTTACCAGTTTACCATTATTTCACGAATTAGTAAAACAATAATTTAGAATTACTTCATAATATATTTTATTTCAGGTTTATAAATATGCAGTTTATCCAAATAATAAGGAATATGCTCAAATACATATGGATATGTTTGTAATTCATTATAGAAATTTTTGCAGAGGTTATCATTTCCTAAAAATAATGTATCACCATTTTTTTCTTTATTAAATCTATGTATTGCGTCATCGGTTACTTGGTATAAATACTGTTTGATATAAATACTATCTCAACTTTAAGATAATGTCACGATTTCTATCCTCATGTCTGTAAATAATTCACATGTGTAATATACATTCTGTCATCACGATTTTGAAAATCATTTCTAAATCTAAAGTTTCAATGTCACAGACCTCAACCGGATGCGCTTCATATATCTTGTCCGGGGGCAGCAGTCGGCGTCGGCGAAAACACCGAACCCAACGCTTCCGCATTACTCGCATTCATGTCGGCGCATTTGTTCAGGAACTGCTCCTCCGTAGGCTGGTGGCAGTTCGCGTCCTCGCCCCCCATGATTGGAGATGCTTGACCGTCATCAAAACCACACAGGGCTTCCATTTCCGGAGAGTTTTCATCATCTTCATCGTCGTAGATCTCTTCCGTTGTGTAGATATCGTAGCCAAACTCGTCCAGGTAGTGACCATCGTCGACGAACTGCACCAGTTCCATGTTGGCGCCCAGGTTCAGTCCTTGGCAAAAGTCGTCGTCGATGTAGAGATCCTCGATGGATTTGGCGCTCTGGGAAAAATAAATTATCGTGAATTAAACCTTCGCAACGCGAAAAAAAATCACTGAAGTTTCCAATTTACCGCGACGGTCGATAGAGTTGCTCGTGGGAACGGTTGCTGCTGTTGCTGCGAGATAAGCCCCAAGTTGTCCTCAAACATTGAAGCTAGACTTTCGCGGGGAAAATTTAACTCACTAAATGCGGCCGACATTCCGATGCGACTTCCGGAAGGTACTGTGAATGTGTAAAAAAAGAGTTTTCAGATATCAAGATATCGAAATGTAGAATATTAACGCTAAATACACTCTAAGACGTGGTCTTCTGGTAAATGTTATCGAACGAAAAATTACTTCCGATGTTTTACTCACCATTCAAATTATCGGCTGGAACCATCGAGCTTCCGCAATTGCAGCAAACAAACCGCTCCGACGCGATGCGATTCTGTCCTACAGCAATGGGTGCCTTAACCGGAGTGCACAGACTTTTCCGGTCGTCATTCGCACTGGAACACCTTGATCCGGCGACCTCCTCGCTACTGGGAACCAATCTCAATTTAGCAAAAGCTTTCAACAATTCATTACCACACGAGTTCCTGATGGGGCCGCTAGCAGTGTTGACCGGTGTCAGACAACCGGACGACGGCAGATCGTCGTCCAAGTTTTGGGAGTTGGGTCGGGACGATCCCGGACTGAGGCCCATATCCGATGCCCGACGGGAGATTTTTCGCATGTTGACCGTTACGCGGGTCGTTAGCTTCTTCTTCCGAGCGCTGCCCGCAGGAAGCGGAGTAGTGCAGATGCTGGCTTGCGAGGAGTTAATGCTCTCCAGTCCGGGCAAATCGGCGCTGGAGACGATGCTTTCACGATACACAGTTTGTTGAATTACACGACCGCTGCTGGTTGCCTTCCGACGCATAAACAGCTGCGAGTTCGGGTTGAACACAGACGCTTCGGGCAGCGGCAGTTTCGGTTGTTGGTGTTGAAGAAGCTCCTCCTTCTTCTTGAGTGTGTTATTCGTTAGCACTACGTCTATTCGAGTAACTGCATTGCTAGGTGGCTCAATCGGAGGAAGATTATCGATGGTTCTCTCCAATTCTAAAACTTTAGTAGGAACCAGGAGACTTTCTTCGACGACCACAGAGTCGTCGGATATCTTTCTGTCGTCCGAGGACTTTCGGCTAGAATCAGGTTTTCTGTTGGGGCTATAGTCAAAACCTGTGTTCTCAAACGTGGTTTCGATTTTGCGGACAGCATCGCGTACGGAAGTCAAGTGGGCTGTTATGACCTTCTCTGAAGTGTCTGCGTCGATAGCTTCTTTGTCAAGGTCGTCAATGGAATGGCTTATCTGACTCCTTTCGCAAATCTGCTTCTCTTTCTTCCAGAGAGAACCCTCAAATATATTGCTGGTTGACTCAGCCTTCTGTTTTGTTTCCTGATTATTTCCTGGTTGGTCGTCAATGTCGATATCTACGATCGACGGGGTTGTTTTGTTGAACTCCTGGCTGTGTGCTTTTAGTTTTGCTCTCATATCCGGGCGCTTGATGATGTTCACACTGATGTTGATCGCCTTCGGTTTGATCTCCTGCATCGACGAAGAAATGTTTAAGTTCAATGGAGTGTTCAGGTCTCCGGCGGATCGCTCGTCGCGGCTTATGCGAGACCCCAAATCGTTGAAGAAGGAGCGAACTCTTCGACCCGGCGGTGTTACCGGTGTGGAGGTGTTGTCGTCAGTGAAAACTAACTTCTGATCGGAAAGCCAGGCATGTTTGCGTATCTTGTTTTTGCGAGCTATGGGAGTGTCCGGTAGAGTGATATCTCCGATGTTGAATCGGAGTGAATTAGATAGACGGGAATAGTTTTTGCGTTTGGTTCCGGGGGAACTGTCACAAGACTTTGATGTTTCAACAGGATGAACTTCTTTTGAACGGTCTGTGGCATCAAGATCAAGTTCCTTCATGAATTTGTGTTTGTCGATATTGATGTTCAATTTGGACGGACTTTCCTTTGTGTAGACTTCCGAGGGCCCAATAACATCCGGAACAGCGTCCTTGAGGGTCGTGTTATCATTGGAATCTGCACTATTTAAAATTTGATTTTCCGAGCTATTCGTTGATTGGAATAGCTCTTTGGCTGCGACTTTATTCGACCGCAGCATACTCTTCTGCTTTTTGACCGTACTGGTCCTCTCGTAGATGACTTGTTTCGATGATCGAGGTGATAAGAACTTGTTGTTGAAGTCGAATATTGTTTGATAGATGGCTGAGTGGGACAAACTCGAGCTAAGAGGTGACTTTTTGGTGGATTTAGCATCTGGGTCTTTTTGCGCTTTCGATTTGTTAATCTTTCGCGCAGGTTTCTTTGGTTGCTGCTTGGGTCGCTGGGGTACAATTTCATCTATATCAATTAGGGAACATTGTCTGCTCATCTTTTTCGACTCGTCTACGTTGACGTATCCACCGTTTGACCTGAAGTATATTTTGTCGGTTTTCTCCGAGACATTTTGCTTGCGAATGTCATTCAACTCGTTCTTCTTTCTAATATCCGACGAATTGATTTGTTCCTCGAAATCTTCTGAGAACCCATTCATGTGCAAACTTTTATCAAGTCCTTGCTCCAGAAGCAGGCAATCTAACGTATCAAGAATATCGCTAACGTTGATTTGACGGGCGCTAAGATCGGAAAGACCAGTTTCAAACACTTGACGAAAGCGATCACAGCGTTCTTTTTCGAACATTGGTAATTGTAGGTTAGCGGATATTTGAAGTTTCTCCAGCTCCTGGCGGCTGTAGACCACGAACGGAACGTAGCCGTTTAGGATCTCCCATAGCAATAGAGTTAACGAATAAACGTCCGTGCTTTTTGTGGGAAACACAAAGTTGGACTTGGGTACCAGTAGCTCTGGAGCGACGTAGTAGAACAGGGAGAACTTTTCTCGGTATTCCTTGCAATACGGTAAATAGCGGCTGGCGCGACAGTCGTACCCGCTGTTATCTCCCAAGGGTCCGAACTGTCCTTTCCGGCTGTCGGAAACTTCCTTGGACAGTTTACGATACTTATCCCGCAGGAACTGTTCGTCGTTTTTGATCAGCCGTGAATAGGTGGTGATTTTCTTCAACTCTTCGTTCTGTGAGGAGGTCATAGAGTTGCGCGAGGAGGATGTGCTGCCATAGCGGTTTTCGATTTCTTTTCGGATCGTGTCGGATGCTTCGGTTGCGAGCTCAAACGATGTCAGTTTGACGGCATACGGATATTTCCGCATTAGGACGCATCCGCTGGAAATATTCGAGTGGATGTAGCCGCATTCCTGTAGGAAGGATACGGCTGAGGAGATCTGCTGGACAACGGTTATAGCGTGCAATAGTGAGAGGCGTTTGTTCTGTAACGAAAATCAAAAAAGTTGTGATATCTTTATTTTAATAAGCTCTATCAATCTTACCATTTTGTGAATGTAATCGAACAGAGTGAAATCAAACGGTTCCAGAATCAGCGTGGCTTGGTTCAAACTGGCGTCAAAGCACACGGCCATCAACGAGGCTACGGCAAAGTGCTTGACATGACCGAGAATCTCGAAGTCCTTCTTGCAAGCTTCCTCGGCGAAGTACAGGCTACGGTCAACATTGATGGAGTACTTTCTCAGGGTGACTGGTGCATCGCGGAATAGTCCGCAGGAGAATTCCAGTGGTGCCATGAAACTGCTGCGAAGCGTGCCGACACGGTAGTGCAATTCTTTAGGCCAACAGATCACCAATTGACTGGACGCTTGCTGGAAAAATTCCAGCATGCTTTTTTCGGAGAACTGTTTTTGCAGAAAGTCATCCGATATCTGAATACTTTTGCTCCATTTCTCCAACGAATCCAGCTCGAGTAGGATGTCCTGCGGCTCATGGATAACCAGATCTACTTCATTTAGTTGGGCATCCATTTCGTTCTGCTCCTTGACAATGGAGCGATCCAGGTCTGTGACGATTTGCGGTGACCGTTCTTTGAGTACGCTGATCGGTTCAGTGATCATGCTGGTGGTGTCGTCGATGAGAATGGAAGACGGTAGAATATCGCTGTTCAGGAAGCGGAAGTTTTCGTTGATGACTTCCTCACAGGCCCGGATGTCGTTCAGGATGTCTCCGTTTTTGGTGGAATTCAGCTCCGAGTGGGTGTCCGTTGTATCGCTGAAGGGCAAGGCGTAGTCAACGAGGTCTCCATGTTTGTTAACTATAGTTTGGTAGGAAGGAGACTTGCGGCGTTCTTTGATGGATGCATTCAGCGGTTTCAATTCTCCGCGGTAGGCTCTCGAGGATATGACATGTTCGTCGTAAATTGAGGAGGAGTTCAGTTCGTACTTGCGATATGATCCAGCGAAAGGAGAGTCAGCTTCACTCTCGTTCACAAGGTTGTGCTTTTTGAGTGACGAAGGGGGATCCACGTTCGATACTGGAGGTTGTGGAGCTGGCTTGTCTTTCAACTTACGGAAACGTTTTTGTTGAAGGTTCGTCTGTTTCTTGGGAGTACTGTCCACTACAGTGGGACTGGTGATGCGGAGTGTACTGGTGTCGAAGTAAGGGCTTGAATTTTCTTTGAAGAATCGACTGGGAGGACTCTGCACTGCGTAGGTATCACCAAGATTGTCTCGTACATGCATTTGCTCGAACTCTTCCACTTCATTCTCATAAATCGTGTTATTATTTGGTTTTGCCAATTTAGACTTACTTTTCCTGGTCGTAGGAAAAAACGCCGGCAGCGAATATCTATCAGCCATGTTGTTATTTTTTCCTTTATTCAAACTGGGCTCTCCATTTTCCGGTATTCTATTGATGTTTCTGTAGAACTCCACCGACCTTTTAGGCTTCTTAGGGGCTCCTGTGTCCCGATGTCTGCTATACCTAGGGCTTTTTGGTAGTTCGATTTTTCTATTGAGAGCACGCCTCTCATCGCTAGTGATTGCTACGTCGGAACTGATATCACTTTGTGCCCCACCTTCGGATTCCTTCTCTTCCTCGATCACACTTGGGATCCGCTGATCAGTGACAGACCTCAAGAGACAGCCTTCGCTGATTCGCTCCAATCTCTGCTTAGATCGCCATTGATTGAATTTATTCAGCGCCTCCACGTACGCCTCGTCCCTTGCAGCGCTAACAGCCCCACCCGAAGAGGTTATGTTACTTGTGCTCGGTGGCGCACTCTCGCGGCGTCGGTGCTGATTTGTCTCCCTGGAAATACGAACAAACGTATGACTCATGTTAGATGTTGTTTAACTTTAGGTCGAAATCAAAAGTGAAATCTATAAACATGTGCCTACTAGATTTAGTTATTTTTCTCACCATTATGATTATAGAATCAAGCCCGTGGTGAATTTTAAATTCACCACACGTTTATCTGCATACATTTCCAAAAGCCCAAATCTGGCGTAATAGTTTTCGTACAGTGCCGAAATTCAAATCATGATTGTTCAGCATAACTAAGAAAACAATCTACCATTATTTCAGCCGCACACGCGTTATGGTTCTTTCATCTCGTGCTCTTGAAAAAAATATTGGAAAACCACGTGGTTTTCAAAATGGCCGATTTCTGGCTTCATTCTATAATCACCTTAAATGGCAAGGAAAACGGTTTTCACAACTGTAGCGAAAATGTAACTGAAACAGAATTCGCATCACGACCTGGTCACTACCACGTGGGCTAGGTATGTCATTGTTGATGCTAATGCGATTTTCCCATCCCACAGTGCTTCACTAATAGGATAGCCTTCCATACGAGAAGACCTAACAAATGTGTGATAATTCTCTTCTTGATTATCAAACTAAAGTAGGCATGTGAAAACGATCTCAGTTACTAATAGGTACATTATTCGCTCTATACTTAGTCTCATGGTTTATTGCTGGTTTATTGTCGGGGACCGAAGGACCGAAGTAAAAAAAAAGTCAAAATCTCGGGAGGTTTTTTCAAAAAAAAAAAAAAACAAAACGTCGCACGCTAGATTGTTTTAAATTGCACATCAAAGCATCGTAAGCACATTTTAGTACTTGATGAAGAAGATTGTCCTCTAGCAACATTGTCCCATTGGTTCTTTTGACAAGTTAATCGTGATTTCGCCTCTGAGCCGTACAGTTTCTCCTCGCAAACTCGGGAAAGTGGACAATAATGCTGCTGGTAGTTTTCACACTTTCCTTCTTACTGTTGCCAACTTTACTACACGAGTAGCCACTCGTAAGTTGCCGCAATTAAAACATTGCTCGCAACTCAAGCAGCCAATTTGATCCCCGAGACGCTTAGTAGTAGTGCTATTCCACCAGCTTCAAGCATGTCGTGCTGCCCGACAGTTTTCGGTTAGCTAAATGACCACTCCTAATTGAATAAGGTGCCGTAGTGGAATAGATATAGCATAGTGAGTGAAAATTTTAGCGAAGTACCGGCACGCGATGTAATTTGGCAAACGTGACACCAATTTATGATTTTGAGGTACACATGAACAGCAATTGTGTATGTTAAGTGATCTGTTGATTATCGGAGTGTCACAATATCCGATGAAACAGTGTTGCAAAAAAACTTAGTTCCTAATGTTGTTTGCCATTAATTAAAGAGAATGTAATATAAAAAATCTATAAGGACAAGAATAAATTCGAATTTCACTAAAAATCATAAAATTTCAAAATGAAACTTTATACTGTTTTCCATCATAAATCTCAAGGTGTAACACAGTGCAGTGTATCGGTCCGTTGCACCATTGCATTGCATTGTGGATGTACCTACATCGTCGGGAGGGTTCGTCGCTTATTAGCCACGCAGCTAAGTCTTTTGAGTTGAGGTTTAATATTTTAATCAATTCAACGGCACCGTGTGCGGAAAAACGCAGGGGCTTCTGTATTAACCAGTTTCGGTAAGTCGATGGCAGTGTGATTGAGGTTGAACAATTGATTTAGTCGGATCGATGAGCTTATGGTTCGTGGGGTTTTATGTAAAATTATTACGCCTAAGCAATACACTGCCGTGGATATCGGGAGGTAATTGGATGAAAGTTTTTGATCGAATGTTTAGTGAGCATTTAGTTACTCGAAACGAAAAGCTTGGAGAAAATGGAAGATGATGCGGAATGATACGCTTTAGGCAACACATGATATTAATATGGTGATACATTATTCAAGAGCAAGGATGATGTAATGTAGATGCAACTATCATAATCATGCGCAAGAAAGGCACCTGTACCGATTAGTCTGAGAATCATATTTGCATTCGTTGAACTTTGCATCTCGTGACCCGAAATTATATTTGCCAAAATGTGCTTTACAATTGGCGTGGATTATTCTTATATCCCGCAGAATTCTAAATCTTCGAAATGAAATTCTATAAATGTGGTGAAATAAACAAGTTAAAAGTCGCAGTAGTTAAAAGTTGTTTCCTTATTAAGTGAAGTGAGAAGTAAGATGTTCGAAGTGAAAAGTGAACAGCGAGAACTGGGAAATGAGATGTTTGAAATAAGTACAGATTAGTGAGAAGTGAGTACTGAAAAATGGAAGTGTGTATTGAGTAGTGAAATGTGTGCAGTAATATATGAGTAGTGGAAAGTGAAAAATTAGATGTGAGAATTCAGTGGTGAAAAGTGCTAAATGATAGTTGCAAAGTGAGAAATAGAATGTGAGTAGTGATATAAGCAGGCAAGCATAAACATAAGCAAGAAGTGAGAAATGAGAGATGATAATTGGGAAGTGAGAAGCGAGATGTTGAGTAGTGAGAAGTGAGTAGAGAGATATAAGACAGAAAAAAGAAGGAAGAAGGAAGAAGAAAGAAAGGAGGAAAGAGTACCTCGTTTTTACTACTCGTTCCTCGGTCCACACTTCTTCCTACTCCCTTCTTACAATTCATTTCTCACTATTCATTTCTTACTTCTCATCGCCTCTGCCCACTACTCTCTTCTCATTCCAAACTTATTACTTCTCACTATTCGCTTATAACTTCTTATATCTCACTTCTGGGCTTCTCATTTCTCACTTATCAATTTTCACTTCTTACTTCTAATTTTTCACTTCTCACTACTACTTCGTACTTTGAATATCTCGCTTCTAACTTCTCACTTTTAACTTTTTACTTCTCTCTATTTGTTTCTCACTTCTCATTTTTCACTTTTAACTTATCACTACTTACTTATAACAACGACAAAGCCTCTGTATTATAAATGAGAACTAACCAGCGAGTAGGGGACAGGTTGGAATCAGTCGACCTGTGTAGTTTGGAACAAAGTAGGGGATGATGAGATTAAGCGCTTTCGATGGATGGCGAGTGATATGATCGATGCATGGACAAAAGCAGTAACCGTGAGTTACTGATTTCTCATTTCTCACTTATTACTTTCCATTTCTATCTTCTAACTTTTCATTTTTTACTTTTAGCTTCTCACTACTCACTTTACACTTCAATTTTTTCATTTCTAACTTCACACTTCTCATTTCTCATTTCTCACTTCCCACTTCTCACTTCTTACGTTGCACTTTTCATTTCTCCTTTTTCACTTCACACTTCGAATTTCTCACTTCTCACTTCGCTATAATTATATCTCACTTACCATTTTTCACTTTTTGTTTTGCACTCACTTACAACCAGAGTCTCTTAATTCTCGTGTATACATGGATGAGACAGTGTGCCATGAGCTAAAAAGCTCACGTAGCATCGATTCAATGCGACGAGAAAAGCTAGCGCGCATAAAATAACTGAGTGAGCGTGTCTCAAAGTACGTCTCATGAAACTCATCTCATGCACAAGGAATGCATAGGCATCACTTAGGCGACGATATTATTGAATTAAAATTTCCCGCCCAAGCTGTTTTACGCACCTCCGCTGTTGTTTGCAAAGGTTTGAGCTGAGCTGAGCATGAGCTGATCGCATTGAGAAGTCTCAATGCGACTCACCAATGTTAATGTGAGGTACACAAGCTTCGTGAGACTCGCGTGCGCTACATTTTATGTGCGCGTAGCAGTCGTTGCTCAATCTCATCCTTTTTTGTACGCGTGCATAATGTCTGCCTACAACCTCTTATATCACTCTTCTGTCTTCTCACTTATCACTTCTAACTTTTCATTTTTCATTTATTACTTTTCACTTGTCACTACTCATTTCGCACTTCAAATTTTTCGCTTCTCATTTCTCACTTCCCACTACTCACTTCTTACTTCGTACTTCTTATTTCTCACTTTGAATTTCTTACTTCTAACTTTTCATTTCTCACTTATCGCCAGCGTTGTAGCGTATGGGTGGCCGAGTTGGTCACCACCGAGGAGCCAATCCTCAGGGGGCGCCGAAATCGAGAATTACGGCAAGAGGAACAGAACGATTGTATTTGTTGCAGGGCCAATTATTAACAAACTGACTACAAAGTCCAAAGGACGATATTTTGAGTAATCTAAATCAATCAAAGAATTTTAGTTTACCTCTTTCAAATCAACATGTCAAATGGTTTGGTTTTGTCTAAAAATCTATGATTCATTTTTTTTTTTGACAATTGTGGATGGGATTATTTCTATTTTTGGAAACTGTCACTAGTCAGTTGCTCAAATTTTGAAGGGCTTTTTTTTGTCTATGATTTATACCACGGTAGAGGTAAGGGGCACGTCAAATGCTGGATAAAGCGTACCATTGGTACTTCGCGTACATGTAGGAATAAAATAGACCCCATTTTGCGGTCCTTAGCCTCTTCCCCAACAACTCCTATCCCTACCTCCTCGTGGCGCTGGCCAGGATACGAGCAACTTTAGGGAAGATCGGGTAACCAACCTCGGTGGGAACTATGGTTGTATGCTGACAGGCAAGGGGGATTTGCTCCTGTCCGGAGGTGCAAGTCTGATCGAGCGTCTGCTCTCCATGTTAGGAGCGGCTCACAACAGCGTCTGTTCCCCATGTTAGGGGCGGCTGATCATCGTCCGAGTGCCAGCGAGAGACTCTAAACTAAACTGGGCATACCATGTTGCATTGTGTCAGCATTGAGAAGGCAGCCCCTTCAACCAGATGTAGGTAGCGCAACCCTGGTAAGGTAGCCTATCGAAGATTCTACAGTTACCAAGAAAGCCAAAAGTAAACCAAACGGATTGAATCAACGGCAACAGACCCGGCAACAAATAAAGGACAACGATTGGAAAGTCGGATATTGGAACGTGAGAACTTTGAATGAACCCGCACGTGTTGGGCTCCTGGCTCGGGAGCTGCAGAAGGTCGTCGTGAGTGTGGGAGCAATCCAGGAAATATGGTGGCCCAGAACTGGAGGACGTGAATTCCGGGCGGTGGATCCTATAGCGAACACTTCATTCAAGTACCACATCTACTATAGCGGCGGTGACAGAGCAGAAGAAGGAGTTGGTTCCATGGTGATCGGGAAGCAGATGAAGCGTGTTATCCGGTGGAGGCCGATAAGCGACCGCATTTGCGTGTTGATAATGAAGGGCAAATTCTTCAACTATAGCCTGATCAGCGTCTATGCCCCAACAAACGATAAGCCTGATGACGTGAAGGATGAGTTCTATGAGAGCCTTGATATGGCCTACGGAGAGTGTCCAACACATGATGTAAATATTGTCATCGGGGATGCAAATGCGCAGATCGGAAGAGAAAGTTTCTTTCGCCCTGTCATTGGTACGGAAAGCCTTCATTCCGCTTCCAACGATCACTATCTTGTATTTGCATAATTCGGGCGCGACCAGCGTCACGAATTCACGAAACAACAGAACGATGCGTTTCAATATTCAACGCTTGTCAGTTGAAGGAGTTGCTGAACAGTACCGCCAGAAGCTGGACGAGCGGATGGGAGATGCCACCGGATCTGGCGACATCAACAGATTGTGGGAAAATATCCACGAAGCTGTGACTACAACAGCGCAGGATGTGTTAGGCACTGCACACTGCACAGCGACACCAACGAAATGGTTGGAGCGGTACAGTGTAGCAAGGGCAGAAGAGAAACTAATCCACCGCAGAAGAAAAAGGCAACACGAAGAGAGTGTGATAGCTGAAGCGCAGGAGACCATGGATAGAAACGATATGCGGAGGTTTTACGCAACTGTCAATGGCGCGCGGCATAAGACTGTGCCAGTGCCCGCCATGTACAATGACCGAGAGGGGAATTTGCTGACAGACAAGATTATGGTGGCAGCCAGGTGAAAGGAGCACTTCGAAGATTTGTTGAACGGTGAAAATGAAGGTGTATTAAGGAGCTGGATGGACATAGTCGGCGACGGTCAGCCTTTGGAACCAACAACGCTGGAGAGGTTAAGACGGCTTTAAACGAGCTGAAAAAAGTAAAGCTGCAGGGAAGGACGAGATCCCGGTCGAGCTTCTCAAACACGGAAGTGAGCAGCTGCATCAATCAATCCACCACATTATCCAGAAAATATGGGAGGATGAAGTACTGCCTGCCGGCTGGTTGGATGGCCTCATATGCCCAATCTATAAGAAAGGGCACAGACTAGAGTGTGCCAATTACAGAGGGATCATCCTTCTGAGCTCGGCGTACAAAATCTTGTCGCGTATCCTGTTTAACAGACTGAGACCGCTGGTGGAGTCCTTCGTCGGCGAATACCAAACAGGTTTTCAAGAGGGCCAATCAACAACGGATCAAATGTTTAGCCTGCGGATGATCCTTGATAAATTCCGGGAGTACAACTTGCCGACTCACCATCTATTTTTCGATTTCAAAGCAGCGTACGATTTAGTGAAAAGAAATGAGCTGTGGCAGATAATGTCCGAACATGGTTTTTCGACGAAACTGACCTTAGACGGATTGAAGCAGGGTGTTGCACTTTCGAATTTATTGTTCAACATTACACTCGAAGACGCTATTAGGAGATGTGGCGTGCAGAGGAACGGCACTATCATCACACGGTCGCATATGCTCCTGGGCTTTGCGGAATCGATCGCAGAGCAGTAGTGGAGGCTTTTGTCCCACTGAAAAGGGAGACGGCGAGGATAGGTTTAACCATTAACTCTACCAAGACAAAGTACATGGCGGCAGGTAGAGATAGGGGAAGACCTAGTGGTGTTGGTGCTGAGGTAGTGCTTGATGGGGATGTGTTTGCAGTTGTTGAAGAATTTGTTTACCTTGGAACGCTTGCGACATTTGACAATGAAGTTTCCCGTGAAGTGAAAAGACGCATTGCTACTGCGAATAGGGCCTTTTACGGATTACGTAACCAGCTTTGACGGAAACGAAATTTCGAGCGAAAAGTGCTACGTACAATACTAGGAGGAAACCTAGAAAATGGTGTATGGTGCAGACGCATGATTCATGAGCTGTATCAAGTATACAAAGAAGAAAATATTGTGAATCGTATAAAATACGGCAGACTTCAGTGGGCTGGTCACTTAGTGGGAATGTCGGAAGAAAGAAGAGAGAAAACTATTCAACAGAGAACTCGATAGGGGCCGGCGAAGGTGGAAGGCCACGAACACGCTGGCTGCACGGGGTGGAATCGGACCTGGGGACCCTCCTAAGTAACACCAAAAACATCTTTTTTTAAGAAAAATGAAAAACTTGTTGTATTTTAGCTATAATACCTTCTTTGTTATAATAAAGGTTTAATAGTGTTTGATACAAACATTTCTTAGCGAAATTATTCTGTGTTATATTTCTGTCAATAAGAAATACATATGACTTCATTATAACATTTAGTTTAATTAACATTGTGAATGTTTTATTAATGTAATATAAATGCGACGGCACACATAATATGCATTCATTGACGAATATATAACAAGTTAATTATTATATCCATTTTCACGAGAGTAAAGATTGCCATCTCAACAAAAAAGGATGAAATAATTAGTAATTATTCAAAAAGTTAAAAATGTTTCGGGAATCAATATGCTTGATATTAAAGGAAGAGTACAGACTACAATGTACTAACTACAAAGAGAATAACCCTCTGAACTCGGCGTACATAATCATAACATGTGTTCAGTTTATCAGACTGAGCCCGCTTGAGCATTTCTTCGTGAGCGAATGGCAGGCTTATTCCATCTTTGATGGCCCAATGGCTTTGATCGCTCAATCAAAATATTCTTACCCTCTGCAGTTTGTGGCTAGCTGAGAACTAGTAGCAAAATTCGTAAATTTTTATGGTATGCCTTTTTTTTCTACATTTTGAAGCTACTGAAAACGGTTATAACTATGTTAAAATAACTCCCGTATAACAATTATAGCGTATGTTATGAAGCTGCATCGGTGATTGATCTTAAAGGTAGTTACAACATCCTTGTATAACAAGGCAATGATTAGAATTCGAAGAAAAAATACAGTGTCGACTGGAAAATAAAGATACTTTACTAATGAACGCTAGTGGCGCGGTAATCATTTCAATTATTTTGACAAATTAAGCTTCCACAAGCTTCAATTGGCCACAATGTATGCATCATGTTGTAGTGCATGTTTGGTTTCATGACCATCATCGGTTTGACACTTGTAGCACCGGTACTTTGGCTGCCAGGTCGAAGTAACCTAGATGTTAGTCACACGAACAGGAACGACATTAGCAATCTTATACTTTTGAATCAACTCTCCAAACACAGCATTCTATTTTTTAAAGTCAACTGTTGTGGGAATAGTGATTTGAATCACGATAGAAATGATGATTTTTCGTGCTTTCCGTATTACAATCCAATTATTTGCTATTGTAAATTGATGCGACTGGTCCTTGCGTTCCGAAATTGTGACCATTTAATTTTGTTGTACCAGAAGAGTAGTAATGTGAATGTTGAACACAAACATGTACAAACAATGAGATTACCAAAGGAACTATATTATTGCTTATGAGATTTTTAATTTCAGTTGATTTTATGTTATGAATCTATATAAAAGTAAAACAGATATAGAACCCATACCTTATTATTGGAAATTTTCAATTTTTTCAGAAGCTAAACTTTTTACCACTAGGAACAAACACATTGACTGGCACTGTAATGTTTCCTAAAAACACTCCATTGCCATGTTTCATTACTTCATTTGGTATTGCATGTTATGTAATGCTCATATAAGACATATATATATTAGTTATACAGATGTAATTAAAAACATGTTTTATGACATAATTGATGTTTTATAAGACGAAATGTTTTGCGCTTTTTTGGGTTTATAAGCGTATGAAAAATGGTAATGTATTCATGAAGAAATACATGATACTATGTATTATATGTGCATTATCAACTTATATAAAACAAGTTGTGTTGCTTGGGCTGAACGTTCGGGGGAAACTGGAGGAACATCGCCCAAGACCGACGATTATGGAGCTCTACTATACGCCAGGTATAGGTTTATCGACGCTGTAGCCAACAAGATAGGTTATCAATCAATTTGCAAATTTTCCACCAATTTAGGTTAGTGTTAGGGGTTAGACAAAAAGGTTGAGATAGGCAAAATTTTGTTGATATTCCAATCAGCATAACTTTGTCTAGAAAAATCCGATTTTGATAAAACCGGTACCATCGGACGCGGAAACTCTTCTAGTATACTGAAGAGTTTCCGCTTCCGATGGTCCCGGTTTCATCAAAATCGGATCATTCTACGCAAAGTTCTGCTGATTGGAATATCAACAAAATTTTGCCTATCTCAACCTTTTTGTCTAACCCCTGTATATTGAAACTATTAAATATTTTCTTTGCAGCAACCACCACCGACGGATTGCTTCTGGGAATACTACCGACGCCATAATCGCCACTTTCAATTTGAAAAACAAAATTCGTCTCAAATCAACTAAGCCTTCGCATTTCAAATAAAGTAGATTAATAAGAAAATGTTGATCTCATTTTCAGTTATGCGTCTTCATAATTAATATCAGCAACCAAACGATTATCCGAATCTAGCCAGAAAATTTAACTTTCTACCGCGGAAACGAGCAAGCCTAGGGCTGAAAGGTGCGCAGCGGACAAGGTGGATCGATCAGGTGGACGATGACCTGCGGACCCTCCGTAGACTGCGTGGTTGGCGACGTGTAGCCATGGACCGAGCCGAATGGAGAAGACTCTTATATAATGCACAGGCCACTTCGGCCTTAGTCTGAATAAATAAATAATCATTAAATACAGAAATCAGCTTTCCCGCGTGCGCGAGCCATTTTGTTCCAGATTTCGCAGAGAGCGGTCTAACGCGATACTAGCATCGCAGCCAGCAATCAGCGCTAGGAATAAGCGTTTTACGCAGTCTTCACGAAAACATGAACCGCGTTTAAGGTCACTCCTGACGGAATCCAAGTTCCAAAGTGCTCGCGTTTTCGGGGGCACATCACTCGATTCAGAGGCGGTGCACAACTGTCATTTTTGTTTATTTAGCTTTGCTGCGTCGCAGCATGCGTGAAAAAATAAATATGACAGTTGTGCGTTACTTCCGTATCGAGTGGTGTGCCCCCGAAAACGCGAGCACTTTTGATCTTGGATTCTGTCAGGAGTGACCTTAAACAAGTGCAGTTTTCCCGTGTGCAAGTTCGCACTCAAACATGCATACTAGATCCAAACCGAGTTCATCATAAACCGAAACCGCACCCGGTTTGAACACGAGTGGGCGCCCAAGTTCAAACACACGGGTTTGAACATGGAAGTTTAAACATCAGTTTACACACAGCATGCTGTTCATTTGTTCATATTGGTCAAGTGGTTTCTCTTCTTGAGTAGCGGTGATGGCCTAGTGGTAACTCGTTTGGCGTTCACTCAGTGCACTAGTGTTTGAATCCTTGTCTTTGGTTCTTTTTTAGAAATGGCACATGAATAGTTTTAGTTTTATAAATGCCACTTTTCAGCCCTTGTCAGGTGGTTTGCGCTTGGTCCGATATCTCAATATCACAACAATTTGTTTACTCAACATTTTGCATACAATCAATCATACATACAACTGAATATTATGTGCATTTTCCCAGTAAGACAACCGGCAGCCTCCAATATAATGATTATTTAAAGTGTCCTTGCGTTTATGTTCGCAACGAGATAAAATACATAAGTCTCTGCTCGTCTGTCTAAAATGTAGCCCCTAGTTATTTTATATCCGTTACCGTTGGCGCTCATAAAAGACAAAATCTCCAATTATGACAATCTAAAAAATTACGAAACTGGAATTAAAGCCCTGTTGGTCATAAGGTTATTCAAAAAGTTTGAAAACCCTCTCTCCCTGGAATAAAGAAATCTCTATGCAACCCAGAACTTCGCTTCAGATTCTCGGTATATTTATCAAGTACCACCGCAAAGTAAGTAGAATGAATTATCTTCATATAAACGTGTCAGAAAAATCTTATCCCAAATTTTTAGAAATATGAACTTATCAGTTTTTTTGGTGGTTACAGAATCCCGAAATCCTAAGAAGAATTGCTTTCAGAACCGAAAATGGAACAAAAAGCTCCGCTCAGAGCAGATTCGAATCTAAGACGTCCTGAATGAAAGGCCTGAATCAAGACCTCACCTCTATAAACGCTTCGTTATGCAAGTGCGAAAAATGTGCACAACATGTTTCAATTTTTCAATCATACCTTCATTGAAGTTGAAGCTGGGAAACGTGAAGAATCAACAATAGTTGCCCTAGCAACCCGTTCATTTACCCAAGCGTAGCATTCTCGTGTGCAAGCGCACATGTTTGAACCCAAGTGTAAACTCGATGTTTGAACATTGTACATTGCGCCTGGGTGTATCGGAGTTCAGGCTCGTGTTCAGATTGCTTTGTGCAAGTTCGAACATAGCAAGCAATGTTTGATTGGGTGCACAAACTTAGGTGAACATCTCACACATGTTGCACCTTGAAGACTGGCGTCTTCCGGATCGATTTTTTATATTGACGCCAAAAATATCGGCGTTGAAACATCGATACGTCCGAAAAATTCAAAACAAGAACAAAAAAAATGAGAACTACAGGTTTTTCATTTCAGATCATCGATTCACACATGAAAGTTTTGCTGTTTTTACGGATTGAGCATGAGCATGAGCATGAGCATTATGACCGTACAATTCGTAGTTGCAACTCCGTGATTGACTGGAACTTGTGAAATTGCACAGAGAACCATGTGAATGGAGCATGGGATATGCTATCCATTCTCAATGTACACGTTTCAGAAGCTCACGTATTTAAAGTCAATAACGGCGCCGGCCACGTCCTTACGGTCATATAGGAAAGGCAGGATTGTTATTTCGACTCTCGTTGCTACTAGAGACCGAGAACACCTCTACATCTCCACGATTGTCACGGGATGTGGTATTGTGTTAGTTGCATAGGATATTTTATCTGGATTCACTTTGGTAAGTGATGCGATCTAAGGGAGGGGATTATATGAAATACAAATAAAAACGCGAACCGTACAGATCAAAACAAAATATCTCGGATCACGCGACAGTTTTGCTTGCTATTCGAAATACGATCAATCGTAAAATCAACACAGAACTATTTCGCGACGACCATAACACATACCACCACGCGGTGTACATACTTGCTCAAATCACAAGAGAAAACACACACTGAACTGATTAGCTTTATTACCGGCCGCGCAATGCAGAACACAATTTTTCGACGGATCGCGCGATCGTTCTGCTGTCCGAAACAAGAGAAAACATGCACTGAACTGATTAGCTTTATTGCCGGCCGCGCAATCTGAAAGTTTTGCTGTTTTTACGGATTGTATCTAATCTTTTTGTATTACGGATAATGGCCCGTATGAATAAAAAGTAGTAAAATCTACAATATGTAGTTACTACTTTGTAGTAAGGTCGACATGTAGTAAAGTTGTTTTGGTATGAATAATAAACTTTTTCGAACATAGTAGGGGAAAATACCTATTCTTGGCAGTCTAAGACATTCGCCAAATTGAATTATAAAAATAATGAATAATTACACTAAAACACAGGTATAGTTCAACTGGTATACATTCGTATGCTCTTCCTTTGATGATTGGTGTTCACTTAATATAATATCTTTTACCACAAACTTAGTAAATTTAATATAAAGTAACAGGTCAACGTTTCTTCTATTGGCATAGCAATTTCTATTATCAGCAATGATTTTGCTCCCTTCAGCAACTGGACATGGAAATAGAAAACTAGTAATGTATTCGTGCCAGATGCTGGTTGTTTATATCCTCTAGTAGTAAAATTCACTCATAATAATCGGCCGCACGCTCATCTCGCTTCACTCAATTTTGGAAGAAATTTTATTAATTATCAAAACTGGCTTAAAACAAAACATGAATTTTAGCCTTGGCATCAATTTTATGTCACTTGGAAGATAGGCAAAAACATTTAAACACATTGTAAAACAAATTTTACCCCTTATGCGGCCAACAAAAAAAAGGGGGAATGGCAGATAGGGTACCCGTGTACCCAGATATTGACAATTTCATAACTTTTACCATTTTTAACCTATTTGAATAATGTTGGCCATTTTGGAGAAGGGAACTTACATACTTTTCGTCCGCTGCCAAGATTTACATCTTTTGTCTTTTGTAATGCCTTAGAGGCTTCACGCGTAAGCAAAAATCTATCAACCAGTTTCAAATATACAACTTGCTCTTTACGGTCCTTAGATTTGAAGGTCCTTACATGATATGTTTGTTTCATCGAAATAATCATGGGGGTTGTGTACAACGACGTAAACCATGTAAAACCAAATCTATATACATAAGATTGAGCTGGAGCCACCTCATTCGTACACTACGTTTCACAGTTGAATAATTGATAATACCCTAAAAGTAGGCAATTATTTATGGTTGAAATGCGCTATGTAGGAACGGGAATGGTTATGATTTTTTTGATGAGCTTGGAAAGTATTAAAGTTGCAAAAGGAAAACGGTTCTGTCAGCCACATAAGGCTTAAAATACTACGGTGTGGCTATCACTTTTGATATAATTCATGGTCTGAGTAAAAATCTAAATAGAAGCATTTGTATTCTAAAACTTTTTTGAAATAAATGCCAACGCCAGATATTTTGTTCGTAGTTTTGCTAAAATCAAATCACATGGAATTGTGCGTGGTATTTTTTAGCATGTGTTTGATATGCTCACAAACACATTCTCTCGCTCTATTCCGAAGTGCGCTGCTGCCAAAGAAAACGAATAGTCCCAATTTTATTTAGTGAAACATAGAGCAAATATTGGATAAATTTGCTATTTGTGGTGATAATCAAGTGGTAATAAAGTGTAAAAAGTAGTTTACGTACCTAATTTGTCGTATCATACACGATAAAGAGAAGAAACAGGCGATCCAAAAAAGTAAGTAACAGTTTGCTTTTCGTCTGCTGCTTTCTTGGGCGATGCAATAATGGCAAGGATTTCGTAGGTGCAAATTTGTTTTGGTGATTAATTCGTCAAATCTTGCTACTTTTACACAAACAACTTATTCAAATGAAAGCTCAGACTTGAAATTGTGTGATTGAATCAAATTTATGTTCATAAATAGTGTGTGTTTGCTGGAAAACGCAAATATTGTTGAGGGTGCCAACAAATGTCGCACCCTGCCAAAGCCGTATTCTACCCTAGTAAATACTAATTTCGAAAATAAAAAAGTAGTATTTACTACAAAATACGTCTGTCAAAATTTGATTTGTTTATGTTTTGTTGTTGTAGTTGTTTCCTATATGTACCATATTTATTAAAAGTTCAAATTCAAATGAAGTAAAAAAAGCCTAGCATGATGGAAATTTTGATTCTGGGGCCAAGAATCTTGATATTTTTCATCGTATTGCTTGAGTTCGGGAATTGAATCCAACGGTCAGTTTTTTCGGCAATTTTCCGACACGCTGACGCTTGCTCTGGTATATGTATTACATTCACGCGTTTTTTTAACATAATTAATTTTTACGCGACTATTTTAAATTTGGGATCTTTGTGGGTTTTCACGCGGATTTTTTTGAAGTTATTTTACGCGGTATTTTATTATAGTCAGGGTAAGTAAAAAAGCAAATAATCGATTATAGTTGAAGTCATTTCGACTGTGGTTTTTTTAAATCTGCTGTTTTGTGTTACACGGATGTATAGATCGCATTTGCCGTTCGCCACTTCTCCTTGTGATTCGATTCAGTTAACAAATGTTTCGTCGAACATTTTATGTCCACTTCCAAAAATCGATACACTTAAGTCGGTTTTTACGTGGGGGACATTTTAAACAACCTCGTGAGAAAAACTTCAAGAAAATCTATATAAAAACCCGCGTATGTCCCAAAATTTCGAAAATAATTCGTCGCATAAAAACGACATGCGTAAAAAAAACTAGTAAAAACCGACCCCATCGTATAAATTTTGATAAATAGCACTAATCGTATCGATAATTTAATTTGCGGTGGTTATTTCTATTCGTAAACACCTTTTACCATGTAGGCAAATTTAAATTCAGGCGATGGAATAACTTTGTAGCAAGCTCCTGAGCAGACTACAAATAATTTGTAGTATTTACTGCTTTTATTCATACCAACTGTCAAACAAGTTCCACAAAAGTAGTATGTTCGAAAATTGTAGTAAAGTAAACGTGCTTTTATTCATACCGTTTTGCTACAAAAGTAGTAAATACTACATAATTTGTAGTAAAGTGTGGATTACTACTTTTTATTCATACGGGCCAATGTCTCCTAAATTAAAAACATCGAAATCCAAAAAATCGATACGGTCGAATATCGAACATAAAAAAATCGATGCAAAATATCGATTAATCGGAGAGAAAATATCGATTCCCAATATATCGTATCGGTATCGACCATTCCTAATCAGCGCACGAGCTAGTTAGCTCGAGATTCTTCGGAGAGCGGTCCCAGTATCGACATCTGTGGATTTCTCTTGCGTAATTGGCGGTTGCTGCAGATCCGGTTTGCTGTAAATAATCTTGCGATCGCCGTCAGTAACATCATCAAGATTTCGAAATTCATCCAACAATGATGGCGGTGGTTGCTGCAGAAATATTGTAGTCGGTGGGAGCAGTACTAAAGCGAAATTTTCTCGCATACTGATAGTGATTGCAAAGGTGCACTTAGGGTTTGTCTCATTTCCCGAATTAAACTCAAAAGTAACAGTTCGAAGATTACAAAATAACCCGGTCTTAAGAATGGCTGGGGCTACCCAGTAATTGACCTTTCCCGTAAAAAAAAATCGCTCAATCGATTCTTTGGCTTATTCAAGGTCAACTTTTCCAAAATATCTTGGCTGCGCATATGCACAGCACATGTTCCGAAATGGACAAATTGATATGAAATTTGCGAAAAATAATCCACGTGTCATTCGCATGGATGACACCTCAAGCTATCAAGTGGCACACGTTGACATCAGTAGCAGAAAATGAGCTAGCCTAGAGCTGAAAGTCTCCTTAATGAAGATAAAAAATTCTCGAGATTAGAAAGGTGCATTATTGAAAACGAGCGATGCGGAGCACGTCCTCGCATTCGTAAAGCAGAATATCAGCAAGAGGATTTTTTTTATCTTGGATGCGTTCGCACACGCGTCAGTATGTCATCGGCCCAAGACAAGACCTTTTTAATTCTGAATGCTTTTAGACCAAATCTTTATTATAAGCCTACACTGGCTGCACGCAAAAAAAGCGTTCATGAATTTGTGAACTAACAAGTTCACGGTGTATTTTTTCGTGAACAACAGCCACAGATTTGGGAACACAGTCACGTTTTCTGGAACGTTCTGAAAAACGTGACTGATCTACCCGAATCCATGAATTAAATCACGGTGGATTTTTGCTGGTTCACGAATTCGGGAACGATTTTTGTTGCGTGTGTATTGGAATCATACATATTTATATATGTCAAGATTTTATTTTGAATTGCAAATATTATTAGTTGGATGCAGCACAATGTGGAACAGGAGCGCCTCGTGACAATGAAATTTTTCGATGAACTACTATGGGCAGCAACAATTTTTCCAAACTGTTACAATTCGCAGCGTTTGTCGTTTTTTCAGCATTTCACTCTTTTCTCTACTATCACAATCATTAAAATGTGTTTCCAAATCCTCATTTTTTTGCGAGATGTAATTCAAAGTAAAATTTTCCCCTTACTGATTTACTCATTTAATGCTAAGGATAGGCAGGGGTGAAAAGCGTCTACTAGCTAGAAGGTTATTTAAAGACACTTGAGTGTTTTTGACTATTCTCCCAATCAAGCAACTAGTTCGAATTTCGAGCTGGTAACCTCTTAGGATGCAGCTGCAAAAATAAGTATGAAAAAATGCTCAAACCATCAGAGTCCTTTATCCCAAAAGGGTCATTTTACCCCATACCACAACCATCAGCCAGAAGCCAGCTGTAAATCTTCGGGTCACCAGCGGCGCATGCAACTATAAATCACTCATTTCACGCGCTTGGCCGTCCACATGATCCACAACCGGCTTACAATAAACTGACGAACAAGGCACCATTATCCAAGCGAAGAATTAAAACGATCCGCGCAAATTGACGAGCCATACTCTTTGATGCTTGCAACAATATGTGCAGGTAGCGGGAGGCGTCACCCAACAGATTAACCAACTATGATAGTTAGGACCTCCGGTTCGGCTCGACCCGCCGCGAGGTAATGAAGAGAAAATAAGCCTTAATAGGGAAAATTAATTTAGACTTTGATGAAGCCCTTTCCCATGATGGATCGCAAGTTAGCTGTTTTGAAAATGGTTGGTTTATAGCTGAGAAGACTTGAAAACTTGCGCTATTGATCGGGTGTGAATTGCTGGTGTATAATAGCCGTCTGGGGCCTGGACAAGTCCCCGAGCCCATTATCAAATTTCCAGCCGGTTGTTGATCCACAGTGGTTTTAGATTAGTTGTGGTAGCACCTTTCCCAAGGCACTCGAACATGCTGTTTAAAAACGAATCAAATAATGGGCCGCAATTTCGCATTCCTAACTGTGTGTAAACTGGCGGTGCAAACAATTAAAATCTGTAATTAAATTTTTCACCTACTTTTTCTGCAAACTAAAGCATGTGCGCAATAGCATTGGAGAAACTGCAAACATTCTTCAGTTTTCCGCCCAAGTCAAGTCGTTCGGTGGAATTGCCTTCCATTCTCTGCAAGACGCACATGAAGAATCAAAACAAAGCCTGCAAAACTCTCCCATCGTAGGCTTCCCATCGGATCCATACACTACCTTTGATGCCGGATGGGCGCCAATGTTACCACCGGACGGCTGCGATAAGTGTTTGCCAAACTATTAAGATTAATGGGCCCATCTTTTATGTGGGTTTCCACTGCTGTTTTCCAGTTCACACTTAGGCTGTTGTTGGAAATCGAAACGATTGGTATCTTCCCGATATCCATCCATGCGCGAAGAAAGATGAACGGTGCAACGGAGAAGAACAAAAGCCCCTCTAGTCAAATCCGGCAAATATATAACGCGAAAAACGAAAACACAAGTGTTAATCTAATTGAGGTCCGTTATTGCACGGTTTGTGTAGTTTGTTTCTCCGGATTGGGAACTTGGTGTTTCAAATGAAAGAGAAACAAATAGGTTCCGGTCGAACGGGTAGATCAACTGCAGATGTGGAACTAGGCCCTTGGTAATCGTTGAATAATGCACAGCAGCATTTTCGTAATGTTCTTCTGGGACGGTAAGGAAAGTTGTTTGGGGTTTCCCTATCACTTATTTTCATGGGCTAAATATCTATACTTTCATTGCAAGTTTGATCTGTAAGGGGAAAACATCAATGGGCATTGATAATCTTATTTCGGTCAAGTGACTATTTATAGATGCATTGCCGTTGTTTATTTTATCAGTCTCCAATGACGTAAAGTCGATTTGCTTTACAAACCTGAAATTCAATACTAGTTTAGGGCGAAAAGCGATACTAAAAACGAGGATTCCTGCTTTGTGCTACTGAAGAAGGATACGGCGAGGATAGGTTTAACCATCAACAGTACCAAGACAAAATACATGGTTTCGGGTAAAGACAGAGTTAGACCTAGAAGCGGGAATGGGGCTGATATAGGAATTGATGTAGTTGTGTCTCTCCGAGTCTTGGTTTACGTTGGCTAGTGTGCATTATGTAAATCCCGTGCGTCGAGTTGACTTCCAAAACACCATGCTCTTCTATTAAACACAGCTGCAAATACGCTAATCAGCTTGTTGAGAAACAACTGTCTGGTACTTCCCACATTCTAACTTTCCTCATGCACCAGTACTCTTTTATTAACCGGAATGACTTCTAAAATATTTTATTTTTCAAAAATATCGAAGCAAGGCCCATTGAATTTGGATATAATTTTGATGCAAACAGAGAAATCAGATTATACAAGCAAAGTAATACAATAATTGAAATACACAAAATTGGGTGCTGAAAAGCAGATCATCATATTTATGGATCTATTCAATCTTGCAAGCTTCGCGTAGTTATAATGAAGCACGCCAGAAGAATGATAAATGATCATAATGATGAAGGTGATCATGATGTTGTTCATATTTATACGTATCTGTAAATATGCCAATCTGCGAGACCATTTGGCAGTCGGTAATAGCCGTGTACCGGTGGGCGGGCCGTGACTACGACGGTGTGGCCGCAGTTTTACTTTTCTTTATTCATGAATCTCATCTCATCACGCCCGCTCGAACAACAGCCCATTTAGGACCTTCGTCGAGCGACGCGAGCTACAGCGGCTCATCTTGGCTGCTAACCAAGTGCTAAGTAGTCAAAACCATTTCTTGTAGACCATGTTACAGTATTTAATTTATGTTTTTAATGGCTACATCCTAGCCGTCTCGGGTTACACCTGATGAACACGAACAAATACAAACCTGAATACACGCGCGTCTTTGATAGCGAGAAAAGCCCTGAAATTGGTGCCGGGTCCGGTAGTGTAGTTAGAAGACCGGCAGATAATTCGTCATGGCTGTTGGATCCACCGCGCCGCCGGACCAGCAGGGGTGATCTGTCTCGTGAGAGTGAAAAGTGATTTTCACTTTTTCTACTTCGACTAGAGTCCAATCAGTGTTTTCATTCACATTTTTCGCTAATCTTCGTGTTCGAAACAATCAAGGGGTGTGGATGAATTTTGATTGAGACGGTTTGCTTTGTGCGGAAACATGATGGCTACATAACTTGAAATGTCTTTAGGATTGCGGTGAAAACATCCTCTTGGAATAATTCAGGCGTTATGTTTCATCACCACTTGACATAGTATCTCAACTTCTTTGATTGCAATTCATTTAAAAAAACCTGATAACAAACAATTTGATGTTAAATATTGACCAAATGTTAGAATAGAAAATAATTCAACAAAATTTTGATTTTTTTTAAATTTACCACAATTTAAACAAGCATCTATTTGTCATTCAAAATACACATTATGACGATTTTACGTTATTATTTATTCAGACTTAGGCCGAAGTGGCCTGTGCGCTTCTCCATTCGGCTGGGTCCATGGCTACACGTCTCCAACCACGCAGCATACGAAGGGTCCGCGAGTCATCTTCCACCTGATCGATCCACCTTACCCGCTGCGCACCTCGCCTTCTTGTGCCCGTCGGATCGTTGTCGAGAACCAATTTCACCGGATTACTGTCCGACATTCTGGCTACGTACCCGGCCCACCACAGTCTTCCGATTTTCGCGGTGTGAACGATGGATGGTTCTCCCAACAGCTGATGCAACTCGTGGTTCATTCGCCTCCTCCACGTACCGTCCGCCATCTGCACCCCACCATAGATGGTACGCAGCACTTTCCTTTCGGAAACTCCAAGTGCGCGTTGGTCCTCCACGAGCATCGTCCAGGTCTCGTGTCCGTAGAGAACTACCGGTCTAATAAGCGTTTTGTAGATAGTCAGTTTGGTACGGCGGCGAACTCTATTCGATCGGAGCCTCTTACGGAGTCCAAAGTACGTACGATTTCCAGCCACTATGCGCCTCCGAATTTCTCTGCTGGTATCGTTATCGGCGGTCACCAGTGAGCCCAACGATGCGGCCGTTCTGCTACGGGTGGGGCCCATGAACATGCGATGAAGGGGAAAGAGTCTTTCACATACCTTTCCTTACGGGAATACGGGAGAGCGCTCACGGAAGGGGAAGAATCACATCGGCACCATTCACCAACAAGCGGGGGCGAACCCAGCCGGGCCTCGTTGGGATGTTGCCTCCATATCGTCCGATTCTCCGCGCTACGACCGTGTGTGGTTACCCGAAATGACAAAGGGGCTCGGATTACCACCTGCGCTGCGGTTCAGCAAATACAACCTCGGTTCGTTCACACGTGCCTTTGGAAAACAGGAGTCCGGCGTTCGTCGGTTCTTTTGTCGGCGACCGACCGGGTGGTCTCTTGAGGGTCTGGGCGCACTTCGTCGACTTCTTCGATTCCCACGGATAGTCCATTATAGATCTTAAACCGTAACCGGCCGGATGGCCTCTTGTACGACTAGGTCTTGGTCTTGTGCGGCTAGGCTTCTCGAACCCACACCAGCCTAAGGTCTTGGTGACAGCCTCGATGAGTCACAAAAATGTTGATCAATCTCGTTTACGGGAAATACTGATTTCGGCGCTTATGCATTCCGGCTAGTTGGCTTGGCGAAATCTCTTGGGAAGCACCACGTGACCTCACCTTGGAAGGCTCACTCGATTTTTGGTTTTTCGGATGGCCAGGACGCACTAAAACGACGTCTTTGGAGGCTTTCACGCGCGAATAACTTCCTCACTCGAGGTTAACCTCGGAAAAAACTCGGATTCCCGAACACTGACGGATTTTGTGGCTCTAACGGCTTGTTCCCTATCAGACTTACTGTCATGCTCCGTAGTCCAGTACACACTGTCTCCTCTGCGATTCTCCCAGTTGCTGCAACCTATCCTCTTGGTTCTTTTACTCCCTCTCCACCTGTAATTTCTCTCCCTCTCTCTCATTTCTGCAAAGTTCCGGAAACAGGAAAACGCCTCATTCTGACTCGTTGGGGATGTTAGCCGTAATCCCGTACACTCAGCTATCGGGTTAGTTAAGTTTTAGTATTTTATTAATCTTTTCATTTTTTTGCAATGACCTCTGAAGAAACGACACAAGCGCGGTTTAAGTTTATTCAGTTGTTGTCTACTTTTCCACTTCATGCGTAGTTTCACAATAGCTCATAGTTAGTGAATTAGTGATTTGTTAAACAAAATTTAACAATCATTTATAGTTCATCATTGAGCAAAATGTATATAATTCAATAATTTGTAGGTTCGTATTATTTAATTGGGAGCCATCCTACCCTAAATCGTAATTTGATGATATAGGAGTTAAGATTAAAAAATTCAATTAGCTTCATACTATCTAATTATTTATTCATGTTCCTTTATAATAAAAACAAAACATGCAATTCAGCCTTTAGGCGATTGTTGGAGGTCGATGACCGGTAACAATGTGTGGGCACGTTGTATTCGCGGCATTTCTGCAATACCTGACGTATGGCGAACACCTGGTCTGTGGTAGAGCGTTCACCCATAAATCCCGCCTGGTACTGCCCCACGAACTCTCTTGCAATTGGTGTTAGTCGGATGTCAGTTTAAATGAGTAGCAAATGCGTTTTTCTGCGCTAACATTTCGGTTAGTCCGATGTAGAAGCAAAAACACATTTGCTACTTATTAGAACTGCTATCGCCAAATGAATTCAATCGTTTCTGGAGAAGTTCCCGTGGGCGTATTTCCTTAAATAATTTCTCATGAAATTTGTTGTAGAAATTTTCGGAAGAAGTTTTGTAGCAATTTCTGAAGGAACTTCTGGAGGAATTTCCTGGAGGAACTTCCGGGAGAATTCCTGGAGGAACTTCCGGAGGAATTCTTGGAGGAACTTCCGAAGGAATTCCTGGAGGAATTCCTAGAGGAACTTACGGAGGAATTCCTGGAGGAACTTCCGGAGGAATTCCTGGTAAAACTTCCGGAGGAATTCCTGGAGGAACTTCTGGAGGAATTCCTGGAGGAACTTCCTGAGGGATTCCTGGAGGAACTTCCGGAGGAATGTTTATTGATTTTTTTTCCAAATGTAGGTTTTCCAGTCCCAAGAACATAGATCAAACCTTCGTTCTTTTCCATTGCTTTCATATTATTTTTGTGGCACTTCGTCTATCTCAACCGAAGGCCAAAACTGTTTCTTTTTTCTCAAATCTTGTACCGAAGTCAATATTGTTTTTGCTTTAGATCATCTCGATCTCTTGCTTCTCCGTTTATTTCCACCGGAGAACACTTCTCAGTTCGCATTTTTCATTTGTTTCTCCTCTTTTCCAGATCATCTTGTACTTTTGCTACTCCGTCTATTTCCACCGGAGAACATTTCTTATCTCTTTTTTCCGATTTTTCCTCCTACTTTTTCTCTTTTACACAAAAAATACCACCGCATGGCCAGCTACCAACCGAACCATGTCGTGGCCGAGCTAATGTCTTCGGCCATCTGTCGAATATCATGCTTTCAATCAGTATTTTCGATTATTATTCTAATGCAATCTGCTACCACCATAGCCGCCACGCCGCCGCTGGCTGAAAAGGATCTATCACGCCGCCGCCAATAAAATTCCAATTGGCAAATTATTAGTGCCACAATTCTGAAATTCTTCAATAAACTGCTGTTGAATAGATAATTTTCATGAGCTTTTAGAGGAATGTCTTTATAAGATGAGTTACAGTGACCGGCATAATAAGAAGCCCACCAGCCGATTTTCTTATTATTACCTGCCAAAGCCGTCATTTCCCCTATATTTAATTCTATAGGTAGTAAACTGATGTCTTATTCAGCAAAAACGCAAATTTTTGGCAAAATAGAAATGTTAACTGAATATATCTGTATGTAAAGAGTTGTAGTTTTCAAGACATTAAAAAAATACCCAAAAAACGACTGCTTAGGTATGGAAAAATTCAAGTTATATCTGAGCTCTGGTCAAATTTTCAGCAAAACTAGTTCACACGCAACCAAGATCTAGATTTCCAATTTTGTATAAAAAAATCAGCAAATGATGATGATGATGATGATACTACCATCTATTGTAGCAAGGCACCTGCCGATAGCACTGGCCATATCTGACAAACGATTTGATCATGATTATGCTATTGTTTGTATTTCATCAGACTCCTGTATGAAGGGCCAAAAATGGGTGGGGTGGTTCCATAAGCAAAGACGCTTATGCGAATCCACGGGAAGAATAGAGAATCTCCTTCCAGAAGAAAGTTCGTACATGCAATATTATAATCTAGCCTTCGTTTCCCAGATTGACCCAATAGATGGGGAGAAGAGCCCGCCCTTTATCCACGAAATGTTAACAATAGGAAGTTGGCGATTCCACTCTTCCTATCCAAATCGCTTCAATCGGGTGCCCTGATGGTTTTTTTTATATAATCATATGCGTTTAATATAATTTATCAATATATACAATGGAATTTTCTCACCAAATTTCTATCCGAGAAACCGCAGGTCCCTCGTTTGACCTGAATGGGCGAGATCCTTTCTTGAAGATCAGTATGTTTTGAAATGAAATTACTTTCAACGGTATAATTCTTGAATCCTTAAAAGAGGTGATGGGAAAAAGAAAAGGCAGTATCAAACATAACAAATATGGTATTAGTTTTTAAATACCGAAATGAACCATACATTGTGAAACATAGCAAATTCACAAATACCGAAGCATCGAATGAAAAACTAAAAACTAATTGAACCATGTTAAAATGTTATCATAGGAGACCATTTAAATGACTCATAAAGTATAGTGCACCTAGAAAAAAATAAGATAAATCCGATAGCAGGGCGATGACACCAAATACAAATAAATGAATGGATTTTATAGTCTGTTTAGAGGTCGAGCTTCATGACATAAAAGAGGGGTATGTTGAGAGGTGAAGCATATTACTACTTGTTGGATTCCATATCTGTATCACCTATGTCGAAAAGAATGCAAAAAATAATATTTTCCGAAAGTCAAATATTCCAAAATTTAAAAAAATCTGCTGATCACTATTGTCTCCAACATCGTTTGGAAAGCCAAAAATGTTTGAACGAGGAAATAAAAAAAAAAAAGAAACATGTGAGCAAAGTCATCTTGCAGGAGAATCAGCACTATAGATGAATTTTTAAGATGAATAATAAATAATACAAGCCAATTTTACTCCATTTAATTTACATAATAACCTTTCAATAAGACAGCTGATGCTTATTTTTGGCTAATTCCTAATTTTAAATCTTTTAAAGAAACATATTTCTGCAATTAGTACAATCATATGAATGTTTATTACAGTCAGTTAAAACGACCACCATTAATCAATTTTGTATATTGAAGTCAACATTTTTATTACACATAAAACATGACAGAAACCATAATGACAGTTTATTGTTTAATGAAGAATTCCGTTCAAATCGCACTTTAGTTTGTTATATCGATTTTAATTTTTGATGTTGTTTGCCTCGTTTTCATGACGGAATAATATTCAAAGTGTACAATAAATCTTAAGTCTATAAATTGGGATTCAATATACATATTGACAGATGCCAATCAATACTCATCAGTGTGGAATAGCTCCATCTTTTCATAAATATTGGAACTATAGTTTTGTTTCAACTATTCTCAATCGCATAAAAAGCAAGATATTCATGCCTTAAAATTATTGACTTTTTCAAGGTTTCATACGAAACTTTCCATTTTTTGAAAATACACTAAGCTACTATTAAACTAAAGTACGAGAAAGACAAAAAAATATATTCAATCTCTTCAAATTTCCCGAATTCCAACAACCAAAATCGATAAATTAAATTTTTATCTGCCCATTAAAACTTCGCTCTCAGCAAAAGTCCTATTAAACAATTGGTATGCAAGTAGAGATTGAAATCGGTGGAATAAGAGACCATGAGGAATAAACGTCATTCGTGATTTGTAGAACCTCTGAACCAATAAATGACACAGTTACCGAGAGGTGATAAAGAATATGATAAAAAGTTAATTCTAACGGATACAGAGTATTTGCCGGCAGCAAGGGCTCAATTCTGAAGAAAAAAACCTAAAATGCAGTAATAGCAATATTTGTATACTCTTCGATGAAAATTATCCATTCTGAATAACGTTCCGTAATAGTAAATTATGGTTTAAGTTTAGTAACTGTATGACCGGATATTTGAAAGATGCTTTCTAAGGAAAGAGAAAAAAATAAATTAAATTATACTTAATAATTTTCATCTCAAGATGTCCAAATTTTGAAGCCTTGTACGATTGATCTGAATATTTCCTCTGCTCGAGTGTACTGGTTGAAGACGGAACTATCCGCGAAGCCTTCGGTGTCTCCTGTGGAACAAACCCTGATGACTTATTTTGATTACTTCCACTGCATTACTGGTCCGGCTATTGTTGGGGCACGATGGAAGGAGCGAGAGTAAGAACTGGAGGGCTGTGGCAACATACAATGTCGCAGTTGACGACAATGCATCAATCATAGAATTGGTGAATCATATTATATGTTGACGAGGCAGCTTATGGTCTTTCTGCTTTCTTTTTATAACTGGAGCATTTTGGATATCGGGGTATGGGTTTGTATTTCAATTTAGTATTTTCTTCAGTTGGAAACAAGAAAATCCTTGTCATAAAAAATTAACGCAGCCGTTTCGTATAAAAAAAAAATCAGCAAATGGGCTTTTTAAATTTCGCCGAATCAAGTGTTGGAATAAAATGGGACAGTACTAATTCGTTTCATGACGAAAGAAACTGCTGTTGTTACAAAATGTCATGTTTATTCCATAAAATGCTGTGAATTGCTATAAATGTTTGCGCCAGCAATAAAAGTATAGGAGAAGCAACCGACAGTTATTCAATTCAACGCCTAATGCGAACATTGGCCAAAGGAATGCGGTGTTGTTTTAATCAGTGCGAAATATAATTCGGCAGATGATTTAAACGGACCAAACTATACCGAAAGCTTACTGGTGGAAAAGCTTTCATCCAATTTATAATTTCCAGGCGCGCCCATCATCGTCGCACTCATCATTATCATTATCGTTTTTAGTCAGGCAACTGGAAATGGATTGATGGGCATCAGAGAGATGTTCGTTTTCGTGCAGTGCTTCTCCATTTCAGCTGGTTAATGCGGTTCCCATAATGCACCGCGCTGCTGCTGATGGGTTCGGTAGAAATCGTGATCATCACCACATGGCAGATGGCTTTTGGATGAGCAAATAGAAGCCCTTAATGGCACCGCCTCAGCTGCTCTAGTAACCTCGCTTTCGGCGGGGATTTTGGGAGTTATGAACCGCACCGAATATGCATTAGCGAGCTTTGAAAAATCAGAGCAGTGGTCCCATTGTGATGGAAACCGATCATGCGAACTTTGAGGTCAGGAACTGACCCGCCTTTGGCTGACATCAATAAGACGATGTATATTGTTTGACGGATCCTACCGTAATCCGGAGAAGCAGACGCAAACATAATCCAACAACCTGCATTTTGCTAATCCGCATAGAGTAGCGGCATTCCTAGAATTATTCGGTAGAAATTAAGATTTTGTTGAAATTCTATTTGCCACTATCCAGAATAGCGAAAATGGACCTAGAAGCTCATATGCAAGAATTATTACTGACTACGCTTGTCATTTTGCGTCTTAGCATAAAGGTGACTGAATTATTCGTTATTCAAAAAAAAACTCAAAACATTATTTAAAAATTTCTTTTGACAAGACTAAGGATTTTGGGGTCACCATTTATTCAGGATAGTGTACCTACTTTGGACTCCGCAAGGCACTTCGATCAAATAGAGTTCGTCGTCGTACCAAATTAGCTATATCTAAACCCTCTAAGACGAGTTTTGTACTCTCCATTTAATTCCACCAATTATTTCGATATCTTTACAGATACGTATTTTGACCACAACTATGTGGTCGAAATACGTATCTGCAAAGATATCGAAATAATTGGTGGAATTAAATGGAGAGTACAAAACTCGTCTTGGACGGTTGAATACATTCCACTAAAAAGAGCTTAAAATATTTTTTCTAGCTATATCTACAAAACAGACATCAGAACGGTAGTCATCTACGGACATGAGACCTGAACAATGCTTATGGAGAACCATCGCGCATTTGCAGACTGCAGTATTTGGGAGAAAAGTGCTGCGTACCATCTATTACGGGTTGTGTTGTAGGTGGAAGACAGTGCGTGGAGGAGGCGAATATACTGTAAAAATGTACTTTGATGCATACAGTTACGCCCTTATGCAAATCAGAGAAAAAAAACTCAAACATCCTGTCTTTTTTATGAATCGAAAATAAGATAAGATGCATAGGGAAATCTACTAGAATAAGAAAATTGTGAAATAAAAAGAAAAACAAATTGTCATCGGATTATGAGATTTGTAATAGTTAAACAATCGAAAAGATTTGTAAATATGTAAAACATTTAATTTGAATATGAGAATAAATCCATTAATGACCCATTTCTTCAGCTAAACTTAACTGTTAAGTCTTGCTTATTCATTTGCTTGAACTGTGTTTAACGCCTTAGAGGAGGTGGGGAAATCGACACCGGAAGTCAACATCAACATAGTTGCACTCTGTTTGAAATTTTTAAGACCTTGAATTAGATCCAATTAGAACCCCACTTTCCACCAAGTGGTGTGCACTGTGATCGCTGTAAATTAATTCAATATTCGACCCACGATAATTGCAGGCAATTACATTTCCCAAGCACCCAAGTGGATCAATCGCATCGCGGCTCAGTTCGATCACCAATAACCTTAGGTCGACCCATTTTCGACACAACCTGTAACGCCGCGAAATCGCAGACGTCTCTCGACGATGAACGGAGCAGAACACAATTCGGCCCCAGCAGAACCATTATTTACCCAAACGGAACGGAAATTTGATTGATTGGGTTTTTGCCTTTAAGTTGCCTACACTCCACGACCCATCCATACACACACACACGTATGTGTGTATGGGCTAGGTTGGTCAGAGAAGCGAGGCCTCTTTTAGTTAATGGTCATTGTCCACAGTCCAGGCCGTGGCTTGTGGGGCAATTTGGAACGAATTGCCATCATCCGGGGCGTGCTCACACCCGACTCAATGGAAAAGAATGCGTCGTGCATGATTCAATGGTCGGCCATGCATACGTCGTGGTCGGTGAATTCTTCTCTGAAAGGCGAACATAAAACGAGATCAGTCATCCGGAAAGATGAAGCGACGGAACAGTTGGATTTGGAGGTCATGATATGGGTAAAACTAGTTGCCGTATAGATAAAGTAGGACTGATATTGTATCTGTATGTATGGCATACTTTTATAAACTAACTATGACAAGTTAATCGGTGGTGTCTAAAAAATAAAATATGTAACTTCAACTCATTTGAAATATGAATTCACGCTGATAACGAAGCCTTTTGAAATGTGCATTGATTTTTGATATGCTTCACTACAAATTAACGACATAGGCAGACGTTCGATAACTGCAAAGCATTCCTCCGCAATTCTTTTTAACTTTTTCGAAAGTTGCAGCTTTCCAAAGCTTCTCACTTATCAGGCTGCCATACATCAAGATGATGCAATCTGAGATTCTCAGCGATAGCTGTGTTGCGTTGCTCAATCATATGCATGTGCGCTAATTGTAGTTGACGTAAACTAGAAACTCCATAACGTCTAGAATGCGCTGACGTCTGCAGTTATCGAACGGTGAATCGTTAACATGTTGCAATGATTGATGTTAAGTTTGTTTTTGCTTAATAACCCTTGCTTTTATCAGTAAGATTCGCACATTTCGATCTCTTTTTCAACTCATGGCGATACCTTTTCTTTCTTTCCCGTGACTAATTAATTTGCGAATGATCCTTCGAAACGATATTTTTAATTTGACGTCGGCGTATACACTCGACTGCACTCGCCGGTGCATTATCACACTTGAAGATGAAAGCAGGTTGCGAAAAAATATTTTCAACAATGTGCTTCGCTGGCCAGTGGCGCATGGCCGCCTCCCTCCGGTCTGCAGCGAGAAGACCAGACGCCTACCATCAATCAGCACTTCACTTATCGACGACTGAGGTCTCTATAGAAACAGTAGGGTTATATGATATAAAGCGCACCGCTTGTTGAGGTATCAATGTAAATATTAGACAGTAAGTGTTAGCTACAGGCACAAACTTGTATTTACTTAGTGATTAAGCAGAGTTTTTTTGCGGTTTTTTGCCAAGGAAATTTTACTAAAATTTCGTTAATTTTTATGGGGCTATAATGTTTTACTCAGTTGCTGAGTAGATTAAAGTTAGAGTGCATAATATACAGTTGCATAAATGCTATTATGCTTCAAAATCTCTATGTTTTTCAGTACAGAAGTGCATCAATTGTAAATATCTACGTTGTGGCATGCAATATTACAATGCAAGTAAAGTAGTATGCAATAAAGAAATACTCAATCAACATTCACTTTATGGATATTTTTCTGTTTTTAAAATATTGCCTTTCTCGAGCCTAATTATTGATGTGAAGCTTACCATTTTTATGCCTTTCTCGTACAACGAAGTTGTACCGAAGGGTTATCATTACACTCCGAAAACGAACTTTTTATAGAAGTCTCTGGAACCCTTAGTTACCAATCAACTCAGCTCAACGAACTGAGCACATATCTGTCTGTCCGTGTGTATGTATGTGTGTGTGTATGTATGTGCACAAAAGCTAAAAAAACATTAGACAACTTTTCGTAATCCTGAACCGATTTTCATGCGCCAAGTTTTATTCGATAGGGGACAAAGCAGTGTCGATCACTATTGAATTTGATAATGATCGGTCATTGCGTTGAAAAGTTTTGAAGAAAATGGTACATCGAACCATATAAACCCCATATAAGGTTGGTGCCTTAACTATATACGAGAAAGGCACCACCAACGCTAGGTGGATTAATCTGGGTTTTTTCAAACAGAACTAGTTAACTAACTTTCTACTACTGGTGGCGCCAGAGTCCTGGTAACGGTGTACTATGAAAAATTTCATTCTCTCGGAATTTTTTCCAGTAATTCCTCCGGAATTTCCAGTAAGAATTCCTTCCACAATTTGGAAATTGGAAATTTTTTTGTTGAGGATTTCTCCAGAAAATCCCCCGGGAATTACCTCCAGAAATTCCTTTGCAAATTCAAAGAAGATAACATAAGAAAATGTCGAAAATTTCTTGGTTGATTCCTCTACGAGTTCTTTTAGTAATTTCTTCAGAAATTCTTTTAGAAATTCGTTTGAGATTTCCATGAAATTCCATTCAAATTTTCTTCGGAAATACCTAAGGAAAATCCTCCGAATATTTTTTCAGGAATTATTTTAGGAACACTTCTTTAGGAGAAATCCTTCCGAAATTTCATTAAGAAATTCTTTTTTTTTAAATTGTTTTAGGAATTCTACGGGATATTAAGGAAACCCTTCATAAATTCTTTTGAGAACTCCTCAAGCAAATTACGCCAGGAATTCCTTTTGACATTCCTTCGGAAAATTCTCTGGAAAGCCCTTCATAATTTTTCCCGGAAATTCCTTGGGAACTTCCTCCAAAAAAATCCTGAGGAAATCATTTTAGTAAAACCATATGAAGCTTCTTCCAAAATTCCAGCAGGAATTATTCTAGAAATTTAGTTAGAAAAATTATTCCGATTTTTTTTTTAAGAATGAAATAGGAAACACTAAAAAAAATTGTTTTAACGGAAATTTCCAGAAAAAATATCGGAAAGAACTCTTAAAGAATTTCTGAAGTGATTACCTAAAAAATCTTGAGGGAATATCCGAACGTCTGGAGGAATATTTAACTGAATTTACAAAGGAATGTCTGAAGGGTTTTCTTAAAAAATCGAAAGAATTCCTGGATAAAGGTTTGAAGAAATTCTGAAGAATTTCCATGAATGTCTTTCTAACAAGATCTCTCAAAGAATTACTGGAAGAGTTTCGAAAGAAATTAAAAAAAAAATCAAATGAATTCTCCTAAGGGAAATATTTCCCAAGGAATTCTGAAGATGCATGTGTTCTTTATGAATTTTTTTTAAAAAGATTCTCCTATAGTAATTTATGAAAAAAATCCTTATGGAAAATCTGAAGGAATTCCTGGAATTCCTTCTTTGAATTTTCGATGGAATATCTTTATGCGTTTCAAAACAATTTCTGTATTTATCTTCGATGTAATTTCCCAAGAATATGCCGAAAGAATCTCAGGAAGAAGTTGCGGAAGAATTCTTGGAGGAACGTACAGAAATTCAAGAAATGCAAATTCCTTTGGAAATTCATTTAGGAATTTGTGTGGTAGGGGAACAGTTCGCCACTTCATCTCATAGCTCCTATTTCAATCCCATCAAAAACAAAGCAATGGAAAGGAATTTAATTTGTTTATTATTTTTGTGATTTTTTTCAGCAGTGAGCAGGCATGTTGACAAAAAGAAGCGACGAATTTGGTGCCGTATTTCTTTGTTTAGCGATGAGATGGATATATGTACAGTAGAGTGGGGCGCAGTTGTATGGAAGAACGCAAAGGTTTTTCTGAATCGTTTTGGGACCCCAATCAACTGTGCAAAATATGGGCTCGATTGGTTGCGACCTCGCATGCCGCATCGCGTTTTAAATTTACATGGAGATTAGTATGGGAAAACGTAATTTTTTACATTTTTGCTATTAGCGGCTTCAATTTATCATCAATCACGTGACTCAATACGTTAGCATATAGTCTGGAAGATGCCGAAAGACTTTGCCGAAGAAGGTACGTAGCTGGAAGGTATACAAAAAATGTTATTACGTTTCGAAAATTGATTGTTCAAACCATATGCAAGAAATCAATGTTTCTGCCAGCACTACCGGACAACCTGTAATTGTCAGAGGGCAAAACCCATTTTCCTTCTAGTCGGAATTTTTACTTTGTGAAATCATTCTGAATATCTCCCATTAGCTTCAAAGTCCTATGACATCAATAATTTTGAAACAACACTCAGTTAAATTATTGCCCCACGTAGTTCGGCAGTGCTGGCAGAATAAATGATTTTTTGCATATGGTTTGAACACTCAATCTTCGAAGCGTTATAACTTTTTTCGTGGACGTTCCAGCAACGTGCCTTCTTCAGCAAAGTTTTTCGACATCCTTTAGGTTATACTTTAACGCAATGTGCCATTTGGTTTACGATGAACTGAAACCTCTAGTAGAAGAAATGCAAAAATATACGTTCTCCCATACTAATTTCCATACAAACTTCAAACGCGATGCGGAAAGCGAGGAAGCAACCAATCGGTCCCAAATTCTGCATAGTTGTTCAGGACCCAGAATGGCTTCGAAAAACCATTGATTTGAAAAAATTACCATGACGCCCCACTCTAATGTACAGTGAGATGGAAATCGGAACAGTTCCCCTAATTCCCGAATATAATTCCGGCGGAATTATGGGAGCCGAGGGAATGGAATACCTGAAAGAATTTTTAAAGGAAAATAATTTCTTAAAAAATTTCCGGAGGACAATTTTTGGAAGACATTTTCGAAAGAATTCCTAAAGGAATTTCTGAAAGTGTTCCTGGATTTATTTGATGAGGATTTTTGAAGAAATTCCTTGAGGAATTTAGTAGAAATTTATTAGTCACTAGAGGCATTTACGATGCATTACTTAGAGAAATTTACGATGGATTCAGGAGAAATTTTTGAAGTTATGTATGAAAGTTCTTCTGGATGACTAATCGAATTGATTCCTGGGGGTATATTTTTACGAAACAATATCTGGACTATATTCCGAACAAACTTTTGGATAAATTCGTGAAATATCGCCTGGATAAATACTCTACTTCCCTAGGGAAAACTGTCAAAACGCACGCAAACGTATCCATTGTGTTTGGCCAATAAGGTGGGGCCCTCCTTAGCCGAGCGGTAAGACGCGCGGTCACAAAGCAATACCATACTGAGGATGGCTGGGTTCGATTCCCGGTGCCGGTCTAGACAATTTTCGGATTGGGGAGTGTGGGGATGTAATGCCAATAAGAAGAAGAAGAAAAAGAAATACTCTAAAGAATTTCTGAAGGAACTCATGAAGTCAATTTCTAAGGAATTCTTGAAAATAGCAGAAGAAGTATGATGATGGATTGACTACAAACCGATATTTTTGGATTTATATTTTTGGCATGAAATCTTAATTCCGTTTGAATCCGGAATTCCAGTTTAGGTATTTATTCGAAAATTCCATTGGATTTTTTTTCGTTAATTCCTTTAATAATACTTTATGAAATTCCTTCAGAAATTCGTGAAAAAAAAAATTCAAAAATCTATTCAGGTTGTTCTTTGTAAATTCAATCGAGAATACATTTTGAAATTATTCAGAAATTCTTTCGGGTACTCCTCCAGGAATAATTAATGAAAATCCCCCAGTTAAACATTTCAATATTCCTCCATTGGTTCTTCCGTAGAACCTCCCGAAAACAATGTAATATTCCTTTCAAAATTCCCGCAGGAATTATTCTGGTAATTTAGTTGAAAGAATTCTTATGGAAAATTATTGAAGAAAGAAATAGGAAATCCTAAAGGAGTTTTCGTAGGAGTTTCTAACTGAAATTCAAAAGGATTCTCGAAGGAATTTCTAAATGAAATTTCTGAAGGGTGCCTAAAAGAATTTCTGAAGAATTTTCTAAGAGATTCCCGAAAAAATGCTTAAAAGAAATTTTGAAGGAATTTCAAAATCAATCTCCGGAGTTCTAAAGGAATATCTAGAAGAGTTGATAAAACATGAAAGAAATTACCGAAGGAATTCCTTTGAGAATTTTGAAAAGAATTTCTGAAGAGATCTGAGGAAATTCCTGAGGGAAATTTCGAAGGTATCCCAAGAATTTCTTCCAAGAGTTTCCGAAGAGATTTCTTGAGAAAATAAACTATATTCCGAAGACATTCCTAGTTCAATTTCCGAAGAAACTTCTAAACAAATTTCCAAATGCATTTCTAAAAAAAAACATCGAAAGAACTAAAGGAATTTCCAAAGGTATTCTTAAAACAATTTCCGTAGTTATTCCTGAAAGAAATTCATATTATTTTTCCAAAAGAATTTCTGAAGAAACTCCTAAAAGCCTTCGTAAAGGAATTTCTGAATGACTTTCGATATTTCTTATAATTCCTTCCTTGAATTTTCGAGGCATATTAAAAAAAAAACTCCAAAATAAAATATTTTTCAATTTATTTTTGGAAATACCTTTCTAAATTTCCTCGAAAATTCTTTCAGAGAATCATTCGGATTTTTTTAATAGGATTTCCTTCAAGAATTCCTTCACAAATTTTTCTCGGAAAATCTTCGGAAATTCATTTAGAAACTCTTTCGGAAAATCCCTTAGCAATTCTTTTATGAGATACATTAGATTTTTTAGAATTCCTACGGAAAACCCTTCAGGAAATCCTTTAAGAATACCTATGGAACTTGTTTCAGGAAAACCTTCCGAAATTCTTGAATTTGAATGATGAATTTGAATGAATTTCTTTACGAATTCCTTTGTAAATTGCTTTAGGATTTCCTGCAAAAATTGTATTAAGAACTCCATTTTTCAGGAGCATCTGCAATTATTTCAGCATAATCTCGAACATTTCTTTCCGAAACTCTAGAAAGAAATTCTTGGATTTTTTTTTTAATTTCACTTGGGAATTTCATCAGAAATACATTCAGATTTTTTTTAGCAATCCTTTGGAAATTACTTCTCCTTCAAAAATTTCATCTGGAAATTCCTTTGATATTTCCGTTAAAAAACACACCCGAAAATTCCTTTAGGATTTCCTATTTCTTTCTTTTATAAATTTTCAGAAAAAAAAAGTTCCAACAAAATATCCGGAATAATTCCTGCAGGAATTTTATATGGTTTTACTAAAAGGAAAAGGAAGTTCCAAAGGAATTTCTGGATGAATTTCCGAAGGCCTTTCCACAGGATTTTCCGAAGGAATCCCAGGAGGTATGTAAAAACAATGTAGGTGTGAAATTCTAAATTATCTCTGGAACTTCTGAAGTAGAAAGAATTTCTAAAGGATTTTCTGAAGAAGTTTTCGACGAAATTTCCAAAGTCTGAAAGATTTTCGGATCGATTTTGCAAAAGAATCACGAAAGGTATTTCCGAAGAATTCTGGTATTTACGATAGAATAGAATTTACAATAAAAAAATACCGGAAAAATAACTATTTGAATTAAAAAAAATCTTTCGAAAATAACTCCAAGAAATCCTTCGGAAGTTTTTCCAGAATTAATCAAAATTCTAGGAAAATATTTTTTTCCTGAACAATTTTGGGAGATATAATTACTTGTCATTAGACGAGTTTGTACTATACCGTTTAATTCCACCACTTAATTATACCTTTGACAGATACGTATTTCGACCTCAGCAGTAAGGCCGTCTTCGGTGTCTCGTACATGACTCGACTCGAAACGTAGAATTAAATGGGATTGTACAAACTCGATAAGTGAAGACATTCCGCTAAAAGCTCAAAATAAATTTCTTATCTTATAAAATTGTATCCGAAGTGCGCGGAGTTCCTGGAAATAAGAAAGAAGGTGTTCACCTGGAGTCCGGGCCACCTTTGATTCCATTAGACAACAATGGCAATATTGGACAGAACATCGCCAGTCCACACGAAGCAGCCATTAACGAGTATGCTACAACATCCATGACTTCTCGGAAGAGTCCATTCTTCCAGATTTGAGCACCTTTTGCTGATCTGTAATCAGTGTCTCCGTCGCAGCTACTTCCCATCGTTCTAGGCCATCATTTTTCCCCATTCAAAACCCCCAACATTATTCCGCCTAGGGACTGTAAAATCATCCTCAATGGCGCGGCTGTGGAATGGGCCAATGAGGCCAACTACCTTGGCTTGAGCCTCGACAGCAAGCTTATTTTCCGGCAACCGGATGACAAGATGGTGACAAAGTGTAACGTCATGTTGAAACTATTGTGACGGTGCTCCCCTGACCGTTATTGACAAAAAAAATTCTCCATCAAAACTAATACCCGGAGCTGAATTCTGGGGCTATACTGCATCTCTGGCCGAAATTTGAAAAAAAATCGTAGGACCCGTTTTGGAGTTACGCCCTTTTTAAGACGCAACTGATATATATCGAAGAAATTCACAAAATTGTTGACTATGACGATAAGTAATATGAGATTTGTCTAAGAACATTTAAAAATAAGATTAGCTTCATCTTAAGTCTACATTCAATTCTAGCCAATTACGTATGATTAACCCTTTTTATTTATGTTTAAATCAAATGGACAATATCAAAAGCACACATATCTTCTTTTCGCAATAAATTTCAGCTCGCAAGAGATGGGCTTTATACAACTTCGGCGTATATGTCGATATATATGTGCCATCCCTGCCCATGACCGAATGTATTAAAAAATCCTTTTATATGAAACTTTGGGATATGATATTTGGAGGTCTTCGGAAGATCCTAACTTTCCCAGGAGACAACGAACTTATCAACTGCGACATAGATTCCAGGTGAAGGTTTATATGAGGAGTAGCAAACATTTTGAAAATGCTTCAAAACCTTTGAACAAAAACCACAGATGCTATTCACATAGGGTAATTGCACCACTATTAATAACATGCTCCGATAACGTCAACAATTTTAGATTTAGAGAAATGACATATTAGAAAAAAGTTTTAAGGTCCATTAAGGGCTACTTGTTTATATAAAAACACAATTGTACATAACATGTGACAAAAGTTATTCTATATAAAAGTTTTTGATTTCAACTTGATACGTGTCATTTCCAATGCTCTCGTGCATGCTTACTGCTGAAAAAAATTACAAAAATGAGAGCAACGCAATTTGCACTTCAATTCTATGTTTTTGATTGATATTGGTATGGGTACATGCATTCAAGGAGCAGTAACCCATCTGTTCTTTACTAAAGCTTCATCCACACATTCGTAAACAAACTTTCACAAATCCGCTTTATTTTACAAAATGTGCGCAGCATCGAGAAGATCGTGGTATGCTCAGTGAAGCTGTTTTTTTATGCTTAAGATAACTTTGAGGTATCAGACATAACCCTACACCTTAAACCCATAAATCTGCCCAGTTCGTTTTAATACTGCTTTTATGTAACGTTAACGAACAAAGAGTGTTCATGTGGATTGAAAGAGGAGGACACTTCATCAATATAGAGCAGAGATGCATCCTGAACAGAACATGAGCCAAGAGCGTGCCTTGGTGTTCAAATTTTTGAATTCTGAACACAGTTCAGTGTGCACTGGGTTGGTACGCAAGCAAGACGATCATAATAACTAAGATTCCTTAGATTTCGAACTAAGCAAAAACATACGAGCATGCTTGTTTTCTATCCGTTAGATGCCCACGTGTTCCATTACTAGCCGAAAAATGAGTAGCATGCCGTCGCTTGAGTTTGTTTTCCTACGATACAAGTTGCTAAGTTCGGTCAGTGCTCTTGAACAGTGTGCAGTGTTCAGAACGTTTTGAACACGAACACGCGTTCTCGTGTTCAGATGCATCTCTGATATAGAGGCACTGTCCTTGTCGGGAATTAGTTTTTCTCGGCTTCGCAATTAGTCATTATTCCTATTATCAGGTTTATAATCTTAAAGTCACCTGCAATAATGTACTCGAAATGGTTCAATTTGACAAACTGTTCCATATAAATACGGTTCGAATTTTCCAGGTAATAAGTGTGGATACAAAGACAGCACTTGTAGCCGATTGTCACCAGGTTTTGAAAATTTTGTTTGATCTGGAATTATTGAAATCAAGGATGTTATCGATCATTTAGTAATCTGCCTTCGATCATTTAGTAGTTTGTCAATAACTCATTCCAGAGGCTAAATTTCAAAATGTGTTGTATGGTGGACTTTTAGTGCGAAAGTTTTTCTACAACTCTCCTTAACAGGTCGATGTTCGAATTCCACTATTAAAGGAGTTACGGTGCTAGTTGCCTTACTTATACTAAATGATAACAAAATATGCAATCATTTAGTCTAAGTTACTGCTACTAGCGATAAAGCTCCGTTATTAGTGAAATTCAAACAACGAGCTGTTAGGTAGAGTTGTAGATAAACCTTTGCACTAGAAGTCCACCATACAACACATTTTGAAATTTAGCCTCTGGAATGAGTTATTGACAAACTACTAAATGATCGAAGGCAGATTACTAAATGATCGATAACATCCTTGATTGAAATCGATACCATTTTCAATAAACACTATTTTTAATACATTAAATCAAAGCTGGTACATCATTGTAGTATGCAACTGGTATATCAGCAAACTACACCCGATTCTGTTTTTACACGGCCGTGTAAAAAAAATCCCATACAAATTTTTTGCAAAGTTGCTCCATTTTGCATGATTTGTCGAGAAATCATAAAACTTTTTTACATGGATTTTCAAAATTTTGACCTGAAAACTTTTTTACACGGAACGCATCCTCCGTTAAAAAAAGAATCGAGTGTACTTTTATTGCTGACGACTCAATGGAAGTTGAGAAATATGCATAAGACGAGATATTATATTGATTTTCTTCGATATCTTACAGTTACGTCTTAAAAAGGGCGTAACTCCAAAACGACGATTTTTTTCAAATTTCGTCCAGAGATGCAGCATAGCCCCAGAATTCAGCTTCGGGTATTAGTTTTAATGGAGAATTTTTTTTTGTTAATAACGCTCAGGGGAGCACCGTGATTGTACCCTTTGATCAACCGTCAGTCGTCATTATCCCTGAAAAATAAACTCCCAGGACACGAACTTCTGAGGTCCACCGTATGGCTGGCATCAAAACATTTCACGAGCGCTTTGGTGAGTGTAAAGGGCCCGTTGCTTAACGTCGGACCAGCCTGCTTTTAAGGCGCTAATTCCAATCTATTTTATCAAATTTCATACTGTTAGGTTATCAAATTTTAGATTTAGGATATAGTCAAACTAAAGCCTATCAAAGGTTAACATGAAGAAGCATCCTTTTCGGAAAATTCAAAATAAAAGGAAGAAAAAATTTTTATGTTTTCATTAGTCATGCTTTCTGAAATCCAATACACCCAATTCTTTTTTTACACGGTACACGGTTTTTTCCGTGTAAAAAAAGTTTTCAGTTCAAAATTCGAAAATCCGTGTAAAAAAAGTTTTATTATTTCTCGACGAATCATGCAAAATGGAGCAACTTTGCAAAAATTTTGTATGGATTTTTTTTTACACGGCCGTGTAAAAAAATTCCGTGTAAAAACAGAATCGGGTGTACTAAATTCTCTCATGTTTTCTAAAGCACACCAATCAGAACGGGAGCAACGCACAACTGTCATTTTTATTATTTCACTCATGCTGCGACGCAGCATAGTTTTCAAGAATGGCAGTTGTGCGTGGTGTGCTCTTGAAAACGCGAGTAGATTTAAATTTGTATTTCGGGAGGCTTGTCCTTTATCTATTTTTTAAATTGGGATGCATACACATTAGGGTGGCTTAAATTAGTATGGGAAAAACTGTTTTCAATTTTTTTGATGGGCGGCCCTCTTATTCGGTTCTATTTGATTCCCTGATGCTCTGGACAAAATTTCAGCCGAATCGATCAACGTTTGGGCGGTGCTAAACTCGTTAGAAGTTTATATGCAAAAATGTATGCAGAAACATCCAAAAACAGTGAATTGCAGTTGGACGGCACAACTTACGATGAAGAACTATGATACTCATTCAGATCATGAAGAATTTAATACAGAATGTTATGCAGAAAACCGCGAGAAGATTAGAGTTTGCCCGGCTAAGTTATTTGCATTTCTCTGAAGTGGGGTTTGAGCAAATTTCGTTTCTTTTACCTTTGAAAAGAAATAAATTCACCCCTACAACACTCCAGTAAAATGCAATTATTTTTTTTGCCTAATAAACTCTAATCTTCTCGCGGTTTTCAGCATAACATTCTGTATTTAATTCTACGAGAACTGACTGAGTATCATAGTTCTTGATCGTAAATTGTGCCGTCCATCTGCAAATCACTGTTTTCGGAAGTTTCTGCATACATTTTTCCATATAATCTTCCAACGATTTTAGCACCGCCTAAACGTTGACGAATTTGGCTGAAATTTTGTCCAGAGCATCAGGGCATCAAATAGAACCGAATAAGAGGATGGCCCATCAAAAAAAATTGAAAAAGTGTTTTTTGAGCCACCCTAATACACATTCACGTACCAATTGAGTGTCCTCGGTCCATCCCGGTGGTGAATCAAAATATTAAAGAGCTCAATTATTGTTAAACTGATTTCGACTGATTGGAGTACCTTTTGGGTCTAGACTGGCGTTGTGTATTACTAGCTTGCCTGTTGCTTCTAAGGTTTTTGAGATCATTGTTAGCGATCGTGTCCTTTATGCTGCAAAAAAAAAACACATTTTGACGGATCAACACGGCTTTTTTCCCGGTAGGTCGGTGACCACTAATTTACTGAAGTTCACTGAAGTGGATGTGATTTACACGGACCTCAAAGCGGCGTTTGCCAAAATTGACCACAAGATACTGCTTCGTAAACTCTTTCGTCTGGGATTTTCAAACAGACTGGTGTCGTGGCTTTCCTCATATCTGTGTGGCCGGTCGATGACACGGATCATACGTCTCCTCGCCATTTATCCGCATTTCTGGCATCCAACAAGAAACCAACTTGGGCCCGATATTATTCCTCATCTTTTGCAACCACGTTGCCACTTCGCTTGGCTTTAAGTGCAAGTTAATTTACGCCGATGATCTCAAGATCTATGTTACTGTTGGCAGTATTGATGACTGTATTAGACTTCATTCGCTGCTAAGCTCATTTACCAACTGGTGTGCTGCGAATAAGCTAATTATCAGCATTACAAAATGTCACGTGATAACTTTCCACCGCTCCACAAATCCGATAACGTATAACTACCTCATCATGAATACTATGCTGAACAGAACGGACCAGGTGACGGATCTTGGTGTTGTTTTGGACCCCAAGCTCTACTTCAATGCACATTATGCCACAATGATTTCTAAAGCAAACTGACAGCTTGGGTTCATCGCAAGAATATCCAAGGACTTCATGGATCCGCACTGTTTTAAAACACTTTATTGTGCCCTCGTGCGACCAATTTTGGAAACGGCTTCTGGTGTTTGTGCGCCGTAACTACGTAACGTGGAACTTACGAATTAAGCGGGTCCAGAAAAGGTTCTTACGGATAGCCCTCAAGCATCTACCGTTGCGTGCTCCCGGAAACCTTCCAGCGTATATCGACAGATGTCAGCTACATTTGTTGTCAAATTGCTCAACGCTGACGTCAATTGCGTCTGTCTTTTGTCGCAGCTTAACTTTAGGACTTCAGGAAGAATGCTAAGACAGCGATCTCTGTTGCAACCGAACTTTCATCGCACTCTTTATGGATTGAATCAGCCAATTTGTGCAATGAACCGCATGTTTACTTTTGTTGAACATATGTTTGTCTTTGGTATGTCGGCATCTCAATTCGCTTTCAGAATAGGAAAATTGAATATTATGTAATCTTGGCATATTCATAAGAATAATTTTGTCAGATGAATGAAATTACAAATAAATAAATAAAAAATAAATAAATGAATAAAACTTTAAAGAGTTTGTATCGTTCGATACCAAAGTCCTAAAAATCGATTGTGAGACGGCTGAGTTATTAGCCCATATTTCGTGACGGTCTCAAATTTGATTCTGCCGAATGACCCCCCTATCTTCCCGAAGGACTTAATCCTAGGTCAACATCTCAGTTCGTCTCCGAACCTCTTCTAAAAAGTTCCGCCTTCGTCTACGGGGAAGGCAAAAAGGTGCGTTTTAATCCGTTTTCCCCCCATCTAGCTCAATAAATATTTTTTGCTGTCATAAATATATCCGCGTGGCGCTTGACGGTCGGTTATTTCGAACTTCCACAACTTACGATTTCCTTCGAGACACAGCAGAAGTATATTTGGTGCGGATTGTGAAAAAACGCTGAGCACCGACGCACCAGAGAGCACATAGAGAACATCATCACGACGCGACGCGACTAGCCAGCGAAAGGGAGTTTCGCTTTTCTTGCATGCGTTTACGACTCGCGATTGAAGCCGGAGACCCGGTGCGAAGAATCTCGGTTGAAATCGGAATGGGAAATACGCACGAATAGGGCAGATACCGGTACCCCACCCTGGTCATGTGCCTAATGCTTACTTACCACAAAAGAAAGGGAGTACGTATATCTAAACTGTTAATCAGGTCATGCTAATGAATGCAATGAAAGATGGTACGGCTCAGCTATGATATTTTAATAAATCGGCTGGAAATATAAAGCGTGTAATGTACAATAGACAGAAAAAAAATATTTGTGGCCAAAACTAGATTTCAATTTGTGTTGATAGTTTTATGTTCATATTCGATTGTTCATATAATACTGACTTAAGGACAAGCATCCAAAACAAAAAGTACTAGCACAAAAAGTCCTAAAATTATTAACATGAGAAATGGCATCCAGATCAACGAATAAACATGTCACAAGTTCGTAGCCTGAGCATTGTATTATAATTGTAGTACTTGGTTCGTATCTTAACTTACAAAAGTATTCGTTACGAATAGCTGTGAAATGTTTTTCTATACTCTTTTTTCAGTTGTTTAGATCATTGATCTACTTGACGCTAACAATTTTGTGCATTTTATCTTTTCTCATTGTCCAATCAAAAATGCTCTGCGCATTCCTTTTGCAACATTGTACACATTTCTCTTGGTACTCTCGTACTTATTTTATGGTACACAGATAAAAATATGTTGTGATTTTAAATGTATTTTCATGCACATATTTGGAGCATGCAAATAAACGTAACATTCAATCGATCTCACTATTCTTCTAAATCGAAATAAATGTAAACGGTACTTGCTTGTAAAATTCAATCAAATTTAATAGAATATCGAATGTTAATTCGTTTGATGGGATAATCTGCAATTTTACACGTCGTTGAATTTTCAAAATTATTTGCTGTGTAATTATGTTTTTTCCGTAGGTTTCGTAAATCGGCTTTTTTCGAATATTCTTACTTAAATTATAATTAATAAAAGCTGCTAGACCTAAGGCGTTGCTATTTTTCCGGAAAGAACCGAACCAGTTTGAGGCAGGTTTCACTTAACAAAGACAATTGTTTTCTTCCCATGCCATGCGTTTGTTAAATACAGAAACAGAAACTGTAATTAAGTCGTCGAGACCACCATGTGAGAGACCCTTTAGGTTGCGAGCGTCACCACCCGGACCTCCCAACAAGTGAACCCGTGTAGTGCGCTTGAAATGTCGACTGATTTACACCATAGTCAACCAACTCCACAATGGAACAACGGATTCAGTGATGAACAAAAACGATAAATTGTATCACTGCTATTTGAGTTTAACTAAATTATGTGGTGGTGCTGATGGTTCTCTGATTCCTCCATGTCTGCTTATAAGTGCCATTCACCAATTCCTCAATCATGCATTGGATCAATTTTAGTTCAATGTAACATTTATCCATATTTACATAAACCTACTTCTGCATATCGCCATTCGCCGCAGTAATTTTCGGTTCCAGTTCAACCGAGCGTGCGTCTCAGTTTCCGTTACTCGGTGCTTTATTGCGAAGCTTTTGCACTCCATACACACTTGCCCGGCACCTCTAATAAGTTTTGGTTTTTGGACAGCAAACTGAGCGACGAGACAGGTTCCGGTTTGTGCAGTTAATTGGCTCGTTCTTCGAAATTAATGGCAAGGTTTAGCTCGTTGAAGCGCAGTTTTTTTCGTTCTGTTGATGTGCAATCAGTCAATTACGGTTCTAGCGGTGAGACTTTGGATGTTTTTGGTGCTAGTAATTCAAGACAAAATTTTCAAAACGACTTATCTGCTTTTGTAAACAAAGATTCAAATGACGATTTGACGAATCTGATCGCTCTCCCACGCAAACCAACACCACCAATAGGTAGGTGAAGGTTTCCGCTACCTGTTGATGGTGTTAGTTTACGTGGGAGAGCCATCAGATTCGTCAAATCGTCGTTTGAATCTTTGTTTACAAAAGCAGATAAGTCGTTTTGAAAATTTTGTCTTGAATTGTAAACTTATATTAATTTGAGCTTCGAAAACCATACACACACATTTTGTGTATTGCATTACTGTATTATTAATTTCTAATACAAATTTTTATAAACTTTCACTCAAAGTTCTTGCGAATTTTCGCTGAAAATTCTTGAGAATTTTGGATTTTTTTTTGGAATGCTTCGCTTTGCTAGAGGCTTTCGAAGCAGCAGACTTGGTAACCCTCAAGGATGGAGCTACCACTTTCTTTAACAGTCACTTGATGTTACTGCGGTAAGTAGATCCATTTGCACAATCCTGAACTGAGAAGCGAGCTCCAGCTTGTAAGGGAGTACCCAAATCCTTTTATTGGTATCTGTACAAGACCCCATCCACCCCAACGACCGTGATGGCGCTACGACGAATCCTAGTGGGAGAAGTATAAGCGTCTTCTACTAAATCGGTTCGACACACAAGCTACCGTCGCCTCCCAAACCCAAAGGCAAATGTGTAAAATTAGATATACATTTCAAAATGCTTCTACTAAATGAGTAAACAACAAATAATCAAGCAATGTTCTGAAAACTCAGAAGTGAATATGTACACTATGTGATTTGAAAAATGTATTGGAGGTAACCACTTTCCCTTTGATGGGACTCGAATCCACGACCCTCAGTACGCTAGACTGGTGCTTTAACCAACTAAGCTACGAAGGACAATTGGCGGTTTGTACATATTCGCCGAATGACTTTTGGCGGAATGCACCATTTCGCGGAATAATCATAATACTAGCTTAATGTTCATTCAGCACTTCTACAATTATTACATGCGAAGTTTCGCACGAGATTAACACGTTAAAACTTTTATACCTTAAAAAGCCAAAAAAACATTTTCAATAAATTTCCTAGAACAAAGCCAGAAGTTGAACCCAGCCTCCTTCAGCATGATCTTGCTTGGCAGCCACGCATCTTCCCGCACGGCTAACGAAAGCCTCCTGGAATATGTAGACGTAGCTTCCAAAATTTCAATTGCACCTTAAAAATCATTTATAATAGGGTAAAATGCCCAATAGTGGACCCCCTAGTAGCGAAATTTTGCTCTTCCTGGCATAAGGAGTGGAAATTTTCAAAATATTTATTTTGCTTGATATCTAATAACAAGCTCTGCATCTCCTCTTCACGATACATACATAAAACACTCAAATACTCGACGTTATTTGTTGAAATTAACATTTTAAAGTCTGACTGAATTCGCCCTATTGTAGACCCCCTGGGGGTCCACAATAGGAAATTGCTTCCCTATAGTCGACACTTCATTTGATTTTTATGTTCCGTTTCGGGACGTTCTTCTCCCCTATCATGGACCCCCCAAAATATTCCTATAATGGACACTCTCGTGTTTATTTTTTATAGAATTGTAAACAATCATCTAATTTTACTTTCCGTAGCATTTCCAATGCATGTAATCATGGAATTTCATAGCAAAATGTTTACATTGTGCTGTAATAATGCAAAAAATACTGGAGGGTCCACTATTGGGAAGGGATTATCCCCTCTCTTTACCTTGTTACGGATAGACGTTTTTATAAATAATCCTTTATTTTTTCCTTTCGCCTTATACCGATAAAACGTATTTATTTAAATATGGCATTACATCCTCCCTTCGCCTTGTACCGGACAGATGCTACCATTTAAAGAAGGCGTTACCCTTTCCTTCGCCTTAAACCGGGCAGATACGTTCTTTTAAAGAAAATTTTATCAATTCCTTTCGCCTTATACCAGGCAGACGCATCCATACAAAGAAGGCATTACTTTCGCCTTATACTGGGCAAATGCATCCATTTTTAGAGGGCTTTACTCCTCTCTTCGCCTTATACCGGGCAAACGCGTTCTTTTAAAGAAGGCATTATCAACTCTTTTCGCCTTATACCGGGCAGATGCATCCATTTGGATAAGGCGTTACCCCTCACTTCGCCTTACACCTGGCAGACGCGTTCTTTTAAAGAAGGCATTATCAACTCCTTATGCCTTATACTGGGCAGGGTTCGGGTTCGGGTTTGAAAAATTAGTACAATATCGGGTTCAGGTCGGGTACGGGTTTGTGAGATAAAAAGATCGGGTCCGGGTCGGGTACAAGTTCAAGAAATAAAACATTGAATGTAATTGTGAGGCTAGTTCGTTATTTGAGCTTACCTTTTTTTCGATTTAAAAAATAAACCGAAAATATCCAGTTTGAGTTTGCGGGCAAAGCTTCAGTGCGGGCTTTAATAATTAAATTGTGTCAGGTTTGGATTGAGTATTGAGCAAAAATTGTCGGGTACGGTTCGGGTTCGGGTTTGGTTAAAAAAATTATTCCGGGTTCGGGTCGGGTATGGGATTGAAGGAAATTTACAAATCGGATTCGGGTCGGGTTCGGGTTTGCAAAATGTGAAACAGACCATCTCTAGGGCAAACGAATCCATTCAAAGTAGCCATTATCTTTTCCCTTTACCGGGCAGATGCGCTAATTCATGGAAGGGACTACCTCCTTTTTCTTCTGTATACCGAGCAAACGTGTCCATTTCAAGAAGGCATTGTTCCCTCACTTTGCATATCGACCGGAGACGGTCAGTCAAAGAGGCATTACCTTCTCTCATTGCATTAAATCACAATCCAAAAGAATTTAGCCCGTATTGCATGTAATTAAGCAGAAATCGATAAATATTTCAATGATAATTATTCTAACTGAATTCTACCAAATAGTATTCCGTGGAATAATTTTCCGTGAATAAAAAACAATCCGCGAAATGACTTTCGAAAAGAAAGGAGCATTCCGCGAAATGTGTTTCGGAGAATTTATACATTCCGCGGAATGTCCAACTGCGAAAAAAAATCAGCGAAGTGTTTTTCGGCGAAATAGTATACAACTGTTTAAAACTCTCAGAAACATCCCTCGACATCCAAACCGAGATTTTTTAGAATAATTTGAAGTTTTGACAATGCTAAATGGTGCACACATTATCACGTACACTGTAGAATTTTCTTATAAAATTCCGAAAGATTTTTTCTAGAATTTTTTTTTTAGCCGTCTAAGGAAACGAGACCTGGACGATTCTCGTTAAGGACCAATGCGTATTTTGATTTTTCCAATGGAAAATGCTGCGTACGGTTGTATACTTTTTCGCCGAAAAACACTTCCCGCATTTTTTTTCGCGGTACGACATTCCGCAGAATGTATCAACTCTCCGAAACATATTTCGCGGAATGCACCTTTTTCCGAAAGACATTTCGCGGAATGTACCTTTTCACCGAAAATCATTCCGCGGAATGCCATTTGGCGGAATTCAGTTAGAATAATTATCATTCAAATATTTACCGATTTCTGCTTAATTACATGAAATCTGGGCTATTTTTTTTTTTTTATTTAATGCAAACCCGAACCCGACATAATTTAATTATTAAAGCCCGCACAAAAGTTTTCCCCAAAAAATCTAATTAGATATTTTCTGGTTCTCTTTAATCTGAGAAAAATGTAAGCCCAAACATCGGACTAGCCTCACGATTAACAAAACTGAATAAAATAATTTTCAGTATTTTATTTCTGAAACCCGTACCCGACCCGGACCCGATTTTTTTGTCTCGCAAACCCGTACCCGACCCGAACCCGATATTGTTCGACTCGGGTGCGGGTTACGAAACCTGAAACCCCACCATCTATCGCCCGTTACAAGGCGAGAGGAGTTGCTAATGTTTTCTTTCAAATAACACGTCTTCCCGGTATAAGGCGAAGGGAGGGGATACGTCTTCTTTAAATGGATGCATTTGCTCGGTATAAGGCGAAAGGAGTTGATAATGCCTTCTTTTAAAAACGCGTCTGCCCGGTATAAGGCGAAGACAGAGGTAACGCTTTCTTTAAATGGATGCATCTGCCTAGTATAAGGCGAAAGGAGTTGATAATGCCTTCTTTAAAAGAACGCGCCTCTCCGGTATAAGACGATGGGAGGGGTAATGTCTTCTTTAAATGTATGCATCTGCCCGGTATAAGGCGAAAGGAGTTTATAATGCCTTCTTTAAAAGAACGCGTCTGCCCGGTATAAGGCGAAAGGAGTTAATAATGCCTTCTTAAAAAGAATGCGTCTGCTCGGTATAAGGCGAAGGCAGGGGTAACGCCTTCTTTAAATGGATGCATCTGCCCGGTATAAGGCGAAAGGAGTTGATAATGCCTTCTTTAAAAGAACGCGCCTCTCCGGTATAAGACGATGGGAGGGGTAATGCCTTCTTTAAATGTATGCATCTGCCCGGTATAAGGCGAAAGGAGTTGATAATGCCTTCTTTAAAAGAACGCGTCTGCCCGGTATAAGGCGAAAGGAGTTAATAATGCCTTCTTAAAAAGAATGCGTCTGCTCGGTATAAGGCGAAGGCAGGGGTAACGCCTTCTTTAAGTGGATGCATCTGCCTGATATAAGGCGGAGAGAGTTGATAATGCCTTCTTTAAAAGAACGCGTCTGCCCGGTATAAGGCGAAAGGAGGGGTAACGCCTTCTTAAAATGGATGCATCTGCTCGGTATAAGGCGAAAGGAGTTGATAATGCCTTCTTTAAAAGAATGCGTCTATCCGGTATAATGCGAAGGGAGGGGTAACGCCTTCTTTAAATGGATGCATTTGCCTGGTATAAGGCGAAAGGAGTTGATAATGCCTTCTTTAAAAAAACGCGCCTTTCCGGTATGAGGCTATGGGAGGGGTAATGTCTTCTTTAAATGTATGCATCTGCCCGGTATAAAGCGAAAGGAGTTGATAATGTATTCTTTAAATGAACGCTTCTGCCCGGTATAAGGCGAAAGGAGGGGTAACGTTTTATTTAAATGGATGGTTCTGCCCGGTATAAGGGGCAGTTGAAACTACTTCTAAATATTCTGGGAGGCGTTCCTTAGCCGTGCGGGAAGATGCGTGACTGCCAAGCAAGACTATGCTGAAGGAGGTTGGGTTCAACTTCTGGCCCGGTCTAGGAAATTTATCGATTTTTTTTCGGCTTTTATAAAAGTTTCAACGTGTTAATCTCGTGTTAAACGAATGCAAAAAAACGGTAACTTGGCCTAGAAACTTCGCAGGTAATATTTGTGGGAATGCTGAATGAACAAAGGCTATTATTATTAATATTCCGCGAAATGGTGCATTCCGCGAAACGGTACATTCCGCCAAAGGTCATTCGGCGAAAAGGTACAAACCGCAAAATGTCGTACCGCGAAAAGTTACAAACCGCCAAATGTCATTCCGCGAAAATGAATTCCGCGAAATAGTTTTCGGTGAAATGTTATACAATCGCTGCGTACCATCTATGGTAGGGTACAGATGGCGCACGGAACGTGGAGGAGGCGAATGAACTGCGAGTTACATTAGCTGTTGGGAGAACTATCCATCGTTTACACTGCGGAAATTAGACGACTGTGTTGGGACGGGTGCGCTGGCACAATGTGGGATAATAGCCCGGTGGAAATTGTTCTCGACAACGATTCGACGGGCATAATAAGGCGAGGTTTGTAGCGAGCAAGGTGGATCGATCAGGTGCGTGGTTTGCGACGTGCAGCCATGGACCAAGCTGAGAGAAGGTGACTTTTATGTACTGCAGAGCCCACACCGGTCTTAGTGCTGAGATTGTGGATTAAAATCCCACTGTAGGAATGTGGTAACGACCAGTACTTACTTGATACTTGATGGGCTACAGCTCTTTCTTGGTAAGCCTACGCCGAATGAAGTATCCTTCTCAACTGGATATGATCTTGTGCCAATCGCCTCCAGTATGGCACTCTCAGGTCCTCTTCAGCCGCAAAAAGTCTAAATAGTTGACAATAGTAATCACACATGTTCCAAAATATGAAAAGGGAATTCGCAGTATCATTAAAATATTGAGATTGTAGCTAATACTATTTTGAAAGCCTTTTGCGACTACAAGCTTTATCAGGATAAAGCTATGATAAGGAGTATCTTGATGTCAAAGTTATCGTTTAACATTATATTAAGTTATACATCTCGTAATCTAAATAGACATTTACACTTTATACACTTATACTTTAATTTACTCTAATTACAGCAGAACTCGTCATCTCCTAACTCACATACTAATTTGTTTCTAGAAAGTCAACTTTGAATCGCTTACACCGATGTATAATTAGTCCTACAAAGGGTTATTAAGCATTGGAGTTGCTCCGCCTCTCCTAGATGGAATATTTCTGTGCCAAAGGAGCGTAACTTGAGAAAGTCTTCAATCTGCATTTGTCGATGAGACATGATTATTCTATTAAGACTAGTTACGAATTCCCTCCTTAGCCGTGCGGTAAGACGCTCGGCTACAAAGCAAGACCATGCTGAGGGTGGCTGGGTTCGATTCCCGGTGCAGGCGTAGGCAATTTTTGGATTGGAAATTGTCTCGACTCCCCTGGGCTTAAAAGTATCATCGTGCTAGCCTCATGATATACGAATGCAAAAATGGTAACCTGGCTTAGAAACCTCGCAGTTAATAACTGTGGAAGTGCTTAATGAACACTAAGCTGCGAGGCGGCTCTGTCCCAGTGTGGGGCTGTAATGCCAATAAGAAGAAGAAGAAGGAGAAGAAGAAGAAGAAGAAGAAAAAGAAGAAGAAGTTACGAATTCACATTTTTAATATTCATGGAAAATACTTGACAGCAGAATAGAATTGCTTACGACTACGCAGCTTTGCCTACTCAGATCTATATTTGATCGTAGGTAAAATGGGTAAAATGCCCAATAGTGGACCCCCTAGTAGCGAAATTTTGCTCTTTTTGTCATAAGGAGTAGAAATTTTCAACATATTAATTCTGCTTGACATCTAATACCAAGTTCTGCATCTCCTCTTTACGATACATACATAAAGCACTCAAATACACGACGTTATTCGTTGAAAATCACATTTTAAAGTCTGACTGAATTCGCCCTATAGTAGACCCCCTGGGGGTCCATAATAGGAATTTGCCTCCCTATAGTCGACACTTCATTGGATTTTTATGTTCCGTTTCGGGACGTTCTTCTTCCCTATTATGGACCCCCAAAAATATTCCTATAATGGACACTCTCGTGTTTATTTTTTATAGAATTGAAAAAAATCATGTTATTTTACTTTCCATAGCATTTCCAATGCATGTAATCAAATCATAGGACTGTAAGGTAGGTTCTCCCGATGGAATTTCAGAGCAAAATGTTTACATTGTGCTGTAATAATGCAAAAATGGCTGGAGGGTCCATTATTGGTTGGGGGTCCACTATTGGGCACTTTACCCTACTAGAAAAATGAGTTAGTTTTGAATACCTATAAAATTCTGGCTATAACTTTTAAGATCAATTCAATACAAAATAATGGGACGGCATCGCCAAAAGCAACTTGTTGCAATAAATCGGAAATCGGTTAAGGATAAATGCCTGTAAAATGAGTGAATTTTTGGAACGCATTTTGCCTTTAAAAATTGTATTTTGGTCATAACTTCTGTACCTATAATCTGATATGGTCCATTTCTAATAGGAAACAATGAAACAGGATTACCGGTCCTATTAAGAGAATAAGAATTCTCAGTCCTACAAAAAGTTTAGGACTAAGTGTCCTAGAAATAAGTGAATTTTAAAATGCATTTTACGAATAAAAAATTAGTCTCCGGGCCTCCTATGAAAAATTGTAAAAAAAATAGTAAATATATTGGCCAAAAATTCCGTGCCAAGAGTCCAAATTTCCAATAGGAAATAATGAGATAGGATCCCCCGTCGAATGCAATTTGTTGCAAGCAAATCGGTTAGTGGAAACTGCTTGAAAAATTGGCGAGACTTTTCACGCCTTTTGTGCGTAAACAAGGGGCCGTCCAGAAACCACGTGGTCATATATGGGGGAGGGGTTTGGAAAATGACCACGATAAGCCACATGGGGGAGGGGGTGTTGCTCTCGAACCACGTGGTTTTTTTTTACACGAAAAACTTTTGGTGAATAACAATAGCGGTTTAAAAAATACAAAGCATTAAAATTTAATGATTTAATCATTAAACGCAAAACACATCTTAGAGATGATGCCCTCGTAGCGTCTTTTCAACTCAGCGTTTAAAAGACGTAGGTGTGCATCGGCAAAAACCGGTAACGCAGCGTCGGTCGCAACGCCGATGCATATCTGCGTTATTTGACCATCTTAGCCTTTGATCCTATTTCCATAAAAAAATAAACGAAAAAACAGGTTGCGATTCAGTCTTAATTTCCACGCACAAAATTTGGAAAGGAAAAATGGAAAAATATTTTTAAAAAAATTCGCCGCGTCACGCCACCGCCGCAGATGGTTTTTGGCATCACGCCGCCGACACTTTTGCATCAGCGGACTGCAACTACAACTTGAAAATTGTTCATGTTTTGCAAAATGTACAATGAGAGTTCATGTTTTTACGAAATGTAGGCAATGAACTGTGTATAACAAGTTTTCAACAGTGCCTGACGATATTCAATTTTTCAATAGTTTAGCGCCTTTATTAAATTGTTTCTAATGATTGTGCAAAATCAGTTCAAAAAACAGTTTGTCGATCGATTGATAAGAAAATCATCAAAATCGGTTGGAAGATGGCTGAGTTATTAGTTCATACTTCCTGACCACTTTTCGTGACGGTCTTAAGGCCACTCCTGACGGAATCCAAGTTTGGAAGTGCTCGCGTTTTCGGGGGCACACCACTCGATTCAGAGGTGGCGCACAGCTGTCATTTTTGTTGATTTAGCTTTGCTGCGTCGCAGCATGCGTGAAGTAATAAAAATGACAGTTGTGCGTTGCTTCCGTATCGAGTGGTGTGCCCCCGAAAACGTGAGCACTTTTAAACTTGGATTCCGTCAGGAGTGACCTTAAATTCGATTTTCAGAATGACCCCCACCCTATATTTTCCCGTAAGACGTATTCTACGTCAGAAAATTTCCATTGGAAATTTAGAAGAATTTCCTTTGTAGATTCATTAATGTTGCCCAGGATTTTGAAAAAAAAATTAGAAACTCTGTAAAAAAAAAGTCAGCTGGAATTTTTTTTTCTAATTTATACTGGGAATTCTTCGGAATTTGATGTTTATTGGAATTTTCATCGTAAATATGCATTTCGGATCCTTCTACGGATTCTTCTAGTTCTTCAAAATTTCTACCGAACATTTTTCGGAACTCTTCCACAGAATTTCGGAAAAAAATGTCGTTGAAATTCTAAAGATTTTTCCGTGGAGACTCCGAAGAATTTCTTGTCAATATTCTGAAGGGTTTCCCTTACAACTCCATAATAATTATTCTTGAAAATTCAAAGGATCATGGAATTTAAAATTAATCCAACAACAAATGTAGGTAATAATTTAGGCTTAAGAAGCCTTGTTTTTATGATATTGAACAATTAGGATAATTGATCGAAAAATTCAATAATGCACCTAAATGTTCTAAATGCACAAAATTCTTGTAGTGCGTATGAAAAAGGTTATGACATAGAGAAGCTTGCATTTAAAAAATCAACATGAAATTCTAAATATTTTTTTTTAAATTTATAAAAGGGTCTTAGAACTAAGGAAATTCCTGCGATATGATAACCTAAAAAGTCTGTAATAGCTTGTATAAATAATAATTGAAGTCATATCAACCCAATGGACCTACTGGGATATTATATCATACATCATTCATTTGTTGGTTTATTGGATAAATCGAATGATCCGAACTCCAAAATAATAATTGGTCTATAATACATTCATTACTCTATGAGTCGCTTATAAAAGGACCATTGACTGAAGCATATTCGATATGTGGAATAGAAGTTCCTTGGAAAATTATTCGAAAGAACCATCAGAGTAACTGAGAAAATATGTTTATTATGACATCATTGGCTTCCACGAGTCGATAATCAAATAAAATTTCAATGGAGAATTAGAAATTTTGAGAGATGAGCCAGCTCTGGACTGAAAATCTATTTAATAAAGAAAAATAGAAATTTTACATAATAAAATAAATTTACAATAAAGAAATCAGGGCATGAGTATTAAATAAATATAGAATTTCTATGCAAAACAGTAAACAGTTGAAAATTTTCCACAAAACAATAATAAATTATCACTTGTAAAAGCAAAAATTGCAATTATAAAATAAGATATACAGAAATAGAAATCAAAATGTTCCACGAAAAAAATAACAAAATTTTCATGAATAAATCAATATTAGCAATAAACAATTGCGAATGTTTCCAGAAAATCAATTCTTTTCCACAAATATTTTTTTCCACCCACAAAATATCTATATAATAAAAATGAGTTGAGATTTCCTTCCTGACGAATTAACTCGCGATCGAGTTGACCGATATGCAAGATTTTTCCCTAATCGATTCGTTTTGGGATCCGCAAGGTTTGTATATACAAAAAGTTGGTGAATTTAACGGGGAAATGTAAAAAGTCAATAAAATACAATTTTGGGTCAGCTGTTGAGGAAAACAAAACAAACGCACGGAAATTGATCTAGAGTGCGGTGCTGCAAATAGTTCATTGTGACATTTGCAACACCTGGGCAATGCTGGGTTTCTTTCACATCAATAAAGAGCAATGAAAAAATAAGAAAATTTTCATTAGGAAAATACTAGAAAGAAATCAAATTGAGGTAATCTATGGAAAAATGCTCAATTTATATAATATTTTATATTCTTTAATGGAAAATTTCCTTTTTTTTAATGCCCTTTATTGATTTTTTTCGTGGAAAGGTTTTAATTTTTGGTAAAAAAAAAATTATTTTGTGGAAAATTTTGTAATTATTTATTGCTAATATTGATTTATTTATGGAATGTTTGTATTTTTTTCCGTGAAACATTTCGATTTCTTTATAAAAAATTCTTCTTTCATAATTGCAATTTTTGGTTTTAAAAGTGTTAATTTATTTTTGTTTTGTGGAAAATTCTTAATTGTTTACGAAAATTTTGCATTATTCGTGGAAATTTTATTTATTTATTTTTTTTTTTCATTGCTCGTACCCTGATTTCTTTATTGGAAATTTCCTAATTGTTATGGAAAATTTTTATAAATTTTTAAGCAGGGTTTCTACTTCAGACGATATCGTATCTTAGAACATCGACTCATGGAAGGTCTATTGTAGATTGTGAAAGTAATAAATGAAATCGCATCGGCTCAATGGACCTGCTTGGATGCTTAGCGATACATCGTTCAGAACTTGGTTGATCGAGCCGTTTCAAAACTCCGTAATATCATGTCTCATGATTACATAGATATTTGTGGATATATTCTCAGCTTAGGACATTTTGTTTCTTGACATGATTTTTGATACTTTCGAGGATATGTACTTCCGAGCAGTTTGGCCTATGACACCCGAAAAAAAAATACGACTTTTCAGTTCTTTCTATACTCGTTTTGGCAAGATCGAGTGAAAATTTTCAAAAATATGACCACGTGGTTTCTGGACGGCCCCCAATGCATTTTGACCATAGTTTCTGACCCCACCAGCCTAGTCTATCTATATAATAAAAATGAAATGGTCTGTGTTCGTATCCGCAAAACTCGAAAACGGGTGGATGGATTTGGCAGTTACGTTCAATATAGTTTCCGACGGGCTTATATCATATTTCCTTATGCAAAAATTACGAGTAAGGTTGAGTAAATCATGAAAAACTAAAATTCAGATTCGTATGGGAATTTTGCATAGGGAGTTCACAACGCACATTTTCGCCTACTTTGCAGGACAACGTTTGCCGGGTCAATTAGTTTTCAATAAAAAGCAATGGAGCAAGCTTGTTCGTCGAACACAACTTGTTGCAAGCAAATCGCCTTAAAAGTGTGCTTTTTACTCGTTATTATTTGGAGAAAATTTATTTTGGCCACAACTTCTGAGCCCGATTCAGATAATTTTCAATAGGAAACAATGGGACAGGAATCTCCGTCGAATGCACCTTGTTGCGAGAAAATCGGTTAACGTTAAGTGGGCGAGACTTTTTTGCGCGTTTTTGTCTAAAAAAGTATTTTATTCATAAATTCAGAGCCCATAGTCCGATCCGGCTGAATTTCAATAGGAAACAATGTAACAGGGTTCTGCGTTGAATGCAGCTTGTTTCGAGCAAATCAGTTGAGGGTAAATGCCAGAAAAATGAGCTAGACTTTTCCATTCGGTTTTGTCTAAAAAAATATTTTGGCCATAACTTCAGAGCCGGTACGGCCGATTTAAAAAGAAAATAGTGTATTGATGCACGAAGATAATTGTTTTGGTTAAAGACACTATAAACTATATAGTGTTTTTAGTTTTAATGAATAGCGAGAAACGTAGTTTCAATACTAACTTATCTCACAGAGTTTTAGAATATCTTATCTCAGTTTAATAAAATATTATATATGTGACAGTAGACATGTTGTGAAAATCCATGCATATAGCTTACCGACTCAATGTTCTGTTCCATCAGGCTTTGATTACTTACCTAAAACCAATGAAAAAAAAAACACGATTAGTACATAATTTGTTTTTGGGGTATATTCTGTGATATTGTTTTGTCTGAAATTTCACTCATGCCATACACATCGATTCCATAAGATGATTTGCTAAAACAAAACAGCACAACTTTCGTGGCCGTTTAACAAAAACATTGTCCAATCAAGGTATTAAACATTCATATGGCCAACAAAAGTGTTCAGGCGTCCAATTCACTTGAACCGAATAACAACGACGTAAGTGGACCTGGATGTGATCTAAACCTAATGAGTATTTTTCAACCCTTCGAATAAGGTAACATCCCTTTTAACTAGTACGTAGGTACCTACTTATCTCACTTTGGCGCATTTCCTCAACCATTTACCCCAGTTAATCACTGTATCACACGAGTAAACACGCTTAATTTGCAAATGAGCAATATATCCAACTCACAGCTGACTTTAGCCAACACTAACACTGCCGGTGCGATGTCTGATTAGTTAATGTTTCCCTCCGATTGTTACTGTTGGATCAGGTTTAGCACAGACAGTTCACAACACAATTAAATTACCCGGACTCTAGCTCGGTGGACATGGAAGCCACACACCGAAGAGAAAGAGTGAAGCCCAACGAACCATACTGAATCCACGACCCACTGACTGAGCTAGCCCAAGCCACAATCTCACTCGCCCGTTTGACACAGTGACAGCGAGGGTCGCATCATGTAAGCCACCAACAGACCACATCAGGCCAACCGAACCATCAGATCATACACAGGAAAATAGTGCTCGTTTCCCTCAACCGCACTTCAATGTTGGCCGCTATCGTTTCTGCGGTTTTCTTCCAGCTTGATAGCCATCGAAAAATCGCAAGCACTCCACCCTACTAGGCGCTCCGCTGCAAGAGATCCATCTAATTAAGATCTGGGTATTCATGTTTTCCTTCTCCTACGTGGTGCTGTTTTCGTCAATGTTGCAATGCAGTAGCTGAGGTCTGCAAAAATTCAGTGAGCGATTGGTCAAGAGGAGGAAGCTGCTAACGAGATGGCATTCGAAACTGGCATCCGCGTTGAGCACATCGTCGTGGGGCCCTTCACTTTGCATTTCGATTTTATTTGACCAGCGACGGAGTGAAAACAAAATTCGCGAACCTCATCTCGTCGGTATTGCCCCAATTCCACATATCCATATAGCTGTAATGGAGTGGTTGTCGCAGACAATGAAGAACATGCTTAGCTCATGAGTATTCTAGTGGGTCAAATTCATTATAATTAGTTCATGGACCGTGAGGGTTGATTTAGATCCCCAAATTTTGAAAAACTTGAAATTAGAAATAGCCCATAGGCACTTTGGCAGATTGCACCCAAGAAAATTACCGATTTTACAAAATATTAAAATTATGTTCGCTTTAAAGAACTAAAGACATTTCAAGCTTTAGTCTTTTATTAGTTGAATTAAATCTTCTTCAAAACATCCGAGTAATTGCGTAACCATCATTTTCGAAAAGGACCGTCATTTTACGCAAAATCAGCAGACTTATGAAAAGGCTCATACGAACTAGAGCATTTCCGCTACTGCAACAAATTTAAAATAGTTGACCTTCGCGTGGGCACTTGATTTGGTTTCACTGATTGCTTACGGACGATCTCCACGGGGGCCTTCTGCCGGCTGGTTATTTGCTGCTGACGATAGATGTAATGTGCGCGCGCACTCATGCGAATAATAGAGAAATCGAAAATAAAAATCGCATGCTGTGCACTTGGCGCGCAATTCTGCCGCCTGAAGTAATGTAAGTATAGGTAAATTTCCGCAAAAACCAAAACTTTTCGATGAATGAGTTGCTTTTATGCATGACGAAAAGTTTTTATTGTGTATTCTAATGCGAGAATACTCACTCAACTCGGCGATTCTCGCCGAACCATTGCGTATAAAGATCAGGAAAGGTTGGTATAGCTAATAGATGACGATGGATTATCAACATGGAGACTAAATACTTAGTATACGAGAAAGGTAAAACTATTAAGTCCCAAATAATAATGTACATAATATATGTATGTATAAAATATAATACCAAAAATAATGATTTTGCCTGGTTTTGTTCTACCTATATTTCTCCGATTGGACAATCTGAAAATCGTAACATTATTTAATGTACCAAAAATCTTCTAGTCAAATATGACCCTACTATGATTAGAAACCTATCAATAATATAAAAATTAGATTGTCTATTTCAGAAATGTACTGAATGAATGATTTAAGAACAGATTTAACAGCAATTTCAATCAGCATCATTCTACTGTATTGTTTTGCCACCATACAATTCGGACAGCCCACCGAAAAGTGAATGCGGAAAGATGACGCTGCTGGGCGAATTATTACCTTTTTATTCAATTACAACAATACCAGCGATCGGCAGCGACGGCGCGCGGCGTAATGATTCGGTATGCTCTGCAGTGAAGTGTAGTGTATTTCGGTTTGGATAATTGCCACTCTAGGTCATGGAAGGCACAGACAGACGCAGAAGTCTGGCCCGGGTACCTATTCCAGTCAGTGCGGAACGGAAAGTGAAATGGATTTTGGCGATTTTGATTGCTTCAATTCAAATTTTTAAAGTACTTTTCGGTAGCGATGAACCTCGGAAAGTTTCCCTCTAAGATACCTTTGAATTTGAACCTTCAGCGAAATGACGACGAGGACGATTGGTGACGCCAAAAATAACACAGATGGTATGGGTACAAACTTTTACTTTTTCAGTTTGCTTTCCGTTCCGCGTTGTCATTATGGAATCGGTTTTGCATTATTTTAGACCATTTTCGAGGCGGGAGCATCAACATTTTACATTATTTATTTTGTACGATATGACCGTGTGGTGTTTCCATATTCGGGTTGTTGAAGTTGTGCGATTTTTAACGGTCATTTGGCTTAATTTTGAACTGTAACAGAATTGAGGGTCACTCAGCATAACATGCATTTGGCTTAGCATAAAATTGATATTTGACTTATGTGCTATTCACTGTCCAGTCTACTAGCTATTCCACTCGATATAGAAACATGGTATTAATGTTTGTTCAACTATATGATGTCTTTTGTCAAGGTTCTCAATACCAATTAATATAGCTCGTAGCCTGGACGACACATTAACATTGCGCAAGAATACGTATCATTGGCTAACCATTTTAAACCTAATGTAGAAGGTGTTAACTTCTAAGGACTATTCATGATTTTGACGTAAACTACGTCTAAGGGGATGAGTGGTTCGGATACAGGGTGCAAAATTTCAAAATCGGGGACCGTCACGTAATCTTGAAAAATTTCAAATGTTAAAGCGCCTTTATCTTCCGATGGATTTTTAAATTCGCAAACTTTCCACCAATTTGCTAATTGTAGTGAAACTATTGATTAACAACGTCAAATTATTGCAAAATTTATTTCTTTCACGCCCGGTAAAATATCAGAACAAACCAATCCCGTCCATGTATCCCCAACACGGACATCAAATTGATGTAAGGTACGCATGTTTTGGCCCACCGCCTAATTTTCATCATTTTAATTTTAATTTTTCCGAGAGGATGGATCCTTCCTAGGCTTACGGATGGGGATGACTTTGGCTAACTTCCAGGACGATGGGACGGGGACACTGATTAAAGATCAGCGAAAGGTGCTCGAAGAACGGAGCACTCATTTGTTTGAGCTCGAGATTCAGGAAGTTGTTGGGGCCTTCATGTTTTTCGATGATTTTATATAGACCGTCAATTTGCCAGCTGAGATCTTCAATTGCTTCAAAAAGTCGATGGGAATCAAATGGATGTTGTTAGCATGCTCGTTGACGGCTGCTTCGTGTGAACTGACAATGTTCTGTCCAAGATTGTGTGAGCTGACAAAATGATGACTTATTTCGGCAGCCTTCTCTGCAGGAGTTATAAAGCGATCCCTACAGTCATTGTTGTCTAATGGGACCAAAGGTGGAATGGGTCGAGGTTTGGATTTTAGAATTTTGGTAAATTTCCGAAATGGCTTAGTGCAGTCTGGAAGAGCGCGGATCTTATTAGAGAAATCATTATTGATGAGGTCCACCATTCTGACCTGGATGATTTCTGTCAAGCAATTGTAACGTGTCTTAAGCGCGACTTTTCGTAAACTGATTAAATCTTTGGTGAATGTATCGATGGTTAGGGTGTTGCTTACTGCTGTTCACGGGCCTGGGAGATCTCTTGGATGGAGTGGAGCTGATCGTCTATTTCCTCCTGTGTGGCCGGATGTCGCTGGTAGTCGATGTTGTCGTCCACACACCATTGGAACCGGTCTCAGTCGACACGATGGTAGTTGTTGATGCCGATTGACCGAGGAGCCCACTTCTGCTACCACCGGGTAGTGATCCGAGCTGAGCTCCTGGTAAACGACCGGCTGGGAGACACGGTCGTTCATGTTTGTGATGTACAAGTCGATTGTTGAATGTACGTCGGACGAACTCAGCCGAGTGGGGGAATCCAGGCTCAGGATCGTATAGTTACCTTCCTCCATGTCGTTGCTCCATATGGTTCGGTTTTGATTGTGCAGCGACTGTTGCCCCAGGATTGATGAGAAAATCTAGGATGTTGACGTTCACCTCCGGTTTTAGGTGCGTTTCGGTGGTTTTGATCTTAAGCGAGCAAACGTCCTAGTCGTCCAGGCTCACCCTAGCAGCCATTTTCAATGATGAACATGCCAAGAGTGAAGACCTGGTCGAAACGGGTCTTACATCCGCACAGTCGAGTGGCGAGCTGCGCGAATATCGGCATCAGTTGTTCCGGGGTGTAGAGCGGAGCAGTTTCTTCCGGTGGAACATTGTCGTTCTCCTGCTGCCGACGAAATCCAGGAGGAGGGAGCGGGAGCCATTCGCTGGAGGGTGGAGCTGGCGGTGGTGGAGCTTGAACCGACGCAGCTGCTGCTGTCCGTCGCTTGAGGATTGGAATCGCTCTATGGGTAGCCGTGTTTCTTCGATGTTTCTTCAGTAGGGTGCTGGTGGATTTCCAGGAATTCCGCCCGTTTTGGACAGTTCTTGGTTGTAGCCCGATGTTTGTCGCCACAGTTGACGCACTTGGGATCGGCCACTTCCATCTTGTCGCACTCTTCGGTCGAATGGGGTTCGCCACACTTGTTGCGGCGCTGCTTCATGTGATATGTCTATCCGGCAGAGATGCATCCTGAACAGAACATGAGCCAAGAGCGTGCCTTGGTGTTCAAATTTTTGAACTCTGAACACAGTTCAGTGTGCACTGGGTTGGTACGCAAGCAAGACGATCATAATAACTAAGATTCCTTAGATTTCGAACTAAGCAAAAACATACGAGCATGCTTGTTTTCTATCCGTTAGATGCCCACGTGTTCCATTACTAGCCGAAAAATGAGTAGCATGCCGTCGCTTGAGTTTGTTTTCCTACGATACAAGTTGCTAAGTTCGGTCAGTGCTCTTGAACAGTGTGCAGTGTTCAGAACGTTTTGAACACGAACACGCGTTCTCGTGTTCAGATGCATCTCTGCTATCCGGAACAAAGTTAATGCGCTTTTTATACCAAAGTTGGATTTTTTTCCAGATACAGGCAACTTACCCAACATCGGAAGTAGTGCGCTGGATTCGCCTCGGAAGAAAGTTCGGTTCGGAAGTCCCGATCTTCGTGTTAACGTTAAGTTGTTTAAACAGACTGTTTACTCTGCCTTGTAAATAATGCCCAGAAATGACACGCTTTGCAATAAGTTTTTTTAATTAGAAGTAGATCCTAATTGACCCATGTTTCAAAAAAGTCATGAGCGACACATGGTACAACATCCAAATCGAACATGTTGAAATATTTTAGTTCGTTGAAAATACAGTCTACTTTTACACCACGATATGGAACAAGCGCAGAGTTATCTTTAATGAACCCACGACCCTTAGTACGCTAGCGTACGGTTTGAGTCGCATCGAAGAGAAAGTGGTTAACTCCAAAAAAAATTTGAAATCAAAATTTTCCACATAATGTTCATATTCACATCTGAGTTTTCAGAACATTGTAAATTAATGTCCAAGGTGGTTTAATATCCGGAACATATGCAATTGACTTTGATTGAACATAACTCATGAGATATATGGTTCTCCAAAAATTTGTGTGAAATTTAGTTATTCCGTACTACTCTCCAATTCAAATTTAGTTTATACATCTAGCTTTCTATAGGACTTTGATGACTTTTGGAGGCTTCGAGCCTTTAGAAAGTAAACTTCCGCGTCTCTTGAAAGGCGCCTTCCGAGCCTCTTAAAATGAAGCATGAGCATTTTAAATGGCTTTTGCTTAGCCTCACAGCAGGTTTCCAAGTCTCTTAGAAGAAGAATTTTGAGTCACTCGAAGGAAAGCTTTCAAGTCTTTTGAAAGGAATCTTCCGAGCATTTTGAAGGAAGATTTCCGTGCTTCTTGAAAGAAGGTTTCCGAGCCTCTTGGAAGGAGGCTTCCTAGCCTGTATTTTGAAAGGACGCTTCTGAGACTCTTGAAAGGCTTCCAAGAAGAAGAATTTCGAGTCTCTCGAAGGAAAGCTTCCGAGCCTTTTGAAAGGAATTTTCCGAGCCTTTTGATAGGAATCTTCCGAGCCTTTTGAAAGGAATCCTCCTAGCCTCACGGTAAATGCTGGGTAAAGCGTACCATTGGTACTTCGCGACCCCATCTCGCGGTCTTTAGCCTCTTACCCAGCCACTCCTATCCCTACCTCCCCGTGGTGCTGGCCGGGATACGAGCAACCTTAGGGAAGATCGGGTAACCAACCCCGGTGGGAACTATGGTCGTATGCTGACAGGGAAGGGGGATTTGCTCCTCTCCGGAGGTGCAACTCTTACTGAGCGTCTGTTCTCCATGTCAGGATCGGCTCACAACAGCGTCTGTTCTCCATGTTAGAGGCGGCTGATCATCGTCCGAGTACCAGCGAGGGACTCTAAACAAAACTGTGCACATCATGCTGCATCGTGTCAGCATCGAGAATGCAGTCCCTTCAACGCGATGTAGGTAGCGCAACCCTGATAAGGTAGCCTACCGAAGATGCTACATTCTGTAACCGTCGGTTACAAATCCTACTTGTAGCTCCACCACAAGTTCCATTTTCCCGAATTCATTATCCCAATTTCGACCCAATACACCCGTTTGGAAAGTTATTCAGCTATGAGCATCGCTTCATCAATGACATGGGTGGTGTGATAGAGCGTATAAATGTCAATACTGTCAGTTGTGAGTGGCCACGCATAATCGAGCAGTTTGAGCAACGGAGCAAAACATTACCCCGCTCATTTTGAATGACGTGCAGATGGAGCACGGGTGAAATCATGCAATAGGGTGCGGAACAATAAAATTAAACATAAAAATTGAACATGGTAATTGTTCAATGTTTATACCTAGAAAAGTATAAAAGATGGAATGTCGAATGTGAATGTTCTCTTTTTGCTGTGGATTCTTGTACGTAATAGTAGTGCGCGCGTGTGTAAATGTTATTAAATTTTGAGGTTAGTTTGTTAGTACCTCGTTTTAGTGGAAGTGTTATTAATTGTTTATTGTTTCTCTAGATTGTTATTTGTTTAGTACAAACATGCAAGTTAGTACGGATTAAAATCACCACAGTCTAAAACGGTGATTATTAGTACGGTTAGTTATTGTTAAAGTTAATAATTACTTAAAACTAATGTTAGTAAATTATTGTAGAACACGAATTAAAACCCAAGAAAAAGCAAGTGAACAAACAAAACAAACAAAAATACCAACAAGAAAAAGGTAAATGATTTGTTAAAATGTGAAAAAGTTAGAGGCTAAGTGAGAGGACGTCATAAGGGGTCTAATGTGTTGTGGTTAGGTCCAGCGGGCCTTTTTCTTTTGTTTGTGGCCTTTCTTTGGCAGAATACTATTTCCGGAACTCCCGGACGCGCAGTGAACCAGACCCAGCAGGAAGAAGCCTGAGTGAACGTCCAATCCAGGCCTTCGTCGGTGTCAGCGACGACCAGAGCCGGTTCAATCCCGTCGACCGTTGTGCGACGACGCCATCTTTAATCCCATCATCCTCCGGCCAAACCCAGTGTGCCAAGACGCCATGACGAACCACAACGCGTTCCGATGGGCGGCCTGATCAACCGCTCGTCGACCTCCGTGGCCACCATCCGGCCAACCAGACCAGCAAACAGCAGCTAAACCGCAAGTAACCACCCACCCCCCCTCTCCTGTGACGATGTGACCAAATAAACCGGTATTGTTATTATGAAGATTATAGCCTCGTATATTCAATCAGAGGAAACCCCGGTTAATAATATTTCCACTAGTTCCACTTTTGCTCGTTCTTCCCGGGTTCGAAAGGAACCGTCAAGCCTCGACGTCCTTGTGATTCGCAAGTGAATTAGACTTTGGATTTAGACCCCCCCCCTTCTAGGTTTCATCGTTGTTCCATAGCCCTATTCATAATCAACCAGTGTTCCATCCAAAGTAAAATGTAAGTACTGTTCCTGCCGAGTATGTGTACCCCCTGCCGACAAGTGGCGATGTTTATGCTCAAAATCATAGCAATAACGACCCTGTAGATTCCAAACCCAAAGTCCCTGAGCTGGCAAGTTTCAATTCAGGGCTGACAATAGTCATTCTCGTCGTATGAAGAAAGCGAAAAAAATTAGTCTCTGTCATAACATTGCACGACGCAACACCTATTCGTTTTCTTCGTGCTGCATGCTTACCACGGCGATAGTCGCGGAACAAAAAGTTATGACGATTTTCGTCGTCACTTCTTCATACAATTGACGTCATTATAGACGGATTGGTTAAAAACAAAATGGCGTCTCAAATAAACAAATAGTAGGAACTTTGGTAACATAAATGTCCCGATAACATACATAACGATTTCATACATCACTTCAAACTCATTATTACAAAGGATTAATAAAAATCTTCGCATGGCAGCTGTCGTTTGAAGAATAACGCTATGAAGTCTTTGTTCTTCAATGTCGTCATGACGGTTTGGTTACACGACGAAAGCTAACATCGTGCGCGTCATTGACGATGTAGCACCTCGTCGTGGCATTTCGTGCTAAGACGATGACTGTTGTCAGCCCTGGCTACAGTTACCAAAAATGGCAAAAGTAGAGCAAATGGATTGATTCAACGGCAACAGACCCGGCAACGAATAAAGGACAACGATTGGAAAGTCGGATCTTGGAACGTGAGAACTTTGAATGAACCCGCACGTGTTGGGTTCCTGGCTTGTGAGCTGCAGAAGGTCGGCCTGAGTGTGGCAGCAATCTAGAAAATATGGTGCCCGAGAACTGGAGAAGGTGAATTCTGGGCGGTGGACCCCATAGCGAACACTTTACGGTGTAAAGATTGTCATCGGGGTTGCAAATACGCAGATCGGAAAAGAAAGTTTCGTTCGCCCTGTCATTGGTACTGAAAGCCTTCATTCCGCTACCAACGATAATCGTCTACGACTTATGACCTTTGCTGCTGCTGCTGGGATGGCAATCAGCAGTACCTACTTCGCACGTAAGAATATCCGCAAACACACCTGGCAACATCCGAGTGGAGACATTTGCTCACAGATAGACCACGTGCTGATCGACGGACGACATTTCTCGGATGTTATAGATGTAAGGTCCTTCAGAGGTCCCAACATTGACTCGGATCCCTAGTAGCACAGTTCACATCAATTTGGTTGCAGCAACTCCAATGTGACTGAATTTGGTCGCATATGAGTCACAGTGACTGATATGTAACAAGTGTGCTACTCGGGATCACTACCTTGTAGTTGCAAAAATTCGGGCGCCACTTTACAGCGTCACGTTGCTGAACAGTACCACCAGAAGCTGGACGAGCGGAAAGGAGATGCCACCGGATCTGGCAACGTCAACAAATTGTGGGCAAATATCTACGAAGCTGCGACTACAGCAGCGCAGGAAGTGTTAGGCACTGCACAGCGACGCCAAAGTCAACGTGCCAGCGAGTGACGGGCGAGAAAAATAATGCTAGGAGTCAAATGCTAGTGCTCGTACCCGTTCCAACAGTGAGCGGTACAATGTAGCAAGGGCAGAAGAGAAACGAACCCACCGCAGAAAAAAAGGCAACACGAAGAGAGTGTGATAGCTGAAATGCAGGAGAACATGTATAGAAACGATATGCGGAGATTTTACGCAACTGTCAATACTGCGTCAGTGCCCGACATATGCAATAACCGAGAGGTGAATTTGCTGACAGACAAGACTATGGTGGCAGCTAGGTGGAAGAGGCACTTCGAAGATTTTTGTTGAACGGTGAAAATTAAGGTGTATTAAGGAGCAGGATGGACATAGTCGGTGACGGTCAAGCTGTGGAACCACCAACGCTGAACGAGGTTAAGAAGGCTCTAAACGAGTTGAAAAACAGTAAAGCTGCTGGGAAGGACGAGATCCCGGTCGAGCTTCTAAAACAAGGAAGTGAGTAGCTGCATCAATCAATCCCCCACATTATCCAGAAAATATGGAAGGATGAAGAACTGCCTACTGGCTGGATGGATGACCTCATATGCCCAATCTATAAGAATGAGCACAGACTAGAGTGTGATAATACAGAAGGATCACCCTTCTGAACTCGGCGTATAAAATTCTGTCGCGTATCCTGTTCAACAGACTGAGACCGCTTGAGTAGTCCTTCGTCGGCGAATACCAGGCAGGTTTTCGTAAGGGCCGAGCAACGGTGGATGGCTCGAAATCAAGTATTCGGATTGCAGACGAAGTGACAACCTCGTTTGTGACGTTAGACGGATTGAAGCAGGGTGATGCACTATCGAATTTACTGTTCAACATTGCACTCGAGGGCGCTTGTAGAAGATCTGGCGTGCAGAGGAACGGCACTATCATCACACGGTGGCATACGGTCCTGGGCTTTGCGGACATCGACCTCATCGGAATCGATCGCAGAGCAGTAGTGGAGGCTTTTGTCCCACTGAAGAGGGAGACGTCGAGGATAGGCTTAACAATTAACTCTACCAAGACAAAATACATGGTGGCAGGTAGAAATAGAGGTGTTGGTGCTGAGGAAGTGCTTTATGGCGATCTGTTTGAAGTTGTTGAAGAATTTGTTTACCTTGGAACGCTTGTGACATGTGACAATGACGTTTTCCGTGAAGTGAAAATACGTATTGCTGCTGCGAATAGGGCCTTTTACGGATTACGTAACCAGCTTAGGTCCCGCAACATGCAGACGGAAACGAAAGTTGTGCTATACAAAACTCTGATTCTACCAGTGGCCCTTTATGGACATGAAGCATAGACGTTGAAAGAGGCGTACCGGAGAGCTTTCGGGGTTTTCGAGTGAAAAGTGCTGCGTACAATACTCGGAGGGAAACTAGAAAATGGTGTGTGGCGGAGACGCATGAATCATGAGCTGTATCAAGTATACATAGAAGAAAATATTGTGAATCGTATAAAATACGGCAGACTTCAATGGGTTGGTCATTTAGTGTAAATGTCAGAAGAAAAAATAGCGAAAACAATATTCAACAGAGAACCAGATAGGGGCCGGCGACTTCGTGGAAGGCTATGAACACACTGGCTGCACGCGGTGGGGACCCTAAACGTTCGGGGGAACTGGAGAAACGTCGCCCAAGACTGACGATTATGGAGCTCTACAATACGCCAAGCATAGGTGTATCGCGCTGTAGCCAACCAGGTAGGTAGGTAGATTAGAAAGTGTTCTGAAAACGAGTAGCAATAAGTTAATTGAACACAAATTTGTATCTTTAAAAAACGCGAACAGCTGGTAAAATTTAGACCAGTTGAGCATCAAGATAAATTGTACATGAGATTTTTGCAAATACATAGTCGTTATGATTGGAATAGGTACATATATTCACAATCGTTGAAAACAACGTGTTGTGAATACATTCAGAGGAAAATTGATCAGTATCGGAACAACAGCAGGGAGTTATGGAAAATTTTAAAATCTCTATTGAAACCCAATTGTTTCAAGCTGCGGTCCATAGCTTTCAATGGCACAATAGAACAGCCGGAATAAACAATTGCTTGCAATTTTAACGATTATTTCATCGATTAATCGGTCTATCGATGTTAAGAAAATTATTTTGAGCTTTTTAGTGGAATGTCTTACTTGTCGTAAGACGAGTTTGTACAATCCTATTTAATTCCACCACTTAATTGTTCCTTGACAGATACGTATTTCGACCTCAACAGTAAGGTCGTCTTCAGTGTCTCGTACTTGACTCGACTTGCAAGTGCCCTCGACAAGATCTACAAAAAAGTGTTGTATGGCGGACTGTCGTGAAATTCCCTGAAGTTTTTTGGAAAAATCAAGACAAAATTTTCAAAACGACTTATCTGCTTTTGTAAACAAAGATTCAAACGTCGATTTGACGAATATGATAGCAGCCCCACGCAAACCAACACCACCAGCAGGTAGCAGAAACCTTCAGCTACCTATTGATGGTGTTGGTTTGCGTGGGAGTGCTATCAGATTCGTCAAATCGACGTTTGAACTTTTGTTTACAAAAGCAGATAAGTCGTTTTGAAAATTTTGTCTTGAAATATCCAAAAATAAAAACCGATTTCTACACTGAAAAAAATAGTTTTAAAAATTAAAATCAATATTGCAAAAAACTCATCTCAGAAATCGATGATTTTTTTCTTATTTCTAACAAAACTTTTTTCGTGTTCATATTGAGTGAAAATTTATCAGCGTGTTGCCTACGTGTTGCCGTATGCCTACAGCGCCGAATATAGGTTCAGCAGCCTATCATCAACCAACGAAACATTTTGTACATATAAAATTTTGTTTAGGAAGCAATTTAGCATCATCTAACATAAATGTGGACCAACATTTGGAAAGGGCGTATATTTTCCTAGATTTCTTATACCAATATTACACACATATGACCAGATTTACAAAATTGTGATATTTGATGTACTATAGTAAATTTGTCTAAGCTGTAAAATCTGAAACACAAAAGAGCGTTTCGTTCACCGTTCACTTTGCGGGTGCGTCAGCGAATTTTTTTAAATAGATGCCGACACAACTTTCAGTTTTCTGGAGCGAGTAGAATTTGGATTTCCAATATTTGCACAACATTTTTGGAATTTGTTGGCCCTTGATTTATCCATTTTGACTTTAATAAAATTTCACAATGATATATTCTTATTGACAACAGTTTTTCCTAGCACGACCTTTTAAACAATACAGTTTGTATACAGGTACTAATGGGTGGGTAGTCAGCTGCAATGAATAAATAAGACTTTTCAAAATATGCACCGTACGACATCTTCAGGTAATTCAACGGTTATTTAATTAAATAAAACAAACGCTGAGAATAGCAACGACTGCTATCCTTATGATTTTGGGTATAATTAAGTATCACTTCTCATATTGCTTGCGACCCATCACTCACCAGGCACCAAACGCATTTATTTTTGGAAAATGGATAAAAATACACAGAACACAGAAAAGAAATACAGTCTTCGATCAGAGGTTGTACAGACTGAACACTTAACACCTAACATTATACAACGTATTGGACATTCACACAACACCACTGTGGACCATTGGACATTTTTTGGCTTTTATTTTATAATTTTCTCCTTATCAGGGCGGAAATAAAATCCACACTTCACAGCAAATGTGTCCAGATTACTGACGTCGCAAACAAACCGCACGGCCTCGAAGTCCACGCGACCTCGTAAAGTTTGTTTTTCTCTAATCATTCAATCATTACTCAGATCCTAATCTTGAAGCTGGAGTAGATTGTTGGGCCTAAATAGTGACAAAAGTATGAATCATGATTTGTCTTTCGCGACCCACCATTGATCAGCTCACGACTCCCCTGAGGGTCGCGCCCCACAGTTTGGGAACCCATGCACGAAGAGGATTTACGTAGTTTATCTCGAGCAGTCGTGTCTTGTACACAACCCTTCTATTTTTTTAATTATTTCACACTAATCTATAATGCAGATTCCAAACCTGCAGTATTAATGTTGGCCCAGATTCTAAACCAGAAACCATCATACTGCCGATTAGCTGTTCGCAGATCTCGAAAAATATAGGTACAGCACATTTCGACGATATGATAACATATGGCTATTGGTACTGTACGGTGCCAGTGGAGACGATGGGAGCATAATTATTGTTTTGCCACATGAACCGAATCGCCATCGTCATACGTCCATCATACAAATATAAGTGACTGCAAAGGTACGCACTCCAATCTGATGGGGAGCCATTCACGAGCGAAAAAGGGAGTTTTCGGGTGGGAATGGCGTTTGCACCATAGCGGACAAGTACCGATGAATGTGGGTAAAAGTTTTGGGATCACTCAGCGGAGATTGCGTGATGAAGTAATTGATAGTTTCGGGGCAACTTAAGTAATGCAGCGACGACGAGTTAAGAACATCACGGACGGGCGTCATATCTCTTTTTCGATCCATTAGAAGCTGGACTCCCAGCGTTGCATGGCTGGGCCGAGCGTGCGCTCATGTCGATTATGCGAAGAGGGTCTGTATAGGTTACAAACTAATAGAGCAGAGCTATAATCACACGAAGTTTCTAGAGAACCAAAAATAAGCCTACGAAATGGAAGGAAAGTTGATGCGAAGGTCTTGCTCCGTCGAATTTATATAATACTGATGTGTAGGACGGACCAACATGGCTCTCTATTTGGGTATTTTTGATGGTGCGGATCTAGTTGAATCACAGTCGTGACTTCAATGAGATTATTCAACGGCGTGCAATAATGACGTATAATTTAGCGAACGAAATTCAATGCAAAAATTAAGCATAATAGCAGTAGTAATTGTGTAACATATTTCACAATTCAACAATTAGATTTACAATTTAGATACAATACAATCAGAACGGTTCAAAACTAATTCACGTCAATTTTTCTTGTTTCCCGTGTTAAAGATTTTAATCGATGACGCTCACATCTCGACTCAATTTAGGGTCATGTGAAATCGAAATAAAAATAGAACCGTTACCGTCCGTTTGCAACAAAGTCAACAGTTCCTACTAATTGCATATGTATATATCTGGAGATCTGGTTCATAAAGATCAAGATTCGTCTCACATAGGCCACCAAGCAAAACCCGCTAGATTCAGAAAAGACTTGATAGATCCATCTAGTGGCTAGACACAAATTTATGTGACTCGACCGTGATAACATTCCAAAAGACATCGAATGAAACTTGTTGCATTGAAATCGGTTACACACAAATATGTATGCATACAAATTAAACTGTACTGACATATGTACTCAGCTTTAATTACAAATTCGTTTATTAGTGAGCGTATGACCTTTCAGTACCAGTATGTGACACGAGAAAGATAAAACAGCAATTGTTTCCGCACCTGTTGGAAGAAAAGAGCTGCTATTTTTCACCTTTAGACACAATTGATACAATCTATGAGAATAGCACCACAGCGCAGGTTATAGAACAACATAATTAAGGGGGAGTTGTCTGGTATGTACATATCAAATACTTGTAAAGTTGACTTCAAGGTTATAACTCAAAACGTTTTTTGGGAAACATATTGTGCGTTTGTGATGCCTTTTTTGTATCCGTACTCCGTATACATTTTCCAGCACTAAGTAAATGTTATTATTTTTATTTTGGTTATTTAGAGGCGGAAAATTCATTTTTCCTACGACTATGTTCCTATATTCATCTTATAACGAAACGAAAAAAAAAATAAAACAATACAAAATAAAATAAAAAAATCGCAGTTGTGATTTTTTTTTAATTCGCAATCAATGTCGAGCCTTATGTTGAGTAGATGCATCTCAGACTATTCACCCCCACTTGTAAAAGACAAGGCGCTAGAGTGCAGTTCGACTCTTGTGTGACTAATATGAGTGAAATTTCTCATTGCACAAAAGAACTCTCATTAGGCTCGAGTTGAAACTCATTCCAGAATCTTGCTTGTTATGCTTAAAAGAATAATGTTTTGTATTGGCTATGGTACAACCGTCAAGAACAAAGAAACCAAGTCTACCGGCAGTCATTTGAGGGTATTCTATTTCTATGTGTCTGCGGTTGTTTCGCTAAAAGTTAGCTTCCGTGGCTTGCAGCCAGAAGGTTGATGAAACATAATAAATCTTGTACGGCTTAGCGCATGGTCACAGTAAATGAATGTAGAAAGACTGAAGTGATAATTCAAAAGGAAACACGGTTCAGAACCTCCGCTCGTCAAAGTTTCATTGTCTATTATTGTTTTTCCCCGAACACGAGTCTATCAGAAACTTTAACCAGAAACATTCGAAAAGAACAAACAGATGAATGGATTAACGTACAGAGTGGCTGGAATGGATTAACTTGGCCATAGCTTTTGGGTCCATTGCGCTTTGTCCGATCTGGACCATCATTAATCGAGAGTATCTGCCTTTGTGGTCGACGCTCGCAAGAAGAATAAGGTTATTATGGATTGGATTGCATTTTTCCGGGTCGGGCGCTGCACAAACAGAACAGAATCGAAATGAATATTTGCCACAAAAAAATGATTAAAGGCTCCCCCAGACCTAAGCGATTTCATCGCCGCGACGGCGATAACTAGTCGCCGCGATTCTATCGTTGGGTCACTGCAGGCAATGTTCTATTTACGCTTCCATACCAACGGCGACAGAATCGCTGTCGCCAAGCGATAGAATCGCGTCGCGATTGTCGCGTCGCGTGTGTTTGGGGGAACCTTAAACGTTGTGAAATTATAGTACGAAAAAAATAATTGTGGGTGAGCAAATAGTAAAAGCATGTGTTGACTGTCATTTGTTTGGCTGTGGTTGCTTCTGCAGCTGCCGTGGTTTTGTTCTTCTTTGACTGCCTGGCATGATAAAACCTGAGACGAGACCTGCAAAGAGGAAAAAATGTAACTTCAGCTGCTGCCAGTCAACTGCTGTCACGAACTGTCAGGTGCAACCAGCAGCTTTTTGAGTGAAAGTATTGGTATCCCAAATAAAATATTCCACATCATTTTTGTTTTACCAAGACTTTTTTACTTTAACGAGTATTCCAAACCTTCCGTTTAGCTTGTTAATAATCAGTAATAAACCTGTGTTTTGTTCTCGGTATAAAAATCCTTATGAAAATGAATTCACTATTTCGTGAATTGGATACACTTTTATTGTGCTCAGATGGGTCCACCTGGGGCTTAGGTGAAACAGTCAAGTAAACAGTTGAAACTCGATGGTCAACTGTGATGAAAAGAAGAACAAGTATCAAAACAAGAGAAAAGAAGCAGCGTCTTTGCAGGTCTCGTCTCAGCATAAAACTATTCCCGTCCCAATGTGGGACGGCCGTATTCAACAGTTTCTTCCTCTGCATTTGTGAGATGCTCACAAGAAGAATCCCAAGCAGCACACTTGTCATACATGAGTTAAGCCCCAAACGCAATTCAGCGAATCAGCGATGGATACGGAAAATTTGACAGAAAATATATACACCCAGGTTTTTTTTTACACGGTTTGGTTTAAGACCTTCTGCGTCAATGAAACAATGAGTTAACCCCACGAAAAAAATCAAACAAAATTCAGGGGGTATTTGAAAAGCTATGAAACAGCAGGTTAACCGAAAAAAAAAATGAATTCCAACCGCGTAAAAAAACCTGGGTGTAGACTAACTGTCAAATTTGCCGTTTCCTGCCGTGCTGCAGACAAATCAGCCTAAAATGCGCTTCTTGGGATGGTGTTATAGTGGATCGGAAAGATCACAATTCTGCGTGTTGGGACGCCTTCTTTTAAAAGTTTTTTCCCCTGCACCTGCATAAAAAGTAGTGTTATTGTGGATTGGAATACCAATTCTGCGTGGTGGAACGCTCACATTCAAGAGTTTCTTCTTCTACGTTGCGTTGGTGGGACGCTCGCAATATGGAGTGTTATTGTGTATCAGATGAAATTCTGCGTCATAGTACGCCCGCATTCAAGAGATACTTCCTCTGCTCTGGTGAGACGTCCGCAGAGTGCTATTGTGGATCAGATGAATCACAACTCTGCGTGCTGGGACGCCCGCATTCAAAAATTTCATATTTCTCAAGTTGAAGAAAACTGACATGGGACGCTTATGCGAATAGGGGCAGTTCAGGTGTTGCACCAAATTATCGACCATTAATGCGAATTCGATGAATTCATCCAGGTCATTGACCCTTAGAGAAGGCTGTCGACGAACTTGTTCTACCATAGAGCGTATTAATGTTTTTGGCCTACCGTACAGCATCTCTAACGTACGGATCACGTGTGGAACACTAGCTGGACATAGAAGTCTGCTGCGAACTGCCTCGAGAACTGGACCTTTGAGGCAGCGTTGAAGACGAATAAGGTTTTCATCGTCAGAGAATCCGCAAGTAGCCGTCGAAAATCGGAAATTACTTATCCAAATCGGCCATTCTTCCGGGTTTCCCGAAAAACAGGCAAATCCTTTCCCATCACATGCCTGGCAGCCAGTTGTCGATGTGTTGGGCCATCGACATACCTTTCCTCGTTGTTGCACCCTGAGTTGGTGGATACGTCGCATCTCAGATCCGGGTGTCTAATACGGTCCCCAATTCTCGCTCTGCTTTGGCCTATTCCTGCTTGATCGTGACGGTCATCACTTATATTTCGTAGAGGTGGGTCGTTTCGCATCAGGTAACTACCACTTTCAGGTATTATCGCCTCGCTCACATTTGGCAAACTGCATGCATCTTCATCGCATTCACGAAGCATATCACAATTTTCCCAATCATCACCACGAGCACGACCGACACTATTCCCCGCTAGCCTTCGGTTTTGACCGGCAGAATTGACCGGGTTAACCAATGCTTCTCCCACATTCAATAGGTCAAACTCATCAACGAAATGTCGATTGTCGAAAGCATTCGTGTGAGCTTGCTGAACTATATGCTCCTGACTAACAAGTGGTTGTGTAAAGAGAAGTTTGGTAGAGGAGATAACTTTATTTGGCAGTGTAATATTGGCTGGTGTTTGACGTTTGACGTTCACCGGTCACTTTCTTCGACTTTCGGCTGCCTGCACAGATTTGATCCAGATTTTTGGGCTGCACGACTTCGATTGCAATCCCGGCATTTTGGGTAAAGCACCCTTTTTAGACACCTCCGTTACACCAGTTTCGAAGGTGTTTTGGATTGAGATTCGATTTGTAGGGAGTTCATAGGATGCACATTTCCAGGCTCGATCTTGAACCATGGCATCGACTTGAACGCATGAATAATGATGCCAATTATGACAACCATCACAGGCCACCATATCATCGTGTTGGTCAGGCTTCGAACATGAAGCATCTGCGAATCATTCCCAGTATCCGCCATTGCACAATGGTCCCAGAGCCGAATCTAGCAGGACAAAAATGTTTGCGCTAAAACTATTAGTTTTAGATATATAATGTCTTTGGGAAAAAAAATCATATTTTTTGACGATTTTTTTTCCATGTAGTGAAATTAGGGTGGTACCTATATTTCAGAAGTTCATATTATCAACTTTTTAATTTTTCTTTGAAGACTTGTGCAATGTTCCACAAAGTTGTAGAGCAATTAATTTTGAGCAACTTTGCCGAAGAAACCATTTTTCTATCACTTATGGTTCACAAGTTATGAGCTTTTTCAACAAATACGTTAGGGCGGTCCCTAAAAATCGGTATTCTTCACATAACTTTTTATACATTTATTTCTCGCATAAACTTTGTTCCGAGCACATTCCGAGCACATGGATCTATCTCTGATAACAAAAAAGTTATTCGAGTTTTTGTATGAAAAACATGTTTTTGCCTTTCTCGTACAACAAAGTTGTACCAGAAGGCTATAATTTCACTCCAAAAGCCAAATTTTGATAGAAGGCTCGGAGACCCATAGTGTTATATACCAATCGACTCAGCTCGAAAAACTGAGTAAATGTCCGTCTGTGTGTGTGTGTGGATGTGTGTAGCCCCGGGAATTTTTTAATGTTAAACACGTTTCATATAGAAGGACTTGACCGATTCGAGTGCAACTAGTTTCATTCGACGGAGAAACTTTCCTAGTTGGACACTATTGTTTTTGTTTGTTAATAACTCATTCGGTTTAAATAATATTTCTATTTTTCTTTTAACAAATACGCTGTTTACATGCACACTTTAAGTCATTAATCAATTTAGCCGTGACGCAATCCATTACTCTCATAATTGAGTAATTCTTAAGTAGCGTGATATAATCGTATCAAAGCTTTTAACCCCCAAAATGTAGGCAATTTACGTTGCATTTACCATACTAATTCGAATTCAACACATTGAATCGAGAAAGGCATAATCACCACTGGTGGATAAATTTGGGTTTTTCATATGCGTATATTTCAAAATGGAGCAAACCGATTTTCAATCTATTGGTTCTATTCGAAAGCTCGCATGGTGCGTTTATGGTGGGAAAACTGAGAAAGTGTTCTATTTCATTTTGAAAAAAATGTTTTTAATCGAAAAACGGCTATAACTTGATAAATAAACGAGATAGGTCCATGGGTCTTCAATAAAAAGATGTGCCTTTAGAAGTTCTAAAGGTGGTCCATACAAATTACCCCTCAAAAATCAATACATAAATACATATTAAAAAACGGTTTTCAAGAAAGGCACATCTTTTTGTTGAAGACCCATGGACCTATCTCGTTTATTTATCAAGAAATAGCCGTTTTTCGATTAAAAACATATTTTTTTTTAAATGAAATAAAACGCTCTCTCAGTTTCCCCACCATAAACGAAGATAAGTGCAAGCTTTCAAATAGAACCAATAGATTGAAAATCGGTTTGCTTCATTTTGAAATATGTATACGCACACACTTAAAATAAATCGCAGATTTCTGTGAAATTTCACAGAAATCTCAACAGCAGAACTGTTCGGTGAATAATTTTACAGATTTTCGGTAATTTTGACAGTTGAACAAAGGAAAAATCGCAGAAAATTTGGTGAAATAATTACCGAACAGTTCTGCTGTTGAGATTTCGATGAATTGAAGCAAAATTCACCGAAATCTGTGAAATGATTTAAGTGTGCATATGAAAAAAACATGTTTTTCATACAAAAACTCAAATAACTTTTTTGTTATAAGAGATAGATCCATTTTTTAACAAAAATGTGCGTCTTCAAAAGTCCTAAAAGTGCTCGGAACAAAGTTTATGCGAGAAATGAATGTATAAAAAGTTATGTGAAGAATACCGATTTTTAGGGACCGCCCTAATGTATTTGTTGAGAAAGCTTATAACTTGTGAACCATAAGTGATAGAAGAATGGTTTCTTCGGCAAAGTTGCTCAAAATTAATTGCTCTACAACTTTGTGGAACATTGCACAAGTCTTCACCAAAATACATGACAGCTATCAGTATGCAATCTACGAAATACTCTGTTACAACACGTCTGTTACAACAAAGTTGATATTATGAACTTCTGAAATATAGGTACCAATTTCATTACATGGAAAAAAATCGTCAAAAAGTATGACATTTTTTTCCCAAAGACACTGTATATCTAAAACTAATAGTTTTGGCGCAAACATTTTTGTCTTGCTAGATTCGACTCTGGGACCATTGTGCATTGCGTTTTGGTGATAAAATTCTAAAGGATGTTATGAAGCTGACTTCTTTTAGCGTCCCACGAAACTCGAGGTTTCGTTCGGTTGTGTGCAAGGTAATGGAAAATTGTATGGCTTGTCGAATCCGTCGGGCCATTCCCAACGTTCCTCCAATGGCGCCGTAGCCAAAAGTTCGTGTAACTCCATATGTGCGACCATTCACATTTGTCGGAGTTGATTACTTCGGCCCGATGCGTATGGTGGCGCTCGTCGTCACATCAGCAATAATAATTAATAGGATGTTTGCATCGATGCGAAAATAGTGACTTTAGTGACCAATTTCCGAAAAATAGTGACTTTTGGATGCAAATAGTGACTAGACTCAAAATAGTGATCAAGTCACTAAAAAGTGACCTGCTATCAGCCCTGCATTTGTATCGCGAATAAATTTGAACACTTTTTCATACATCGAGTTTATTCAGATCCAAAATGCGGGAATCATTAAATCCACCTATCTTTAGTTGAGTAAGTACAATCTCATTTAATCCCACAACTCCACACAGAAAAAAAAGTAAACAACGCGTAAAACCTGAGATGCAAAACTTTACGCTAATCTACGCTGAAAAGGTCCTCCTTCAAACAAGTTTGATCACAACTTGAATGCAATATTATTTTTTTAAAGACAGAATCACCGTCTTCGACCAGAGGTCGCACAGACTGAACACTTAACATCTAGCATGAGATAACGGACAGGACATTCACATAACACCCAGTGGACAACTTTGAACCATCTTTACGAAAAGTTTTCTCCTTACCGGGGCGAGAATCGAACCCACACTCCACAGCACATGCGTCTAGACGATTGACGTTGCTAACCGCACGGCCACGAAGCCCATAATTATGTCAAATATTGTATACATTTAGGCTATATCACGTGCGGAATTATGCTGAAATGGCGTTCCATTTATGTACATGATTCTTAACGTAAATACACTGGATTTTTGTATCTGTGCACCCAACACGCGATAAAATCCGTTGCCAAATCCATGACTAAAGAGTCATGATTTCATAAAACTTGTTACTTCTTGATATCATGACTACAATTCATGATATCATGACCTAAACTACGATAACCATGAATAATAATATCATTTTTGTCTTAAACTAAGGTAGTAACCACCAGAGGCGTTATCAAAATGCTATTCCCATTTTCATAAATATAATATCACGTCTCCGAGTCACGTTTTCATGACTTTGAGTCATGAAAAACGACTCTGAGTCTTAAAAACATGACTCAGAGTCATGAAAACATGACTCAGAATCATGAAAAATGTAAAAAAAAATTCTGAAATCAGCGTAACGCAATCTTGTCAGTTGGGTGTCCGCGAAGCAGCTAGGAAAAAAAAGTTTCTTTCGAAAAGTGTAAAATTTGTGTACTGGCAATCCGCCGTCTCCAGACAGTCCAATTTTGCAAAACAAACTCTCCCCGTAGCAGTCGAATCCGAATCGGATAGGGGTTAAATCGTTTTGCCTTTCTCGTACAACAAAGTTGTACCGAAAGGCTATCATTTCACTCCAAAATCAAACTTTTTATAGAAGGCTCAGAGACCCATAGTGTTATATACCAATCGACTCAGCTTGACGAACTGAGCAAATGTCTGTCTGTCCGTGTGTGTGTGTGTGTGTGTGTGTGTGTGTGTGTGTGTGTGTGTGTGTGTGTGTGTGTGTGTGTGTGTGTGTGTGTGTGTGTGTGTGTGTGTGTGTGTGTGTGTGTGTGTGCACATGTGCCATAAAAAACATTAGCCAATTTTTCACATAGTAATTCTTAACCGATTCTCTCACAGCAAGTTGCAATCGACAAATAAAGCGTAGTTGATCACTATTGAATTTCATAACGATTGCACATTCCAAAAAATTCTAAATATTCAAATGGTTATGATATATCGCGAAAAAGTGATAACATGCTATAAAATGCCTTGTAGAATCAACCCATGCAAGCTCTTCTACTCGCTTTAGTACAAGACTTGAGTACAACAAATGCAACACAAGTTTTGATAGCATGCAAGTTACGTTCATAACGCCATAACGCTTCTGCAGCTTTAAAGCATAATAAAAAAAGATCGAATAAAACGCACACGCTAATAATACTTTACTTAGAATTTTTGAAAATAAGCTCACAAATAACTCAGCATTTCAACTAATATTCCAGGTTGGATTGATTAATTATGTACGAGAAAGGCACAATCATTGCTAGGTGGATCATTCTGGGTTTTATTTCTCGTTTGTATAACCAAATTGTGTTCTTGTAGGGAACCTCCTTCACTGAACAGTTCCTGCCTGCTGGTCTATGTGCGGAACCTGGATTACAAGATTTCCAAAAGGCTGAGCACCGTAGTCGATTTACGGATGGTGCCGACGGCAGTACTGGCAAGCGTCTTGGAACATAAGTGCAACCACGATTCACTCAAACATACTCCCGAAATCAACACCTCAAATAGTGAACCGACATGCCCTCCTCAAGCAGATCAAGTTCAAGTGCGTTCAAACACTAATGACGGCCCGAGAGCCCGTCGTCTCAGAGCTGCGTATTGAATACTGTCGAACGTGTACTATCAGAAGAACGAGCACGTTCCGGCACTGAAGGAGGCACGCCTGGAGGACTTTCTCGGTTCTCACGGTGAGGTGTCACACGTTGAACGGATGGCGTTTATCTGCATGGACAATGACTTCCAGTTGGGGTCGTTCCTGTGCGAGTTCGGTTGGCTGAAGGAGGCACTGTAAAACCACGCTAACTATGATCCAGCTGTTGAGAGCGAGCTATTTGTGATCATTGCCAAGTAAGCTAACAAATGGATAATTGTAAGTATAGAAAATATTAAACAAGGAAAAAATCATGAACTCCCCTGCTTCCCCTTAGCTGCTGACAGATTTTTTAGTCAGTTATACATGATTTTAACTGAGGTTGCCACAAAAAATATTCTAATAAATATGTATGTCTTAGGCATCTTTGAGTGGAAAAAATGGACTGGAGAGTTAGGGATTTTTATTTTGAGATTTGAAGATTTGAATTAAACCCAAGGAATCATAAATGACAGATATCAGGCTCATGAATTATTTGCCTACTTTTATGACTTTAGTTCATGAAAGTTCATGTTAGTTCATGAAACCATGGGGTAGTGCATGGGTTCATTATTTGACTTTTGAGCGGTGCCGAAATTCATTTAGAATGAATTCGATATATGAAAAGGTGTTCATTTGTAGTAAACAGCGCACCACTCAAACGTCAAAGAGTTCATTTGGCGCACTGCCCCATTGTGCATGCGTCATGATATCATGACCTAGATGGTAGCTTTCCGTCAAATAAATCGGAATCATAAATGTCAGATGCCAGATCCATGAATTATGATTCTGTTTTCATAACTTTGACTCATGGTTCCGGAGTGCATGGTTCATGATATCATGACTCAGTTTGTCACTTTTCGTCATCAAATATCCAAAACGTAACTGCAAGATTGCGTTACAGCAAAAAGAGTCATGATTTCATGACCTTTTTCCATGGTGTATTTTCGAAACATAAAAACACACATTTTTCCAGAAATCATGACTCATTTTGCCACTTTTAGGTTCCGGATTTTTTTCCCGTAAAGTAGTAAAATTCAACTAATTTGTCTTGTGGCGATTGTATGTATTCGACTAAAAAGCTCTAAATAATTCTCAAACAATTGACCTTTCCCGTCAAAAATTGTATCTCGTTTTATTGTCTCAGTCGATTCTTTGGCTTATTTGAGGTGAACTTTCCCGAAGAACCCCTATTTTTGGAAGCCTCATTACTTTTTCGATTTTTGTTTGTCAAAAATATGGGTTCTTTAGTTGACCTTAAATAAGCCAAAGAATCGATTGAGCGAATAAAACATTTTGACGGGAAAAGTTAATTGAATCATCAGTTTGGAGCACCTATAAATTTAACGAGAAAATTCCAAAACATTTTCCGTGAAAATATCTATGAGTTTCCCTTGGAGATACCAATGAGAAATTTCATCGATATTTTCACGGAAAATGCTTCGGAATTTTCAAGTTAAATTTTTCGGGAACTCCTCGGGAAATTCGTCAAAATTTGAACGGAAAATTGATCGAAATTTTAACGGAAAATGCTAAAACGTTGTCCCTGGAATTATCCCCACCCGAGCAGCAGAAACTAACTGAATAATACCTCGTTCTGTTATTAGGACCATGCTCTGTTATGACCTATCCTTGCATAAGATGTGAAATATCAAACAATAAGTCGAGTCAAGTACGAGACACTGAAGACGGCTTTACTGTTGAGGTCGAAATACGTATCCGTTAAAGGTACAATAAAGTAGTGGAATTAAATGGAATAATACAAACTCGTCTTATGACACACAAAAAAATAATACCACAAATTAATATCCAAAATACTTAAAGCATAACATGCTTACGTATTTCAATACCAAACGAATAATAATTTGTGATGCGTTTGATATTGAAATACCTAAGCATGTTATGCCTACAGTATTTTGCATATTATTGTTGAGATAATTTTTTGGTATTCTATCTCTTATGCAAGACTAGTCCATACCAATTTCTGTTATCGAGGTCGTCGCTCCTGCATGAGGTATAAATACCTACATGTCATTATCATCGCCTGCTTAACTTTATTGTTTTGTGAGATAATTTAACGCCTTGTTGTGCGAAAGTGGGGACATTCATCGACAACGCCCATTGCCTCGTCACGGTAATACAGCGTTCAGATTTAACGCATTTTGTGTCTATGCAGTACCTATTCAAAATGGATTACACCTTCTAGAACAAAGAAAATCCTTGAACTCAACAAAGAACATAGCGGGTCTGCGGACGATTTGCAGAATATGCTTCCGTAGTGGTTGTGGTTGTCATCCCCGACCAGCGACGGATACGCAAAGAATATCCAACCCGCTATCATGAACACTTCGGGAGGAAGTCATGCGTAACATTTCTACCGTATAGACTCCCAGAATGGAGGTAAGAGGAATGAAAACAAAATCGCACTCTGTGACAGCAGATGTTATTCCACGGCCATGCCGCTGAACTGCCACCATAGTCAGTCAAATCAACCAGAGATACATAAATTAGTTCTGCATCACCCGCGAAAAGGTGCATCGAGCACCTGTCCAGCTCCAGAGCCCTGGTACCTACATTGAATTGTGTGCATTATGATGATGGTCATAAAAATCGCCGTGCTCGAGGGGAAATGATCCACCTATGATGTGTATAGCAACAGTACAAACTTATATTTGTACGTAGCTTCGGTTTCCGATACTGGACTATGCATTTGTATGAAATTGTTGAATAATATTTGCACACATTAACAACGACAATGTTCTATTTTTGTATGTTCGAAATATATGGAACTAAATAGGTTTCAGGATATGGAAAGTCGGTTTCAGAATATGGAAAGCGATTTCTTATGTTGATGCGAAGAAAAGCAACTTCCACAATAATTGGAATTTTGGAATTTTGCACCATTTGTGGCACTGTGGGTGTGCGCAGCGCAATATGGTACAGCAACAATGGCCATTTACCATCAGGGGCGTCAGTTCGTCCAGAACAGGTAGTCACTGCCAGTCGTTGTTGTCGGTGCGCGAAATGATATATCATGATGGCTGAGGAGGCGCGCAGCGATGATGATGCAGATAAAACCAACTCAACAACCGGGTCAAGCGGGAGCGGAACCGTAATGGGAAATGTAGTGGAAATTCAAATTAACAGGCGCTCTTGTGAATGAAGCCGAGCCGGTGGCATATAGGAGTTCGCTCATGAAGCGTGCGCGGAACCGTGACTCATTGGCGCGGCGGCGGTAGCGGATGTGGAGCATAACATCGCGTCTTTTATTATCAATGGTGAAGCGATGATGAAGTCACAGTTCTGGATGCATTTCAATCATGGGTTAGTGATTTTTTTTCGAAAATCCTAATAAATTACAGTCGCTGGGAATACGTGCCGCGTAAAAAACACGTAAGACCGCGTAAAAACGCATAGATTCCTAAATCCGTGTAAATAACGCGTGAATTCTAAAATTTGCATAAAAAAGCCGCGTAAAATAGCGACCCGCTTCAGAAACCACTTTGAAACCATCTTTCAAATTCTACTTTGGAATAACAAAACCCTCTGTGCAATAACAAAAATTCTGCAGTTCCCTTAGAAGTAGGTATCTTCTAATTTTAGATTACTTTTCAAAGCCTATTGTTTTACGTATCTTGGACTTCTTAGAGTTTCCAAATGAGCTCTTAGTGATATTACATAAATGAGATGAATGCATTACTTTTGTGTGAAGTTAAACGCTTTTCACAATGATATGGAAATACTAATATCATTTTCTAAACTCAGGCGTACATGTACATGATAGAATGAGAGGTGAATGTACAGATTTGATAATTCCGTTAGAATACGCCAGGCATAAAGAATGTTTTATAGAAGTGGATTTGAAACCGAGCGGAGGGCAATTTTTGTGATGATATAAATCTCACGACCTTCCTTCTCGTATGAAGAGGGAGGGAAGAGTATCGGTGTGGAAGCTGAGGAGAGAGATATAAGGTAATCAATTTAATATAGAGATGTTGAAGTTTCTTCTATCTTACCTTTTTCCTTCTTCTTCTTTATTTTCGTTTTCGCTCTTCTTCTTTTTCGTTACTTACTTAATTCTTCTTTCTGGATTCTTCTCCCTTCTTTCTTCCTTCTTTCCTCCTTCATTCTTCTTATTAATTTGTTCTTCCTTCTTCCTCTTCCTGCTAACTCTTCCTTCTTCTTTCTTCCTTCTTCCTCTTTCTTCTTTTCCTCACCCGTCTTCTTTCTACTTTCTTCTTCTTTTTCCTTCTTCTTTCTCCTTTCTCCCTTCTTTTTTCTTCCTTCTTCTTTTATCCTTCTTTCTTTTGCTTTTTTCTTTCTTCTTGTTTCTTCCTTTTTTCTTCTTCCTTCTCAAAAATTCCTTCTTTCTTCCTTCTGATTTCTTATTAATTTTTCCTTCTTCGCTTTCTTCTCCTTTCTATCTTCTTCCTTATTTCTTATTTATCTACCTCCTTCCTTCTTCTTTTTTCCTTATTTCTTCTTTCCTCTTCCTTTTACCTTCTTTCTTCTTTCTTCCGTTTTCTTTCTTCTTTCTCCCGTCTTCCTTCTTTCTTCTTTCTTCCTTCTTCCATCTTCTTTCTTTCTATTTCTTCTCCGTCTTCCTTCTTCCCTCTACCTTCTACCTTCTTTCTTCTTCCATCTTCTTTCTTTTTTCTTCCGATTTCTTCCTTCTTTCTCCCATGTTCTTTCTTCCATCTTCCTTCTTCCTATTTTCTTCTTCCTTCTACCTTCTTCCTTCTTCCTTCTTCCTTCTTCCATCTTCTTTCTCCAGATTCTTTTCCTTCTTCTTTTTTTCTTCTTCCTTCTTCCTTCTTCCATTTTCTTTCTCCAGATTCTTCTCCTTCTTCCTTCTTTCTTCTTCCTGCTATCTCTTTCTTCTTCCTTTTTCCTTTTCCCTTTTTCCTTCTTCCTACTTCCTTCTTCTTTCTTCCTTCTTCCTCCTTCCTTCTTCCTTCTTCCTTCTTCCTTCTTCCTTCTTCTTTCTTCCTTTTTCCTTCTTCCTTCTTCCTTTTTCCTTTTTCTTTCTTCCTGCTTCCTTATTTCTTCTTCCTTCTTTCTTCTTTTTTCTATCTTCTTCCTTCTTTCTTCTTCCTTTTTCCTTTTCTCTTTTCTCTTTTTCCTTCTTCTTTTTTCCTTATTTCTTCTTCCTACTTCCTTATTTTTCCCTCTTTCTTCTTTCTTCTTCCTTCTTCCTTCTTCGTTCTTCCTTTTTCCTTCTTCCTTTTTCTTTCTTACTTCTTCCTTTTTCTTTCTTCCTTCTTCCTTCTTCCTTATTCCTTCTTCCTTCTCCTTCTTTCTTCTTCCTTCTTCCTTTTCCCTTCTTCCATCTTCCTACTTCATTTTTCCTTCTTCCTTCTTCCTTCTTCCTTCGGCCTAACGGCCTTCGACCTAATGACCCAGCATCCACTGCCTCATAGACCAACGCAAAAAGAACTCGCGAGGAAATTATGTGTGACGTTTGAGCGGGTCGTATAATAAACGCAAAATAAACTTTTGTTCGAGTGAATACCCCGCTCAAGTGTCAAAATTAATTAGATGAGTGAATTTGATGAACTCATCAAATGGATTTTGACACTGGAGCGGAGTCTCGAACAAAAGTTCATTTGGCGTTCATTTACGACCCGCTCAAACGTCATAATTTCATAGGGTAGTTCATTTTGCGTTGGTCTATTAGGTTCTGCAGCGTCTGTATCTAACCTCAAACTGATGACTGATTAGTAGTACTTCGCGTTGGACTCGGGGGCAGCCAACCAATCACGAACTCGAACCGTGTCGGAGTCAGTGGAAAGTACTACTGAACTGTCAAAAAAGTTCATTCGACGAGGACCGAATTCATTCGTGACGTCATGCTGCAGAGCCTAATTAGGTTCTGCAGCATGACGTCACGAATGAAGTCAATCCTCGTCAAATGAACTTTTTTGACAGTTCAGTAGTACTTTCAACTGACTCCGACGAGGACTCCGACAAGGTTCGAGTTCGTGATTGGTTGGCTGCCTCCGAGTCCAACGCGAAGTACTACTAATCAGTCATCAGTTTAAGGTTAGATACAGACGCTGCAGAACCTAATAGGGAGGTGCATCGAATGAACACAATGACGTTTGAGCGGTGCGCTGTTTACTAAAAATTAACACTCTTTCATACATCGAGTTCATTCAAAATGAACTTCCGCACCGCTCAAACGTCAAATAATTAACCTATGCACTGCCCCATAGAGTGCTGCATTCTGACGTCACAAATGAATGAGATGAATACCCGTTCATTAGTTTGACAGGTAGCAGTGGTTTGTTTATATTTGGCTGTTTGTCCATTTTAGAAATTAAGCAATTAAATTTCAATTAACTATGACGAAGAAATGTGTTTATAATGGTTTACCTCGCAAAAGCCACTGGGAAGCATATTTCATTCATATCGATCGTTGTTGGCAAAAAAATCAGATTTTGTAGTCCTTGTGAACAAATCACTGCTAAACGTCAGAAGAGTGAAGTTAAGTAAGAGGATGCAGCAGTGCACCAAAAGAACTTAACGGAGATTTTAGGGTTGGGTTCATTTTTCATCGCTTGAGAGATGCCAAAACGAACTCTTCTCCATATAGACCTGTGCAGGAGTTCATCAAATTCACTCACTGAGCGTGTCGTCTTCTCGAACAAAAGTTCATTTTGCGTTCATTATGCGACCCGCTCAAACATCATAATTTCTTGGGGGAGTTCATTTTGCGTTATGCTACGTTTAGACAAGGCAAGTGAATTGAGCAAGTCGCTTGAATCTAACGCGAACTGAACGTGTAAACACCTTAATTCAATTCACTTGAACGAAAAGAAAGTTGAACATGTTCAACTTTTGGCAAGTCAATTGAATTCAACTGAGTTGTTCAATTCACTTGCCCTGTCAAAACGTAGCATTAGTCTATAACGAGTTTATTTCAAATGCATTATGTGTACCTTAAACGTCAAATTAGTTATTGTGTCGCCAGTACTAAATTGTATTCCGACTTCGGACTTTTTATTTCCGAACTTACTTCCGCGACATCATGAACGTCAGAACAAAATTTGAATTTGCTACCAACACATTGTCGGAAGAGCGTTCGGAAGTGTGGAAATCGACTTTCGAACTTCAATTTGGTGCCAGCGACGTTGTCAGCGACATAACAAGCTCTAATTTGTGACAGATAACACCGTGCAGTGCTGCATATTTATTTTATTTTTCCGTGCATGAATCTCGTCGGAAGTGAGTCTTGCTGCCAGTTCATCAGCATCATATAAACAGTTTTAGTCTAAATGCACACAAGTTTAATAATAAGTTAGTTTAATAATAAAGTGCGCCAATGAACTTAACGAAATCTTTGCCATTTGAGCGGTGCTGAAATGAATTCTATTTTTTTAATTCTTATTTGGGTGTTTTTTTAATCCTAAAATTAAATTCAGGAAATTGGTTCCGCCGGAGCAAAGTAACGAAGATTTAATTTAAGGGAAGGCTGGACTGGAGGGCAAGACAACCGAGGGCTTCGCCAAATAATTAAAACTCAAAATTTAACTCTTCAAAATGAAAATCTGTATGTCATTTGACTAATTTGTTCATAACTTTCTTCAGAAGCCAAATTTACTTCATAATTTTAGATGTACGCATAACGCTTGAGTAGTGCTATATTTTTGTGCAAGTGTATATTGCTCTAAATGTAACATCTGACCACATCTGAGGCTAGAGAGTAAATCCAAAATGTCACGTGTCATTTGACATAATGTCATTTGAATTAAATTTTGCCTCCCATGCCCCAGATTACATATCTACATCAATGTCTTGCTAGACAAAGTTGTAGCCACATTTAAGTGCTATAAGTTCGCCATACTTGATAGTTGATAGCTAACTACTTAAAAAAGTTCTGGGAAAATTATATAAATGAATGCAAATGACATTTTACAACACTGGTTAGGATAATAAAAAAACGTTGAGAGGTAGGTCGACGGTAAAATGATGCCTGATGTTCCCTTTGACTGCTGAACTTCTGGTTTTTGAAAGCGCTGCTCTCCGTTGGTTATAAAATTCTGCATCTGAAGGCCAGGATTTAGTTCAGAATGACATGTAACTATTAGAGCCATAATTCGGGACTGATTTGCGATTTGGGCGTAACTTATTTTGTAAACAAACATTGCTTTATGGATTACGAAGAATGCAAGCGTTTTCATCCTAAACTAATTCCCTTATCTGGTGGAGGAAAGCTTAATCTGTCGGATCCATATGAAATGCTTATGAAATGCTTGTTTTAGCAGGAATTCGCCTTCCAATGTTTGTTTACAAAATAAGTTACGCCCAAATCGCAAAGCGGTCCCGAATTCTGCTGCCAGCAGAGATTACTTTAGGATAATTCGATCTTCCTTGTTGCGAAAGGATCAGATCGCCAATTAAGGTAGAAAAAAATGCGATTATTAGATATCCTTGATAAATTATTTGCGAGCGTCTTAGAGGGGAGACGTTTAAACGACTATTTTCTTTCTTTTACTTCCACTAATTAATTTTAGTGTATTTTACAGATACGTATTTCATCCTCCTCTTGAGAACTTCTTCAGTGTTTTTGTTATTGAATGAAGAAAAACATTGTTTCCCAGTGTATCTGTAAAAGAAGCTATTATCTTGTTGGAAGATTGGTTACTTAAACAAAAATCAGACGCAACTTGGAAGACAAAAGTACGCACATAATTACAATCAACAAGACTTTGCATAGAGAAGAACTATTTTACATTAAGAGGAGAATACTACACCTTTACGTGGTGTGTTACGGGGTAAGATCTACCATGGTTACATTGCCAGCTAGAGGCGAATCCTGACCCAACGAATACCTAATGAGGATATCCAACTCCGTGGAACTTATGAGGGTGTCGCTATATCGGTGGCCTCTCGTTAATTAAGTACCACATCAACACTTCCTTCCTTTCCCTAGTTGCGGTGAAGATGGGCGTGGCCAGGAGTTGTAATCCTCATGCTTTTGTAATTTTTGTCTAAGACAGGAATCAAGGATCACTCCCCTTCTTGGTTTCTGATAGCATTCTAGATAAGGATCTCAAAGGTTAAACATGAGTATCACTAGTGTCCAATCTACGAATTACACCGTTACAATGCTAATGGTAATGCTAACTGGTGGGATAAACTCTCGAATTTAGTCAGGTTGGGTTCGGAGACTCCGTAATCGACACCTCGGCTGGAGACGGATTCATCCATGTACCGGATTGAATTGTTCCGGATCCATGTTGCTATTAATTCTAGAACGGATACTGGCGGAAGGCATTAGCCAGCTTTTGGCTCCGTGCCACTGGACAAGACGTGTGCGCGGCCAACTCCGCCGACATTTTTGCACCGTCGCGCCGCCGTCCAAAATTTGGCACACCTCTGATCTATAATTTCCACGCTGATTCAAATTTGAAGACAGACCTGAATAATAATTGTTAAATGTCTAAAGTAAATGATAACAGTAAATATAAATTTGAAGAAGTCTGTAGAAGTTTCCGTGGAAATTCCGGAAATCAATCAAAATAGAAGACTATTTAGCTAGAAAAAAAGTATATTATTCAGCTTAAATGGTTGGGTAACGTACTATTTGGCCAAGTGGCATTCGAACAAATGGCCTTTCGCCGAATGACTTTCGGCCAAATGACGGGAAGGGCCATTTTGCAGAAAGGTGTTTAGCTGAATATATCATTTGATGAACAAGCCATTAGGCCAAAACCCATCTGGCAAAAATGGCATTTAGTCGAAATGGACATACGGCTGAAACTAGGCATTTGGCCGAAAAAGTCGTTTATATATCAATTTTCGAAAATATCATTTGCCGAAATGGTTATTTGACCGAAAAGCTCATTTAGCCAAAATAGTTGGTTTGGTAAAAAGGCTATTTGGCCGGAAATGTCATTTGGCCAAACAGGTGAACATTTTTGACTCGTTATGCTCGTTCAGCAATTGTCATTTGACCGTATGACTCGTTTGGCTAAATTTCTGTCGAACGACCATTTCAGTCAAATGGCATTTGGCCTGATGACCTATTTAGTCAAACGACCTGTGAGGGCAAACAGATTTTTCAGCCAAATTACCAGTTCGGCCGTACGTCGCTTTGGCCAAATGAAATTTTCGGTCAAACCGTTTTCGATCTAATAACCGTTTCGCAAACGTTCATCGTGGCCAAATGAAATTCGGCTTGATGGCCTCCGGCTTAACGTGTTATTCGGCCAAGAAAGGATTTCCTCCAAATATTTTTTAGCCAAACGACCTTCTTCTGAAATTTCTGTTGAAATACCCAACATTTACTATGTTAATTCGAGCAATTTCGTTTGTTTTGTTGCAATCCACATTTTGAACAATCTCTTGCGGAAATTCTGAAGAATTTTCCGTCCTCCGTGAAAATTCGTTAGGGTTTCCGGTGGATAGTCGTAATAATTTATGTGTAAATTTTAAAGAATGCTCAATTGAAATTCCAAGGAACTTTCCGTGGATACTTACTTGATACTTGATGGGGTACAGCTCTTCGATGAACCTACGCCGAATGGAGTATCCCTCTCCACTGGACTCGATCCTGGGCCAATCGCTTCCAGCCGCCCTGAACATTGAGCGCCCTCAGGTCCTCTTCAACTGCAAAAAGCTATCGTGTACGTGGCCTTCCACGAAGTCTGCGTCCTCTTCCGGGTTCTCTATTAAATATTGCCTTTGCTTGACGTTCTTTCGGCATACGAACAACGTGTGCAGCCTACCGTAGTCTGCCGTGTTGTATAAGCTTAAAAATATCCAGCCCTTCATACACCTGGTACAACTCGTGATTCACGCGACGCCGCCAGATACCGTTCTCCTGTTTACAGACGAGTATTGTCCGCAATACCTTAGGCTCAGCCTCCTTTAACGTCCATGTTTTATGGCCGTATAAAGTCACCGTATAAAGAATCAGAGTAGTATAAAGAGCGAGTTTTGTTTTCTTTTGCATACTACGGGACTTAAGCTGGTTACGAAGTCCGTAATGAGCCCTATTTGCAGCTGCAATACGCCTTTTCACCTCGCGGGTATCATCATTATCGCACGTCACTAATGTTCCAAGATACACAAATTCTTCTACCACTTCAAATTTTTCACCATCCAGCACCATTTCGCTACCACCACCACTAATGAACCCATGTTGATTGCCAGCGACCATGTACTTCGTTTTGCTGGTATTGATCGTGAGTCCAATCCTCGCTGTCTCCCTCTTAAAAGGCACAAAAGCCTCTTCCACGGCACGGCGATCAATTCCGATAATACCGATATCGTCCGCAAATCCTAGGAGCATGTGCGATTTTGTGATAATGGTACCGCTTCTTTGCACACCAGCTCTCCTAATCGCTCCCTCGAGCGCTATATTGAACAGTAGATTCGAGAGTGCATCACCCTGCTTTAATCCATCTAAGGTAACAAATGCCGTCGATATCTCATCCGCAACCATTGTACTTGATTTCGATCTGTCCAACGTTATTCGAATCAGCCGTGTCAGTTACGCCGGAAAACCATGTTCAAGCGTAATTTGCCATAATTCATTCCGTTTCACTGAATCGTACAACGCCTTGAAATCAATAACCAGAAGATGTGTCTGCAAGTTGTACTCCCGGAATTTATCAAGGATTTGTCTCAGGGTAAACATTTGATCCGTCGTTGATCGGCCCTCACGAAAACCTGCTTGGTATTCGCCGACGAAGGACTCTTCAAGCGGTCTCAATCTGTTGAACAGAATACTGCTCATTGCCATGTTTGAGAAGTTCAGCAGGGAGCTGGTCCTTACCCGCAGCCTTATTGTGTTTCAGCTCTTTAATAGCTTTCCTAACCTGTGGCTGTTCTTGCTTCCTTGTACCGATCTCTATTCGATCGAGTACCCGACACCATCATACGGCTTCTGGCAACGTTCTCCTCGTCTGTCACACTCCACATTGAACCAACCCGTCCTGGGTCGCCTCTGTGCAGTGCCTACCACTTCTCGTGCTGTTGCGCTCACCGCTCCATGGATCGACTCCCATAGATCGTTGATGTTGTCGCTAACGTTGTTGGTTGCACTTATCCGTTCGACAAGCTTCTGGTGGTACTCATCCGATAGTCCTTCCGCCGACAATCGCTGGATATTGTAACACATCGTTGACTGTGATCTTTCGTTCGATACAGTTGACAACCGTGATCGAATTTTACTGACAACAAGGTAGTGATAAGAGTCAATGTTCGGACCTCTAACTGTCCGCACATCGATAACGTCCAAGAAATGGCGCCCATCCACCAAAACATGCTCTATTTGGTTGCAAGATGTTCGGATGTTCTTTCGTGAAAAGTAGGTGCTACTGATGGCCATCCCTCTGACAGCAGCGAAATTTACTAGCCGTAGGCCGTTGCCATTGGTAGCGGAGTTAAGGCTCTCCCTACCGATTATGGGACGGAAAAAGTCCTCTATACCGACCTGAGCGTTAGCGTCTCCGACAACAATTTTCATGTCATGCTTTGGGCACTTTGCATAGGCTTTATCAAGTCATTCATAAAACGTGTCCTTCACGTCATCGGATTTATCGTTTGTAAAGGTTGATTAGGCTGTAATTGAAAAATTTGCCCCGTATCCTCAACACACAGATTCATTCGCTAATGGGTTTCAACCTCATCACTCGTTTCATCTGCTTGCCCATCACTACGAAATCAACTCCGTGGATATTCTGCATATTTTCCTGTAGAAATTTGGAGTAGTTTTCAGTGAAAATTCTGAAGAACGTCTCATGTAAACGTCGAAGAAGTAAACGGGAATACCGAAGAGCTTCTCTTGAAACTTCAAAGTAGGTCACGCAGATAATAATTTTAAAATTAATATTTTGGTAAGCGTAGAGAATTTTCTGGGGAAGTTCATAGGATTTTTCATAAGATTCTCCCGTGAAAGGAGGCTTTACAGCTCAGGAATTTGGTTCGTATATTCTGTCTTAAAGTATTTTTTAGAGGTCAGGGATTGACTGCATTTTTTAAAAAGACGAACGTAATAAAAAAATCGCCACGCCGCTATGCCGCCACCGCCGATTTTCGAACCGGCGCACATCTCTACAGTGAACCCGCGTCAGGGGGAGAGCGATGCCGGTCACGTTTTTGGAAAATTCCCTCAGAATATTTCCAAATTTGACTTTTGACAGCACACTAAAAACTGATTGTGTATCAATAATAACAACAATGAGAGTATGAATAAGGACGCAATGAGAAAACAGAACTGTGCAATAAAAATCCTATTCGACTAAATGCTGATGTCATATTAGAAATTTGGAGACAGCACTCGTCGATAGAAAATCCTTCCGCACGCGATGGCATATGAGCAAGTCAAACCACCTTCCTTTTGCCAGTGGAGATATATCAGCTTCCACACTGATATTCTTCCCTCCCCCTTCATACGGGAGTTTGGCAGAAGGAAGGTCGTGTGATATGTGCCATCACAAATATTGCCCTCCGCTCGCTTTCAAATCGACTTCTATAAAAAAAACATTCTTCATGCCTGCCGTATCCTAACGGAACTATCAATTCTATACTTTCGCCTCTAATTCTATCATAAACATGTGCGTCTAAGTTTGGAAGATGATATTAGCATTTCCATATCATAACAATTTTAGGCTACTGTTGAATTATATGTTTTTCAGAGCGTCTGTGCGTAATCCGCGTAAGTTAATCTATTTTTGACTGTGATACATCGAAAATGAGAAAAGGGATCAAGTCTACTCAGTACCCGTAACATTTATGAAAAATATTCTAAACAGTATATACCATATCGAAATAGAAAATAGTGTAAAAATCGGTTGCAGAAACGCACAAACTGCCGAGTTTTCTTTTAACTAGCAGATTTTACTGGGTATAACACTTTCAGTAAACAACAAATTTAATTTAAAAAAAGATATTAAAATGTGCATATCTCCAGATTTAGTTATTGACCATCATTTTTCCAGTTCAATCAAAGTTAATTGCCTATATTCCGAGTATTACACCACCCGACTAGGACATTAATTTTCAATGTTCTGAAAACTCAGATGTGAATATGTACATTATGTGGAAGATTTCGATTTGAAAAATGTCTTGTAGGCAGTGGTGTAGCCACGGGGGTGGTTTTGGGCATACAATTACAACAGTTACATGATCACATTATGCTAAATTAGTTTGGGTGAGGTGACAGGTGAGTGTTCAAATAGTGCATAATTCCCAAAGTGGTGGGTCGCGACCCCCCAGTCTGTGTAAATCTTATGGAAGGTGGTCTCGACCCCCCAACTTTGGGAAGCTATGAAATAGTGTATTCTCTGTATCAAGTAATAAATGATTCAAATTCTCCAAAGACAGGTTTATCTATCGCTTTTCAAGGTCTTCCGAGCATACAATGTGGCACGATAACATGGAATCTGTTTGTTTTCTGCAGTAACATGATTTTTTGGCAAAATTGATCATGCGAAGTAAAGAAGGTTGTACCATTTTGTACAGATTGATCATATTAAAGCCCATTTTGCATTATTGCAAAAAATAGCGTGTGCAAATCGTTGCAAAACTCGATTTTTTTCAGCACTCGTGGTATTTTTAAAATGTAAGCCTCGTACAACGTACAAATCGAGCTGAAAAAATAATCTGTTTGCAACTAAATAGTTCCACAAACTACTATTTATTCCATATGATTATTTGAAAATATTGTAGTTCATTAGTATAAGTTTTTCTGACTGGCTTTATTTAATTGACATGTTTCTAAACTGGCAAATGGGAGAGTAGTTTTAAGCCTAAGCTATTATTGTTTTCCGCCTGCTTTTTTTCGTTAAAAAATGGAAATACCCATAACATCCCATCAGAGCCGATCTGTTTCGCTAATTATATCTACCCGCGTACATGGGTAGAATAAAACATCAAACTCGTCGTATAAACTTATACACACATTCATTACTTACTTTTTGATCCACCCGAAGAGTCCCATGGCTGCGGAAGATTCTGTCGGTGCTGCTGCTGCTGATTTTCTTCGCCTGTCAGTATCCGTTACAATCCAGCGAACACAATCGCACACCAATCCGACTTGGGTGCCAACAACAACAATAAATCATCTGTTGCTAGTGCTCAATAAGAACTACAACTTCACACTTCTTTGTTTTTTTCCACTGCAATCAAATATAACACTAGTCTTCCAATACTATTACCCATGAGCACAATGCCCCGTGTCTGTCGTCAGTTGCAAAATTGTTTTTTTTGCTTCATACTTCAACGACTCAAATCGAAAAACAATCAACAAATCACCGTGAAAATCGATATGATAAAGATATCAGTTGCCTCCATCTCTTCACCATTTGGATTTGTGTTAACACTTTTTCATAACTACCCTATATACCATCAGCTAAATATTAAAAGCTTCCATTTTTAACACATATTTATCCTGCACTCCAAAAGAACCAAAATCACTGCCACAATACATGGTGCGATCGTATAACTGATTGCCGGCTAACGATCGTCCAAATTGTACATCTTCAGAAGCTATCAAAACGGTACTAAATAATTCCTCTTTTCGCTGCTCGATTGTTGTTTTATTTCTGGCTTAGCAAATTTGATCACACTAAATATTGAACTCGATTAATAACTGCATTGCAGAGCTCATCTAACGATGCACAATAGATCACTATTTCTGCCCTAAGTACGTTGCGTCCGCTAAAGCTAACGCCACTCCGCCACACTGTCACACTATCACTGATCTGGTTGTTCCAACCCGCAGACGCCCAGCGTCGATCGATATTTGCAGCGGCTCTCAATCCACGGCAGTGCCGCTGATGAAGCACATGTTTTCGCAACGCGTTGTTATGGTTATTCCGCGCAACACGCAAAGAAACTAAGCTCACGCACGGCCATGGGCGACGACGCAGTAACCAACGTCCGTACCCGACAGCTGTCTAGTCGCGAGTGGTTCGACGCTCTGATGATGGCTGCAGCCGGTACGCGCGCGCGACACGACGAATGAGGAGAGAGCCGGTAGGCAAGGAATTCGTAGTTTTATTCCACCTGTGATGAGCGCAATTCTTCAATCGAATTTTTGGAGTTTCTTCTGCAACCACCGATCTGCAGGAACCGAAACTATTTATAGGGTAAGACGGTATAATGCGCCCCACCTGGCCAAAACGCCCCCCTTTGATTTCTAGAAAACTATAACTAACTAAGGGTCAAATTCAGTTGGTACCTATAAATATTTGTAAAACTATCATCCTATGTGAATATGGGAATATTTTTGTATTACTTAATGAAAATATTTGCAAAATACAAAAAGTCACAGTTTTGATGTAACTTTTAATGTTTGTTTGCTGAACATTCTGGAGCGACTCTGGCATACTGTCCGCAAAACTTGCACTGGAACACTCAGTTGGGCAACAAAATTACTTTTCTCAGTGGTTAATATGATATAAAATTGCTTCCATCTTCAAAAATGTAACGATTTTCGAAAACATGTTTCACTGGTCAAAACGCCCCAGTGTAGGCAGGACGATATGCCCTTACCAACTGGACACAAGCGCAGCGAGCCTGCAGCAGTTGCTTCCAAATTGTATGGAAAATATTGAAATGTAATTCATACCTGCTTGGATGGACCTATGTTGGTTTTTTAATGTCAAGCGCATAAGGATTTGTAGGCTTTTTATTATGGGATTGATAAAATTCTAATGAAGGGCTATTAAATGATTTTGGTTGAGGTGGGGCGTATTGCCCAGGCACTTTTTAAATTTCATTTTTTCACGACTTTTCAAAAAATCTTTATTACGTGTTATCTATAATATTTTTATGTGACTACTCACGGGCAATGTATTTGTGACTTCCTGCACTACCAAATAACACAAAGTTTGCATAAATTGCGTTGAAAAGTAAAAAGTTATCAAGGAGTTGCCTTAGGGGGGGCATATTATACCGTCTTACCCTAGTTGAACTTGACGCAATGATTTTGTTCTTTAGACACAGACACGGAGTCGCGATCCAGTAGCAAAATAGCATGATCGACCAACTTCAGTAGGTAACTTAATTTCCCCCTATCTGCGCCTGTCCCTTCCTTACAACAGATGGCTTGTTTTGCGATCTGCTCTGAATTTCAGGTGCTTACCTATAGCCTATACATGTATCGAACCGAAACGAGGGAAAGAGATACCGATTGAAATCACATTCTCTGAAACATTGATGATGACCATCATGATTGGCTGTGGCTTTGGTAGAGTTCTGAAGTTCTAGATTCTTCCATGATTCTTGTTAGGAACATGGAGCATGTAGCGTGTTGGAATATAAATTACATATATTTTAAGAAATTCTATGAAGTTTACCATGGGGGCAATACAGAACCGTTTTTAACATTTTATTCTGACTCTTCTTATGTATATTTTCTGATACTACAGCAACTAGTTCATATAATTACTTTTGAAAGTTATCTTCTTCTATCTTCTTCTATATAGGGGAAAAGACGGCTTTGGCAGGTTTTGTTCTATTATTGGCAGGGGGGTTTTTGACGACCGAATTTTATGAAATTTGGCCACAATATTCTTTGATATGCAAAGAATGTTCAGGCCAAATTTGAGCATAATTAGTCATAAAAACCCCCCTGCCAATAATAGAACAAAACCTGCCAAAGCCGTCAATCCCCATAATAAAAATGAGTTGAGATTTTCTTCCTGATGATTTAACTCGCGAACGGGTTGACCGATTTGCGAGATTTTTCCCTAATCAATTAGTTTTGGGATCCGCATGGTTTGTATATACAAACAGCTGGTAAATTTAACGGGGAAATGTAAAAAAAAATCATTGGAATACAATTCTGGGTAAGCTGTTGAGGAAATCAAAACAAACGCACGGAAATTGATCTAGAGTGCCATGCTGCAAAAAGTTCATTGTGACATTTGCAGCACCCGAGCAAAGCTGTTTTTCTCGCTAATAGACTAATAGAAAGATTAAATCCAAATCCAAATTGCTTTTTCTTCACCTCCGCTTAACTCTTAAGCGATGCTTACCCATACGCTTAAACCTGGTTTACGCACTAAGCGGAGGTGAAGAAATCGGCCCTAAATGATTTCAAATAAGCACTCGGTTTCTGTAGGAAAATTTTAAAATTATATTCGAATGCATTTAGGAGAATTCCAATGTTTGAACGTAGTAGGTAGACCTGTGCGCCGATTGAAAAATTGTCGGCGGCGGCGTGATAGATCATTTTCCGTCAGCCGTGGCGGCCACTCGGAATCAATTAATCAATTCAATAATCGACAAGAAGCGAGAGTAATCGATTAGTTACTAATCAATTAATCGGGACTTTTCGACATCTCTACTAACGTGTACGTACGTGTTCCGGTCGGATACATACTACCGAAGCTGGACAGTATGGAAGCCCGAGAGAGTATCCGCCAGAAGTGAATGAGGAGCAAGCCAAAAAGAGTAAATTTGTAAGTGTCTGATTTTATAAACTGTGTGTATTAACCCTTTCAGGACGGATGGGTCATATATGCCCAGCGTTTTTGATTGGCTGTGTAAAATCACAGAAAAGAGATAGGTCACCACTTTCTTCAGCAAAACTGTCCACCAGGATGTTGGCTTTGCAGGAAAAATATCAGGGGTGAAGTTTGACTATACCTTGAAGACGCAGATATCCGAAACCTTGGGAAGATTTCGCTTCTAAGAGCATGCAAATAAATCTGGCATGTTTGAATCCTAAATCACATTGTTTGATAGTTCTGAATACTCAGACAAGTTGAGCCATTCTGAACGTTATTCCTGTGAATAATTTCAGGAGTACGAGATGCTCAAGGTTGAATGCAAAAAGTTCTCTAGTTCAGCCCATGATATCTACCGGACCAACCAAGGTTTTTGCAATGGCCTTATCGTTGGTATACATCTAATCTGATTTAATAAGCATATACGTATCATGCAAATCCAATTTTCTTGAATACGGGATGCTCAAGGTACTCGAAAACGTTCTGAAGTCCAACCCACGGTATCTACCAGACCAATCAAGGCTTTTGAATGTTCTCATCGTCGGTATTCACCCAATCTGGATCAATAACCATGTAAGCGTCATTAAAATCCATTTTTTGACGTAGGACTTACGTCCTTCTTTACTATACTGGTTGTCATTGAGGCATTCCACGGAGGCAATCCAGTCGATCTTGAGCGACCATTTCGAAAATATCTGAAACTTTGCACAGTTTTTCAATTTCATCTAAATCGTCATTTTTTGATATCAAATCCTCATATTGAGTCACGGCTACCTTTTGAAAAGTTAGTATGTGAAAATGGTTCAAAAATATTTAAAAAGCTGCACAGCAAAAACGGAAAGTTCGATTGTTATGATTTTTTCAGCAAAGTTAGACAACTAAATGATAGTTCTTAAGAAAGTGTTTTTTTTTACCTTTAAAAATATCATTTTTGTCACAAAAACTCAAATATCTCAAAACCCTATCTTTTTACCAACGTAATTTTTTTAGGGAAAACGGTCCATTATATTAGCTATCTACCATAAAAATTTGGTGATGGTAAACTAATAAACAAAAAAGTTATGACATTTCAAACATTTCACAATTTTCACATTTAGTAAAAAAAAAAATTTTCCGTGTAAGTTATTTCGAGAATTGCAGTTTGATGCAGATTTTATTGTTAAGGGCTTTGCGTGATTTAAACAAGTTGTTTTCATGATATTTTGATTTAATTATTCATAGCATCTATAAGAAACTTAGACACGATCCAGTGTTGTGATCAAAAGTATTGATAATGTCATAATTTTCATTGTACGTGACTGGCGAAAAATTTCTTTTAATAGTTTTGAAACCTGTTGATAATAAGAAACATATCAGAAATGTTATTTTTAAGACAAAAGCTGCAAAATCAAAGATTTATATACACGTATACGTCTATAGTTTACCTGCAAAAAATATACCTCTTAGAGAATAGACTTTATGATCGGGAGGAAACGGGTATCTTCAACAACAACAAATGCATGATAGGTACATACCATTACAATGCTCACGAAAAAGCAAAAAAATTACTACCACTAAGGTTGTTAAAGATCTTATGGTAATTTTTTTGTTCAGTCAAGCAAATGACACCAAACTAGTCAGTAAAAACTTAAAAGTGATTTTGTTTATTGGAATATAACGAACAACATGAGTAGCCGCTTTCTCAACTGTTGTAGGCCGTTTGATGGAAAAAAGTGTTCAAAAGAGTTACGAAATCTCACCGAAAGCATCATAGATAAACTGAAAGCGACTGGTTAAGCTCCAATGTCCACATTGAATACATATCTACGCATTTGCACGTCCTGTCGTCTAAACGTTGACAAAAGAGCAATCTGTATATCATCGGTTGAGCAGAGCGCAGGAAGTTCGAAAACGACAACAACTGAGGAATGGACCAATCAATAAGCAAAAACTGCCGCCATGAAATGAGCAGATCGCGCCACCGTAGACATGTTCTGTCAAACACACATGAATAGAAATATGCGTATACAGTGTCGCCATTGTTTTGATGCGGTGAGTGCAAAATGAGTTACCTTGATTGATCCATTGCCAGATGTATCAAGTGCTGAGAGCCTTGCCACCGTACCATCAGCGAAATCTGTTTCAACAAATCAATCGGAAGATGAGTGTATCCAAAAGGTCAACATCGAACGCTTTAACGAGGGCAAAGCTGGGATAAAAGTGACTCCGATTAAATGTGAGTAAGATGGACTACGTTTGTTACCCGGAGAAAAAATACCGTGAAATAAACGAAGCTGTACGAAGAAACCTCATCAAATTAGGACCTGATGATGTGGAAAATACAGACTACGATGAGGCAATTATAAATATGAAGGAAAGGTTCTCGAATGCAGCCACGACAAGGAAAGAAAAATTATTGATTTTGTCGATGCTGTCAAGTTCGTGGTCTATTCAGGATGCAATTGATGAGTTCAAAATCAATAGAAATACAGTAAAAGAGGCAAAACAATTGAAGAATAACTGTCTTTCAACCAAAAATACTTGGTCTAGTACTGCATTAACAGATGAGACAAAAGAAATAGTAGTTAAATATTTTGAAGATGATGAAGTAAGTCGAGCTATGCCTGGTCAAAAAGATTATGTATCAGTAAAAACCCAGATTAATCCACCTAGCGGTGATGGCGCCTTTCTCGCGTAAAAAGGTAATAAATGTAGCCTTTACGCTTACACCTCGATGATGTACAAGAAAGGCAAAACAGTTACACCGGCTCATGTTATGATAGAAAATTTACACTAGTAGACGACAGATGGCGCTGTCAAAAGTTTCTCGAATTTCCCATGTTCGAATTTTGACTTTCGGACAATTTAGTACTATGTACATAGTACTATGAAACTGAACGAAGAGCATACTTACGCCTAAATGCGTGCAACACGAGCATCTTTATAGTACGATGAAACTCTTAATGGGAAGCCACGGATAAAATATTCATAGATGCAAGGCATTTTTCATAACTCATTATTGTTCTATGTGACTATGTCTCATCACTATTTTAATATTATCTATTTTTTGCAATTTGCAATTATTATGAAATTCAATAGTGATCAACAGCGTTTTAGTCTCTGTCGGATGCAATTTGTTGCAAGAAAATCGATTAAGAGTTTCTATGTGAAAATTTGGCTAATGTTTTTTATGGCATTTTGTGCACACACACACGCACACACATACACACACACACACGCACACACGGACAGACAGACATTTGTTCAGCTCATCGAGCTGAGTCGAATGGTATATAACACTATGGGTCTCCGGGACTTCTATCAAAAGTTCGATTTTGGAGTGAAATGATAGCCTTTCGGTACAACTTAGTTGTACGAGAAAGGCAAAAAGATGGAAAGCGTCAAGCAATTCAAAAACGATTAATGATGACGACTTTGAAAGAAGCGTACACATGTTTCAAGGAAATTCACGATAATATTAAAGTAGGTTTTTCCTCATTTGCAAGCCTTTGGCCAAGGCAATGCAAGCTTCTTTCCAATTCAGGAACACATAATGTGTGTGTGTGCACAACCCATGAGAATATTAATCTTATTTTACATAGTTTGAAAAGAATCAATTTAACAAAGGATATTAAAATGTTAACTGGTAGTCTTTTGTGTGAAAATACAACATCAAATTGTTATCTACGATCTTGTTCGGATTGTCCAGGTTCTTCATCATTGGAAAATACTTTATTCGCTGAGTTTGAAGAAAAATATATTGATCAGTTATCATGTGAGCAATGGGTGACCACGGATAGGTGTGACCTAGAAACTGTTGTAAAACCTGTAGATGAGTTTATGTCATATTTTTGCTTGAAATTAGAAAGTTTAATTCCTCACGATTTCATTAAAACAGAACAATCCAGCTTTTTAAAAAATACGATACATTACATTACATTACAATACATTACAAAATGGTAAATTTTTAGTCATTTGTGATTTTTCTGAAAATTACAGCTTTGTATTGAAAGATGAAGTGCAGTCCCATCACTGGAACGTACAACAAACTACAATTCATCCATTCGTTATTTATTTTAAAGGCAGTGCGCAAATTGAACACTTAAGTTTTATTATAATTTACGAAGATTTATCGCTTAACTTTTCAAAAGGACCTAAGTAACATTTTTTTCATGAATTAATTTGAATAGCGCAATCAACAGAACAACATGAAAGCTTTTGATTGCAGTACTCAAATTAATTCATGAAAAAAGTGTTACTTAGGTCCTTTTGAAAAGTTAAGCGAGATTTAAGACACGATTCAGTATCCGTAAACTAGTTCATTGAAAAAATGATTAACTTTTTACGCGTTGATAAGAATAAAGTAGTCAAAAAGATATATTTCAGGTCTGATGGAGCAGCGTCGCAGTACAAAAATCGTAAGAATTTTTCGAACCTATGTCAATTTAAATCAATGTACGGAATTGATGCAAAATTGCATTTTTTTTGCTACGTCACAGGGCAAAGGTCCTTGTGATGCTATTGGAGGAACAATAAAGCGCATGGCCAAAAGAGCAAATTTAGCCAAAGAACGTGAGCATCCAATTAAAACTGCGAAAGAACTTTTTGATTGGGCGAATCGTAGAAAAGAAAAAGATTTAACCAAATTATCATTTTGTTTTACTACTACTGAAGAGTACGAAATAAAGGCTTCAGAGCTCAGCGAGCAATATAATAATGCAAAAACGATCCAAGGAACCCAAAAATTTCACTGTTTCATTCCATTGTCGGAAAATAAAATTAAAGCAAAACTATACTCAAACTGTGCTGATAATAATTCAAAAGTGTTCGATATTGTAAAAAATTTGAATAAAAAAAATAAAAAATAAGTATTAATAAACTGTTTTCATGATATCATAACCCATACCGAAATTCAAACCCAAAACTCTTAGAGTTTCTATAACAACATTGTGTAACTGCCACATTTAATTTAATAATTAGGATAATATGATAGATCGAGTAGAGAGACTCATCGATCATTCCCTGCAAAAAATATTCTGGTGCTGATATTAAATGTCAAATCTAAGATTATTTTTGTGATCTGTTAATTCATTTTTATTTATTTATACATATAATATTTATACATATAATATACACAATATCAATGAATACATAAATATGGAATATTATAAAACAACTTGTTTAACTCACGCAAGGCCCTTAACAATAAAATCAGCATCAAACTGCGATTCTTGAAAAAAAAATATACGGAAATTTTTTTTGTTTACTTTGTGTGAAAATTGTGAAATGTTTGAAATGTCATAACTTTTTTGTTTATTAGTTTACCATCACCAAATTTTTATGGTAGATAGCTAATATAATGGACCGTTTTCCCTAAAAAAATTACGTTGGTAAAAAGATAGGGTTTTGAGATATTTGAGTTTTTGTGACAAAAATGATATTTTCTAAAGCAAAACAAAAAAAAATTTTACGGTGTACATTTTTTTAAGAACTACCATTTAGTTGTCTAACTTTGCTGAACAAATCATAACAATCGAACATTCCGTTTTTGCTGTGTAGCTCTTTGAATATTTTTGAACCATTTTCACATACACCCTTTTGAAAAGTTAGTCGTGACTCAATAAAAAGATTTGATATCGAAAAATGACGATTTAGATGAAATTGAAAAACTGTGCAAAGTTTCAAGTCAATAGAAAATCATGAATTAAAAATTTTGTTAAATTTTGATGCAGTTGGTTGGAATCGCTCATTAGATTTTTGGAAATCGAGAGCGTTACGCTGGAAGGGAAGATTTCGAACGTTAGTAGCGCCTTTATCTTTCGATGGATTTTGAAGATTTGTATATCAATCGACTCGGACACTCTCCAGCAATTTATCAATTTCATTGAAACTTGAGATTATTAATGGTAAGCTATTGAAATTTTTAATTCTTGTCAAAGCCAATAAAAAGTTTATATATAACCAATCTCGTGCATTCCTGACACGGACATCAGAATGCTGTATGTCACGGGCCTTCGGGTCCACCGCAAAATGGGTTTCCAGTAGCCGTGCGAGCAAAGGGGTAGGAATGCCAATCCGGAGATGGCGAGTTCGATTCTCGGTTCGATCTAGATCTAGGATGTTTTCGGGAAAGCATAGTGTATCCATTGTACTTGCCACACAAGATACATACTCATGCAATGGCGGGCATAGAAAAACTTTCAATCAATAACTGAGTTTAAAAGTTGGCCAAGTTCCAGTTGGAATGTAGAGCCATTGAAGAAGAAGAAGAAGAAGAAGAAGAAGAAGAAGAAGTGATCATGATGAAGAGGGTTCGACTGATGTTGGTATATCGGTGCTACGTCTAACGACGTTGCAGTCTTGGATAATCAAAACGAATGTTTTAGATTTTTCCCGACGTTTCGACTCTATTTCGAGTCTTCTTCAAGGGGAGAATTCTACGAAATAGTTTGTCGTTTATAATGGATCAATCGCCGCGAAACTGCTGGTGGGGATTCTCATCGATTTGTTTTCGGTGAAAAATGACAAAACGAAACTTTGCCAGACTGTCCGGACGTTTCAGTCGATTTACTGGCCTTCGACCATCTTCTGTCGTTTATGGGTACATACTCTGTTGGTGTCAGTGGCGTATCCAGAAAATTGGTCCGGGGGGCGGGTTCTGAAAATTTTATTTTTGAAAAAAAAAAAAATCTTCCAAAAATTTTGTCTCTGGGGGGGGGGGGGGGGTTATGCCCAAACTCACCCCCGTGGCTACGCCACTGGTTGGTGTCAATTTTTAAATTGTACATCGGATATTAAACTAAGTGAAACTAAGCAATTTTTGTAACAGTTAATTTCACTTAGTTGCTCACTTGATTCTTACTCAAGATGCACACTGACAATGAGGTTAACCTGAGATTTGTTATGCGTTATCGGACTTGGATGATCAATAAGTTCAATCGTTACAGTTTCCAGGACATTTTGGAGGTCTGTAGTAGCTTGTATGGGGGCCCTCCTTAGCCGTGCGGTAAGACGCGCGGCCACAAAGCAAGACCATGCTGAGGGTGGCTGGGTTCGATTCCCGGTGCCGGTCTAGGCAATTTCGGATTGAAATTGTCTCGACTTCCCTGGGCATAAAAATATCATCGTGTTAGCCTCATGATATTACGAATGCAAAAATGGTAACCTGGCTAAGAAACCTCGCAGTTAAAAACTGTGGAAGTGCTTAATGAACACTAAGCTGCGAGGCGGCTATGTCCCAGTGTGGGGATGTAATGCCAATAAGAAGAAGAAGAAGTAGCTTGTATGATCAGCATCATCAACGTGCACTGCCCACACGAAGGGAGACCTGACGACGAGAAAGAAGCGTTCTACGCACAGCTGGAGCAGACATACGATGGATGCCCACTGGGGGACGTCAAAATCGTCATCGGTGACATAAACGCACAGGTTAAAAGGGAGGAAATGTATAGACCCGTCATCGGACCGGACAGTCTGCACATCGTATCGAATGTCAACGGCCAACGATGCATAATCCCGCGGAATGGTAGTCCGAAGCACCTTCTTTCCCCGCAAAAATATCCACAAGGCCACATGGAGGTCACCTAACCAAGAAACGGAAAACCAAATCGACCACGTTCTAATCGACGGTAAATTCTTCTCCGACATCACGAACGTCCGCACTTACCGCATTGCGAATATTGAATCCAACCACTACCTCGTTGCAGTATGCCTGCGCTCAAAACTCTCGACGGTGTACAACACGCGTCGAAGTCGGATGCCGCGGCTTAACATTGGGCGGCTACAAGACGGTAGACTAGCCCAAGAATACGCACAGCAAGTTACGTATTGCTGTCAGGAAGTGCTTAATGAACACTGCTTGCGAGGCGGCTCTGTCCCAGTGTGGGATGTAATGCCAATAAGAAGAAGAAGAAGATATATTTAGAAATTGTATGAAGTTTACAATGGAGGCAATACAGAACAATTTTCAACATTTTATTATAAATCTTATGAGGTACTTTTTGACTTAAACTACCTCTAAGGAGAAGGCTCGGATACAGGGTGCAAAATGAAAATTCTAAATTCGGGACGGTCACGAAATCATGTAAGATTCATTAATTTATTTAGTTTACATCTAAACAGATAACACTAAATCAACAATTTGACGCCATAATATACGGTTCGAGGCCGCACTCTCTCCATCCTCGAATGCGTCCTACGCTGCCAGTCGTTTTACACCTGGTCTGCTCCAACTAGCTCGCTGCGCCCACGCCATCTCGTATCTGCCGGATCGGAAGCGAACACCATCTTCGCAGGGTTGCTTTCCGGCATTCTGCAACATGCCCCTGCCCATCGTACCCATCGGCGCATACCTTCTGGACGTTCGTCGTAGAGCGTGAGTCAGGTTTGTAATTAATGGATCCCTTGAGCAGTACAGAGACTCCTGAATCAAACGGCCTCAGGTTACAGCTCACCTCAAGAAAGCTGGACAGGTACTTCTCGCACTCAAATAGTAGGAAAACCACAGTATTTTACAACAGGACACTTTATTCGGCTCTCTCTTTCTCTAACCTTCGTAACACTTCCCAACCCTTTTCTTCCCACTTCCTTATTCGCTACTCTAACTTTACTTCGGGGCCCCTACTTCCTTCCACAGCTCCACCAATCCTTCCTTTCTCCACCACTGCTTCCTCTGTCAATCTGCTTCAAAGGCTTCAACGGCGGTAATTCTAGAACGCCGGCACCCGATGGCGACACAATGTCGGGGTCGGGGTGGCCAGTTCGCGTAGCTTGGTAAGAACACGCGCACACTCGACCCGCCAATATGGTGAATCATTTTCGGCGGGTACGATGCCGGTTTCGTCGAGGATGTGCACGACGGCTCACGTATACTTTCAAATTGAAACGGCTTGCTTTGGACTTAATTTAAAACGACGGGGTTCTAGCCCACAACACCTTCTCTATTTCTACTGTCCACTTTAATAAATAATAAATTGCTAGCTCGGATTATAAACTTTCTCGATCGAATGCTTTTTCTTTAGTGGAGAAATTTGGACAGGGAGATATTTATTTAATGTGGGTAGTCTATGACTCGTCCCTGGTCAGTGACTCCATCATATATGCCACCCCCTTACGTCCAAAGGGCCTTAATCGGTCCTCTGGTGGGACACCAGTTCAGTGGGTGGTTGGTTGCGAGGGTGGTGGTGAAGCTCAATTTAGGACCCAGCTACTACAGGGGCTGACTGGGAAAAACATATGACACGAGTATTACCTGCATTTACAACATTTATTCCACGAAATACACTACACTAAACACGGATTTCTCGGTAACACTCAGCATAATAAACAACACTTACACATCCTTCGCCGCCACATATCGTCTTTTTGCACACCGCCAAGGATGGTCTTAAGCACCCATCTATCAAATCCTCCTCGAGCTTGGTCCAAGTTTCAAGTCCGTAGAGAACTTACGGTCATATCAACGTCTCGTACATGACACATTTGGTGCGGTGGTGATTATCTTTTGACCGCAGTTTTTGGAGCCCGTAGTAGGCTCGACTCACAGATGGTGCGATTCGTATTTCTCGACTGACATTATTATCAGCGTTAGCAAGATCCGAGGTAGACGAATTCGACCTCCCCAGGGTATCCCTGTCTATCGTTAACATGCTTCCCAGGCGGGCACTGCCGCGCTCGGTTCCGCCCACAAGCATGTACTTTGTCTTTGACGCATTCACCACCAGTCCAACTTTTGTTGCTTTTGTTGCCACCTTTTCAAATGTTCGGCCAACAATGTCCATGTCATCCGCGAAACAAATAAATTGACTGGATCTGTTGAAAATCGTACCCAGTGTTACATGGCTCTCCGCATGGCACCTTCTAGACAATGTTGAACAACAGGCACGAAAGTCCATCACTTTGTCTTTAGTCCCCAGTGCGATTCAAACGAACTGGAGAGTCTGCACGAAATCTTCACAGTTTTGCACACCATCCATCGTTGTTTGATCAGTCTGGTAAGCTTGTGGGAAGCTTTTCTCGTCCATAAATTTCCATAGCTTTATACGGTCTATACCATCTCATGCCACCTTGAAATCAATGAACAAATGGTGCGTTGGGACCTGGTATTCGCGCATTTTGAAGGATTCGCCGTACAGTAAAGATCTGGTCCGTTATCGAGCGGCCACTAACGAAGCTAGCTAATAACTTCCAGAACTTATTCACTAACGGTGACAGACGACGGAAGATGATCTGGGATATCACTTCGATGGTACCATTAAGTATGGTGATTGCTCGAAAGTTCTCACACTCCAGCTTGTCGTCTTCTTGTAGATGGGGCATTCAACCCCTTTCTCCCACTCCTTCGATAGCTGTTCAGTTTCCCAGATTCTGACTATCAGTTTGCGCAGGCGGCCAGCTTTTTCGGCCCATCTTGATGCGTTAGCTCCGATACCATCCTTACCAGCTGCTTTATTGGTCTTAGCTGTTGAATGGCATACTTACCCTAAAGGTGGGGGGTGGTTGGCTTCCATCGTCCGCTGAACTGACGTAGTCATCTCCTCAGCTGCCTTGACTTTCACCGCCTGTACTCAGCGCCATTCAAATGTTCCTCGTAGTGCTGCTTCCACCTTTCGAGCGACACACGTTCGTCCTTCAAGATGTTCATATTATCCCTGCAATTTTTGGTGACGAAGTCTTTGTGGATGCGTTGAGCTCTGATAGAACTTGCGTGTCTTTTAGAACGGCACAGCTGTTCCATCGCCTCCATTCCGCTTCTTCCAGACGGCGTTTCTTCCCTGAAAAGGCGGGTCTACTGTCTCTGCTTCCGTCTATAACGTTCCTCGTTCTGTGGTGAGTTGTGCAGCGCGACCACCCGCGCTGCGTCCTTCTCCTTAAAATGTACCATTCATTCCGTCGACTGTCCCACACACGCGTTCTCCGCTACGTCGTTATAGCTGCAATAACTGTATTCCAGAGTCCTCGAGAGGCCCGTCGAGCTCACCCTTTCCCGGCAACGCTGCCTCGAGATACTGCGCGTGCGAGTGGGCGATATCAGGTTGCTTCAGTCGCTCTTGGTCGTACCGTGGCGGTCGTTTTACTTACTTTTTACTTATATCCCGCACTCCGGTGGTGCAAAGGGCCGACTTGAAAGATCTCCATCCTGAGCGTTGCCAGGTTAGATTTCGGTCGACTTCTTTATTTCTTTATTGAGGCTTCGCTGCCATGATCCTCTGGGTCTGCCTGCTGCGATGTCCGCTGATTCCAGTCTGCTTTGTTTACAGATTTCGTTTCCACCCCTACGTAGAGTGTGGCCGACCCAGCCCCACTTCCTATCCCGCGGCGGTCGTCGGTACCGAACATATATATATAGGGCACTATAGGGCACTAAATGTCAACGAAGGAAAAATCAATACGTTTTGATAGATAGGTACCCAACATGTTTGGGGACGATAACAAAGGAACCGCAGCGACAATCGTCCTCTATAGTTTATTGTGATCCGGAATAAATTTATACCGCTTTTTATACCGAAGTTGATTTTCTCCAGATATATAGGTAATCTTTCTTAACTTGAAAAGTGCTGGATTCGTCTAAAGATGTGTTAAACAACGATCAATTAGTTTGACAAAATTGAAGAAAGTTCGGTTCGGGTTCGACTTCCGAATTTCAATTGTTACGCCGACAATATTACCTCTATTGTCGGATCAGGAAGATATTGTCGGTAGCAGCAACTTAGAATTCGGAAGTCGGGACTTCTGAACCAAACTTTTATCGAAGTTTTATCTGTCAAACAAATTGATGCGTTGTGTAGCGCATCTTTAAGTGAATCCAGCGCACTACTTCCGAAGTAGGGAAATTTGCGAGGGGCGATGCACTTATGTATTTTTGATTCAGTCCGACGTATTGAATAATATTTCGATGTATTTTCCGTGTATTTGCACGTATTGAGTGTAATAATGTATTAAACTGAATTAGAGTGAATTGTTGTGCATTAATGTAATATTTGTGTATTTTCTTCACATAAACGGATTGAAATTGAATTTTCGTATATTTTGACCACGTTTTGAATATTTAGTGTTTACGATTGATATCAGAGAAAAAATGAATTTATTATTTTATGTTTATCAAAATTTTCTTCGATGTTCTTTTCAACATCGTTTGATTTAAACCATTGCATTTTACATTTGGCATAACATTTTTAAAATCATTGCATTTTACAAGCATTTTATTATAAATTTCTTGCCATTTCGTCGAGCAAAGGGTAGAATTCAATACTTCCAATCTGGAGATTCGAACTTATTCTCGCCCCTATGTAGGATGTTTTAGAATGGAAAATAATGTCGACTCTTTGTAGGTGTATCCATCTCGATATCCATTGTGCTTGTCAATCGAATTTTATATTCATGCCATAGATCAGATGGAAAATCTTCAATTATGAATTGTGGAAATGTCGGGAATGGATACCAATGCTAGTATAACACTATTGGATTCAAGAAGTATTTATTTGAAGTTAGCTTCTAAGTATAAACGAAATAATTTTAGATTTGGTTAAAACATGTCATTATATTTCTCATCTCTCTGTTCTCATGTTTATGTGGTATTGGATATTTCAATCCAAGTCCTGAATATGTTCACCGAATCAATATGGTGAATATGAACCCCCCTCGATGCACTGCGATGTTTGTATTAATCACGTCATGTTGTTGACATTTTGGACCTTGGCTGTTGATATCCGACAAACCAAATTTAGGATCACTGCTCCTGATCTTAAACGTGGTTTGTCGAATGTCTGAGATGATTTCTTGTCTGAAATGCAAGAGGACTGGCAGATCCTCGAAATGTGTAGCAAATATTATTTTGAAATTAATGAAGAGGATTCTCTCGCACAGTATGAACAGACGCTACCAAACTTTTATTTTCTTTGAGGCGTGCGTTTACTTGCGTAATGACGATTGTACCCGTATTTAAATGCATTTGATTATATTTTTTGCACTATTTGCATTAAAATATGATGTTTGAATTTTTCGTGTAATGATGTGTATTTATTTGTATTTTTGTGGATTATTTGTATTTCAGTGCATTATTTGTGTTTTGTGCATTATTTGTATTTTTATGCATTATTTTTATTCGCGTATTTTTGATTCATCATTTGATAGTAGTGAATGCCCTCGAAATTTGCCTGTAACTGGAGAAAAATTTAACTTCGGTAAAAAAGCGTTCTAACTTTATTCACTGCAAAATTCCACACATTTTATTGGCAAAATCCATTAATTTAATTCATGATTCTATTAGTGCACAATAACCACTTCCACGCGAAGTACAAATATAATCTATAATCAAATAAATGTATGTGTGGTCTCTAATATGCAGTTATTGAATTTATGTGGGATAAATTGCATATATTTGGGTCGCCAAATTGCAAAAATTTATATGCGACAAATATATTCAATATGAAGAAATTTTCGGTATGTTCCGGATAGACAATACTGTACACGGAAGAAAAAAGTACCCAAAATTGAGTATTTTAAACTTACTTTTGAGTTATTTTTCTCTTCTCTTTATCCACTCTTTCTTTTGTTGTCAAAACAAAAGAGCCAAACAATCCAACGACGCCAGTTCAATAGGAAAGCAATTTTAAGTTTTATTACCTGAAGTCGAAATTGAGTGAATTAAATCTAAATTTGGGTCAATAAATTTTCCGTTGGGTACTTTTTAACATGAGTAAAAGCAAACTACTTCGACCCTACTTACTCAATTTTGGCTTCCCACGAGTACGAGGTTGGGTGAATTAAACTCACTATTGGGTAGTTTATTTCTTCCGTGTATATTATAGATAGTAGAATCTACACTTGAAAATATTATCGTAAGGTTTACGTGAAAACTTACATGGATTTTTTCCACAGCACTTTCACGTAAATGTTACGGGATGATAATATAAAGCAAAACATGTCAAACGTCAAGCCATTCCATGGTATTACTAGGTAAATTTTACGTGAAAATCCATTTGATTGATTATATTTTCAAATAAAGGATAATGGATTTTGTGCAGATATCACTATGTAATGTATTATGATTTATCATACGATATTATGTATCTCTTTAGAATATTCAGAAGTAAAGAAAATTCACGAGTTTTTGTTAAAGGAAAATAAAATATTTATTGAAAAAGGTTTTACAATGGATTAGCTAGGGCGAATGGTTGATGCTAATTATTTGTTCATACATTTGATGGCACAAACGGAGTTTTACCGATTGTAAATGCGGATCGAGAATGACTAATGCAGAGGTTGACGTGGCTGTTTTTATGCGGATTTGGCGGATAAGAGTAAAGCTGTCAGTTTGATTGGACGACTATCTGGTGGTAAGAATCGATGCTGTCGCATCAGCTCCGATAGCTCTAAATCGAGCCGGATTTGAACGACTGTGATGAAGCTCGATGCTGAGTACAACACTTCTTCTGTTTTTTCCTATAATGGCCGCTGGTCACTCATATTCCTGCGTGTTCTCGACTTCTGCTGATGGAGTTTCAGCTGCTATCCACTCGCCTTCCTCAATCCCGGCTTCTGTGCATGGTCTCTTAATTAGAAAGGCAAACGTCTTATTACAAAAACAAATAAATTAATTAAAGTTCAACAATAAGTTGATTGTTTTCTTACGCTTTAAAATCTTCCACAAATAACGAGAACTGTTGAAGAACTGTTCAGCCATGTTATCTTTTCACGTAAATTTTCACACAGGAAAATCACGTATTTTGATAACTGCTGTGATGCATGCGATTCACGTAGGAACATGACAGTTAGGTAACACATTCAAATATTATAGAAGGCATATGCTGTTCTGTGATTTATATTCGCCGCAATACAATCATGATTTTGAATAATTTTCCAATGTAAGTGCACATTCACGTACATTTAACGTTACAATATCTTTGAGTGTATAGATGAGCGAAAGCATGAGAGTCGTTTTTTTGCCGTGACGCATATGACGTCACAGCCCTTAAGTTTCCATTGAAATCGTGACGTCATGCTCGTTTGGAGACACGTTTGACAGTCGTTTGGAGACAGAGGATTTATCTTGCTCATCTATATATTCCACTATCTATACTGTATATGCTAGCGAATTCACATTGCGATTATGTGGGAAATGCTATAGTCAAAACAGGGGAACGACACCCAATTTTTCATTATAGATTTTGACAGGTTCGCCTGTTCGTGCTTTTTGGGTGATAAATTTATCCCCGGTGTCAAATCACCCCAATACTGATTTATTTTGCAAGTAGTAGGCAAATTTTAAATGTTTACGTTTTACAGGAGAATATGATGTAAAACGCCCATTTAACTAATAATGCACTGTAGAAAATAGAGAAAAAATGAACGAACTATAAATTAAAACTATTTTAGACTCGATTCCATGCTTTAAACTTAAGAATGTTCCTTATTTGCTAATTCTTAAGAATGTTACTTGCGTAAGGCAACTGTCAGCCTTCGTTCGTTTTATATCATTTTCACCCTGGAAGTTGTTTGGTATCTGCAGTGCACTCGTATTGGTGACTCAGAAAAGATGTGACAAAGATGGCGTATCATCCCCGAGTCAAAATTTATGTGTGCCACACATAAATAATATGATTGAATTTTTGTCAGTGTATGGAATTGTCAGTCGGATTTAATTTCTTTAATTTAAACGATGATTTGATTTAACTGATGTTTGATTTATGTAAACCAACACCACCAATAGGGTAGGTGAAGGTTTCCGCTACCTGTTGATGTTGTTGGTTTGCGTGGATTTGCTACCAGATTCGTCAAATCGTCGTTGAATGTTTGTTTACAAAAGCAGATAAGTCGTTTTGAAAATTTTGTCTTGATTTATCTCGGGCAATATGTATTTGGCCGCTGCGGCAGAAGTGCGGTGAACGCATTCCAGTTTGTTTTTGTTTTGTAGTGGATCGCGTTCTGTCGTGATTTTTTGTCAACTGTCAGTTTGAGTCGTTTGAGAGAAGGAGTGCAATCGCTTTGTAAACAAAAAACTGAAAACGTTTTCAGAAGTTTTCGATCGAATTATTTTGTGCAGTATCATTATTACGAGTGGAAATTGCTACTGTTCTTACCACACCATGAATGCCGCTCGCAGTAAAGCGGTAAGGAATATTGATTGTTTTATGTTTATTTCACTTCATCCATTTCATTCGGCTGGCAGTCCTCCAGCAGCTCCGAAGGTGAACATTCGACCGACGACATCTGGGACGACACTCTCATCATTCGAACTACGATGAATCTCTCGCCAGTCAAAAGAAGAAGGCGTTGATTACGAA